>NW_023339796.1:20948372-20950120 GCF_004916995.1 Morone saxatilis | reverse complement strand
GATATGACTTTTGGTCCATATCGCCCAGCCCTAGTAGTGGACCCATTACCTGACTCTGCTGGGACTGGGAGTTTCCAGTGAATACAGCTGACAACCGGGTACAGAGGTGTTCAGTTGTCAGTTTTGGTCTATGCTTTTGTACAGTGATAACGCTGCTTTTTTGTACAGTCATCAGTGAGGTCCAGCCCCCCAAAACACTTGTATACATCCATACTACAGCCAGTAGAAAGACAAGAAAAGTGTTTTTTGTATATAAAAAAAATTGGCATACATTGTTAAAAAGTCAATATAACTGCGGATGCAATCCTAAAGGGTTACAATGACAGAGGCTGCTGTATGTGTCCTACCCTGTTATCCTGTGAGTGATGATCTTGACTCCAAACGGCGACTCTCCCATAGCGCTGAAGGCCTGCTTGATGAAGTTCTCATCCATGTATGGGTCCAACTAAGCACACAGAAAGAAATTTTAAATGCACCACATTCAATTTGAACCAAAACCAAATGTTCATAACAGTACAGAAGTATGTAGCTGCGTAAAATGATGACCGAGCGAGCATGGTTAATGGTGCTTTCCACCACTGCTAGATGCTAAACATAGTGTTTTGTTAACCTCAAAAAATAAAAGGCCTGTATAAGAGACACAAATTAGGAAGGGGGGTAGCAAAGGTTACACTTCAGTGCATATTTGCTGTAGTACACAAACGTTAGCTAACTACATATACGTGCTGTGTTCAGTTACAATCCAGCTCACTATCATTCCTGTGCACAAGGCGCAGCCACAAACATTAACTTACAGCTCGGATTTCCTGAATGAAAAGAGCCTCCACCAATCTTTATTCACTCACACTACTCGAGTTTGGGGTCTTCTATAAATCGCTGGTGTACAGTTTATTTCTTCTGTGACGTTACTTAACCTGTTAAAAGGGGCAGCTCCACATAATGGCGTTGTATGTGAACTTCAACGATGAAGCTAAGTTAGCTCGCATCGAGTAACTCCATTAGCTGACGGTTGCTACAAGGCGGAGACGGCTCTGTGGACGTGAGGGGTGCTCGGTGCATTTACTACTACTTTACTACTACTGCTGTTCTTATTGAACGTTGTTAGAACAGAGGTTAGCCTAACCTTTTCCGACAGGGGTCACGTATCCGAGCTAATTTAACGTAACCGAGCTAGCAAGCAGCACGCGCAGCTAGCTAAGCTAACGTTTCCATAGTGAGAGAAAGAGAGTTCAAACATACGTCACCCATCCACAGGCTCGTCTGGCGGTTAAACATCTTGAAGTCTGGAGGGAGATGACACTGTGGAGACGTCCGCAGGTGGTAACAGTTAGACAGAGTGCGAAAAGTTACAATGTTAAAAGTTCTGTCCACGTTCACTCTAAACACTAAAATCCCTGCTTCTTCTTCTTCTTCTTCTTCCGTTTCTAACTAAACTAATCCCGAGTTACTTCCGGAGTTATGCCGAGTTCTGCCTGCGCGCTCTCGCGAGGACGGGCAAAACTCGGCATAACTGCTCTACCTGTAATTATTAGTACCAAATAAAAAGATATTTCTATTCAACTATGAGACACGACAAACATTATTACATTACCGTTACATCCTTAATGCATGCTAACAAGCTAAACTTTACTTACATGTTAATATAGCAAGCTAGTAAAACATAAAACCAGTGTATCTTCTTGTTCCTACAGTGTGCTGTTATGATGTCTGTGCAGAGTTTGACTCTAGATGGATGTTTTCACATTCAT
>NW_023339796.1:20939698-20948349 GCF_004916995.1 Morone saxatilis | reverse complement strand
GAAAGTGGAAAGTTTCTTTGTGCTCACTGAACATCTGATTTTAAGGGTCGGGTGACCAGCAGGATTTGTGATGTCACAACTAGTTACTGAATGTGATACATGATAAGAACTCCTGGCATTAAAAGACAGGTATATATATAATATGTTTGTGGTTGCCCTTGCTTTTTTAGATATCATGAAACAGATCGTATTTTTTTTAAGTATTTATTGAATGGTTTCATCAACCTAACTTAAACCCACGCAGACACAGGGAGAGAATGCAACTCCACACAGAAGGGAACAGAGCTGCCCTCAACAACTATGAAAGTTTTACAGCACAACTTCTCTCTGTATTTGTGAGATGTTGTGCTGGAAAACCTTCACAGTGCTGTTAGCCCTCGTCATTGTTGGCGCTGACACAGATGCAGAGTGTCCTCATCCAGCAGAAGAAGCACTTGAAGCAATTCCTCTTTCCCTTCTCCTTCCTCTTCTCAGGGTCTGTGTCATCTGAAAATCCAAAGCACATCAAATGCCTCAACTGTCCTCGCTAGATTTAACAACAATTTGAAAGAGCTGTAACAATTCAGACACAAGTGGAGGAGAGCATTTCCTACCAGATTTGGTGTCAGTGAGTTCTGTGTGCTCCTGCTCAAAGCTACAATCCTCAGATAAAAGCAGAAGAAGAGGGAGTTCACTTTCAACCTCCTCAGAGTACTCCACTGGACCACTGTCGGAGAGGTCCTCCAGGCTATCCAAAGAGCTTAAAACAAACACACACACACACACACACAGTTAATATATATGATTGCTGACATGATGATGTAGACACACTTCCTAATCTGCTCCAATGGTGGCCTAACTTCTCCATTCATCTCACCTGGTTTCACTCTGCTCCGAGCTGTCCTCATCCCACCTCAGACAGTGTTCAGGTGGTGCAGACTGCACCGAGATAACACCTGGATAAAGTGGTGATTCATGAAATCCATTTGAGCTGCGAAATTAAGACACATACCAGTTCATTAAATGTACAACAGACAGCTGACTAGGAACTCTTCAATCTGTTCTATTTCTTAGGAAAGTGATACATGTTGCCTAAACTACAAAAAAACAATTTATTGTGAACAGACAATTAAATTAAACAACATGTAAGGGGTGCTAAAGAGGAGGCAATGGAGTAATGTAAGGTGGGTTTTTGCCAAGCTCTGCTGAAACCATTGACAGTATATAATTAGTGAACAGAACCTCTGGGTCTGTGAAGTAAAGCCAACACCATCTTGAAGGAAGGAAAGGAGTGAATTAATGAGTCAGAACGTACCAGTCCACAGCCTTGCTCTTGTTGATCTCAACTGCCTGGGTGGTTTGTGGTTCAGCTGCCTGGTTGGTTTCAGGTTCTTTTGTCCTGTTGATTGCTGGTTCAGTTGTCTTGGGGTTGCTTAACTCTAAAGTTTCACTGCTGCTAAAAGAATGTCACACTGTAATATTCATTGTCAGGAACGGCAGTATGCCACTATTCAAATTTGTAAGTCAGAACAGTACTGGAAGACATCTCTAATTACATTTGGACCAGTCAAATGTAATCTGTTTATCTGTAATGCAGGAAAGTGTGTGACCTGGTTAGCCACTATTGTTTCCTTTAATGGACGAGTTGAGACTAAGCACAGCCAATGAGAGTAACTCAACTCAGTACGTCACCACTGCTGGCTGCAAAAAAACAACTGCCGACTGTGAGACTTCAAAACAGTACTCCACAAACCAATGAGTGACATCTCAATAGGTTTACACTTGCCTGAAATTTGGTTTCAACAGGTTAGGGTTAGGGTTTTTTAGATACTTTACACCCACATATACAACTCTAAGCTTGTTATGTTTCTCTTTCCTTAGTTTAGTTTAGACAGCTAACTGTTAGCATACTGTCAGAAAGATGATGCTTACCTATGACTCATAGGGTACAGCCTTGACAATGACACACTGATTGATTGACACTTACAGAGAGTAACAGTTTGGAATACGGGGTTTGGTAATAATGAGTGGGACAGATCATGAAAGTGCTGAAACAAGTATAATATTACAATTATTCTTTTAATTGTGGTGAAAACTGGGACTATTTAGTGTGTTTGTTGGAACTTGGGAGACTGGGACATACCGGAATAGCCAGGAGGTCTGGTCATCGTATTCTTAGCACAAAGAAAACAATGGAACTGTTGTAGAAAGAAATTGAGTAGTCGAAACCTAGCAATAAAATAAAGAATTCTCAATAAGACTCCTGACACTTACTCAGAGCTATGATGGATGGTGCCCCTTGTGATGAACGGATGAGCGAGGATTTCACCGGGTGTAATCCTCTCACTGGGATTCATCAAAAGCATTGCCTTCAGCAGGTCAATACACTCCTTCCTTTCATCGGGCTCCACCTTATTGAGGTTCTCCAGGGGCAACTAATGTGGGAAACAAAGGACAATTAGAACAGGAGTAAGTAAAGATGCATATAAAGAGAATCAGAGAAAGAGGAAGGTCTTCAGCAGCTACTGCACAATCTACTTAAACACCTACCATCTCCACTTCGTCCAGTTTGTGGAACTGGTAGGCCCTGTAGTTGGTGCGAGGTGTGCCTCTTCTCCAGTACTCCTTGCGTGTCTAAAAGAAGGTCAATTTCAGACAGCTTTTCATCACTTTAACTGATTAACTAGTAGAAAACTATAGAGAATGTGAAGGAGGACCTTGTTTACCTTTAGTCTCCAGCGACCAGAAAATGTTTTTATGAAATATTTGTCTGAGTATATCCCAGCACTCAGAAGATGTTCTGGAGGTATACCCAGGAGATCCACTATGTATAGTATCTGAAGACAGAACACAAATTTATAGCATCTTTCAAAGTACAAATTTCTTTACATCTGCCAGAAATGCTTCCAAAATATAAATACAGACAGCACACCAAATATGTTACTTCATGTAACATAGGATTATGTAACAGTCTGTGACTGGTTATGTCCACACTAGTCAAAGGTGAGGTGACCATTAAAGATGAACTGTTTTTCAGGAAGGAAGTGCAGAGGGGGAATTCAAAGTGTCAATTTCAAAGGTACCCCATAGAGGCTGGGTATCAAACCTCAATACTTTTGGTATCAACCAGAATGTGTTCATAGTACCGAATATCACAAACCTAAAGTTATGTTAATTTCTTGTTAATTTGACCAGTTTTGCATTATATTTAGGAAAAGTTGCAGTTTATATTTCCTAAAGTAGGGTACCATATCTGAGGTAGTGTAACTGCACCAAAACTTTCAGACAATATCAACAATAGAGCATTGTTTCCCCAGTTAGTTTGTCATGCTATTGAAAAAGGTTACAAGACACTGTTATGAAGCAGCAGGTTCCCATTTCAAGGCTAATATATTATGTGGCACCGGATCGGTGCACAGAAACGTGTATACAGCAATACCCGTTACTACAATTTGAGGCCAGTCCCCCAGCAGTGCTAGATCTTATATGAAGAAAGGAAAAAGGGGGCAGTAAATGACTTACTGTATCATACTCAGTTTCCCCAGGGAAGAGAGCGTCGCCAAGCACCAAGAACGCCATCACAACACCCAGAGACCACATGTCGATGGCCTCTGAAATTGGAAGTCCCAAAATAATTTCTGGAGCTCTGAAGATGAAACAAAGGTAGAACACAGGATGAGGAAGACTGTCATGTTTAAGCTGATGGCAGAAATATCCTACAAACTATAAATGATTTATGTTTCTGTGTAGCTCACCTGTAGGGCATCGTTTGGTGAATGGCACCCTGCTTCACTAAAGACGCTGGAAAAGCCAATCCAAAGTCAATGAGCTTTGCTGTGAGGGGCTGCACGTTGCGATCCACTAGCATGATGTTGTCTAACTTTATATCTGAATGGATCACTCTAGCCATCTTCAGGGCATTTAATGCCGTGGCCATCTGCAAGTACAGAGATCAGTCATCAGTGAAATTCAGAAAATGGAGCAATGCTGATATAACTCTTTGACTTTAGTGTTGCGTCTAATGCCAACTGTATCCATACCTGTTGGACTACACTCCTGACTTCATGTAAATACAGAGGGGTAAAGTTCCTCTGAAAGAAAAGGTTGCTTAGATTCTCATCCAGCAATTCGAAGGCCAGACCGGTTCTCTCGTCCTCCAGCTTGAGCAAATCAATGAACCTGACAATGTTGCACTTGTCCAGGTTCTTCTCCATGAGGAAGTTCAGTAGAGTCAACTAGAGATAACACAGTATAAGTTTAATGCTTACTTGTTGACACGTTCACAACTTTATTATATTTATATATATATATATATATATATATATATATAGAGAGAGAGATAGATAAATAGTAGCGCGGCTCGTGGTCGGATAGTCGTAGGTGGGGCGGTCTCTTTTTCGGTTGGGTGGGCTGTAGCTGGGGCGGCGTAGGTGGGTGGCGCGTGGGCGGTGAGGTGTACTGCGGGGGATGGGGTGGGGTGGGGTGCGGGTGGTTATAGAGGATAGAGATAGATAAAAGTAATATGAACATTCTGATGACTAAAGGGACTTACTTCAGCTTTGAAGCTGCAGCCGTAGTGAGGGACCTTTACAGCAACAGTCTCATTGGTGTCCTTTTTGACACATTTGATTGCATCTCCAAAGCCTCCCTCACCCAGAAATGACACCAGCTTATAGTTGCTGGGGAGCGGGTACATAGCATGGAGAATGCTGGGGCAGCGGCTGCTGTCAGATGAACTGGATGATGAGCTATCTGATGAACTGTACAAATACATCTTGCCAGTCGGTGCAGAGCTTAGCGTAAAGGATAGGGGTATATAGGTGTGGTAGGGGTAAGGTTAGGGTTAGGTTTGAAGTTATGGTCAGTCTTAAGAGAGCATGACAAAGGAAACATGGGTAAAGAGAAGAACAGGTTACTTCGAGTCCCTTTGCCTATGTGATTTTGTCATGTTTAAACAGCTCAGTGTGGAGCTGTGTGTCTGAGATCTGATCCAAACTGAAGCATTCCCCAGCAGCTGCAGGGACTTAAGTTCAAGTTCATAAATGTAAGATACATTTGGATTTGACACACACATGCAGATTCAATGCAACTGCATTACATAATCATTTAAACAGCAGTCAAACTGAGTATGGACTAACTACACTTTGTACTGACACATTTTCTAACACATTTCTGTATATCAGGGAGCAACAAACAGTGGTTTACCTGTGTCACTAAAGATTTCCAGTTGGTTGAGTTGGTTTAACTCGTCCAGAGGTTGATTTAGTTTGAGATTCAACTCTTGTTCTCTGTCCACTTGTGCTGAGTAAAAAGGTTCTAGAGTATCACGTCTACAATCCAAATGTTTGTATGCGTAGTTCCATGGTTCCAAATATGCAAATTAGTTTATTTTCACCAAAATTCTTAAACCAAATGAGAAAAATAGCCAACAACATTTATTCACTTCAGTCGAGTACAGTTTTGCATCTAAGCAGTCTTGGTTTAGAGCGGTCATCAATCATTTTTGGTTTGTCTCAGTTATTGGAGAATGTTCTCAGCTTGTAGGAGCATGTACTGCTGCAACTGATCTGAGACCAGGTTAATAATCAATATTGGAAGATTTTCAGCAGGCTGTGACAAAATAGTATATGTTAGCAAATAAAATCCCTATTAGAGAATAAAATAAAACTAAACAAAAACTGAATTTTTACATTTTGAGCAAAAAAAACACGTCATAATTATCCCAAACTGGGGATACAAGGTTTTCAGCTGACAGTGAAACCAAAATCTACTCTTTATTCCTATGAGTACTGAATAGCACTGAATGTACGGTGACCTTTAAGTGCCGTCGTCATTTGCACTAAAAGACCACGCAGATTCATCATTTAAAAAAAAAAATTAACGCATTAATGTGTTAAATTTTATGGACATTCCCCATTAGTATTTTACTATGAGTAGTTGTTTTCATTATGCATTTTTATTGATATGCTTACAATATATTGTTTGTCGGTAGTTGAGGAATAATTCTTCCTTCATTTCACTAAACCTTGTCCTGAAAAGCAGGTCCCACCGAGATTTGAACTCGGATCGCTGGATTCAGAGTCCAGAGTGCTAACCATTACACCATGGAACCGGCACACATGGTATTCACTTGCAGTCACAGACGGGGGGTGTAGCTGGACAGTTATGCCCCAGATTGTAGTCAGTCAGTTTCCTATCCATCACTGAATGTATGAAATTCTAACTGTCGAGCCAGAAGGGCCAATAATTAAATGGTAGTTACAGTCCTGCGGATTCGGTTTATGTTGTGACTGGATATCTGAGTATTTTCCCATTATGGATGAGATATTTCACTCACATGTTCAGCCTAAACATAGTACATAAGATAAGAACATAAAATTAAATCTACAATTTGTGTTGATACTTGTATACCTAGAGGTATACCTGTAAAAGTGATTAAAAAAAAGTAAATGCTTGTATCTAAATGCATAAGGACAAAAAGTGCCATTGCTAATGAATGAACTTGTAAAAGAATTTTCCTGTTGTCAGTGGTCATGTAATTGTACAGTCTATGTGTTCAACCTATTTTCTGCAAAGCAACTGAATCCTAAAACTACATGAAGGCAGTAGATAAAAAGTCTAGGCTCAAAAAAATTAAAATACTCGCTTCAGTTAGGATAACAAAGTTCAAAAACAGGCTGAACATAAAGCTGTTTCCGTTCTTCCTCCAGGTGAAAGGTATGTAAGTTAATTGTTATTTAATTATTTTGGTTTAATATTTGATTCACCTCATTTAACAATCTAACCATGTAAAAATATATACATTATTTCCTATATATATATATGCATGTAAGATGATCAAAGCGGACCTTCCAATCGCAATCAAATGTAACATGATGTAATGTCAGTGGTGAATTAAAGAAATAAAAACATGCTGCTTTAAAACAACCAGTAACAGCAAAATGCACTGCACAGCTGACACCTAAATTAAATGAAAACAGCTGTGCTATAGAAGATAATGGTAAGGCTAAGACAGTGATAAGACTAGCCTGCTTGACCAAATCATTGTTGGAGAGCCATAAGAGATTAAAACGCACCTTAACACAATTAAAAAAACATAACTGGTGACAGCGCACCTGAAACCTGATCCTGTTAGTGATTGACATTACTGACGTGTTTGATGTCTGCACATAGGCATTATAAACATAACTGTGTAGACTGATTATTGTACAACATAAATGTACAGACTGTAGAGGTACGAGCCAACACAATGTTTGCATTTGAAAGGGTTTCATGTTATTGTATTGTTAATGAATGTGAATGACATCAAGTTATGGAGACACAGTGGAGTAAGCTTAGCTTACTGACTACTATAAATACATAGCACGATAACATGTACATTCATTGGCTGATACAAAGGCAGGAGTGCATATGGCACACTATATTTTTTTGAAACACACTTTTATGATCCATAATGAACATTGAAGCTTTTTGATGTAACTATTTGATCTGTTACATTTGTAGAGTGTCTTACAGTGTTTGTATCATTAGTGTAAACAATGTACTGTCCTCTGTGCTTGATTCACATTTTATCTCTCCTTCAAACCTGAGCTGTGTGACAAAATAGAAAACATGACAGGACTGAAGAAAATTCAAAATGCCTTTATTTATATTCATCTTGAATTACAATTCATTTTGCATTCTAAATGGACATTAGGGGTCTTCATCCAGGTGTACTTCACATGTGTACAAGAAGAGAGACAGTTGATGTAGGGATATCTGAATATGTAATATAACTGACCTGAGAAAAGCAGACAAACAGATGTATTTGTAGAATAATTATAACCTTTGCATCTTTCAAACACATTGTTGATTTCACATTCCATCAGTTTATGTAAACTGCATTGATTACATTGATTACGCCAACAGACTGAACAGACGGCAGAGTCTGTTGTTGGCTCTACCTGTCACCCTGCCTGGAAGAGGTAAATGGTTGAGGAGGAATGAGGATTATCTAGCAAAACCTAAGTCGTCGTGTATAATTACGTATATATGTGCTGCGTGTAATATTAATATTGATATGTATCCCGATGAATATGTGTAATTGTGTAAAGTATATGTGTGTTAATGTATGTATATGTGTATACTGCTCATGCTATATGTGTATAAAATTTATAATGTAGATAGAATTATATATATGTCCTCTTAGGTGTCCTCCTTCCCTGTCTGCTAACCTTCCCATGCATTTCCGGAAAGGCCTTTTAAAATCCTGCAGCCGCTGCACCAACTAAACAGCCACATTTTACACTTGGGTAATGCTGTATGTTCTGTAATGTGTTATGTATTCGCTTTTATGGCTTTGTTCGTAAAAAAAGCACTTGGGTACCTTTTCGGCCAATTTAAAAGGGGGCTATAACAATAAACTTGAATTTGGATTTGATTGATATAATATTATATATATGTGTTGATAAAGTATTATACACAATGTGTGTATGTGCTATATATTGTATATAAACTGGCAATGGCCGCCGTTCAGGAAATGCAAATCTTTGAATTATAACTCGAGATGAAATCTTTGAATATATGGAATGAATTCTTGAATATATTGAATTAACCTTGAATATATTGAATGAATTCTTGAATATATTGAATGAACCTTGAATATATTGATATATATGATATATATATATGTA
>NW_023339796.1:20935830-20939598 GCF_004916995.1 Morone saxatilis | reverse complement strand
CTGAATAATGAAAATATAGCTATGAATATTATATTCCATTTCTGACAATAGATCCTCCTAAATGTTACATACTGAACCTTTAAAATTAAATTAGACTGTTAAAGAAGGCGGTAGATATCATCAGTAAATATCATCAGCAAGTACTGCACTACAAGACAGTTGCAAGCCTACAAAGGTAGAATTATATAAAGCTTTGAAAAGTGTGATTACAATAACTGTGCAGGTTGGTGTGATCTATGGTGGTGGGCCCCAATCTGATATCTTTTCATGGGCTCAAAATATGAATAATATAACACTGAGTTAACTTGCAGTCTCTAATAGACCTTCTAAGAGACCTTCAAGTATTGAAGTGTGTCTACACTGCACATTAATATGGCAATTACCTGGTGGCAGTCTCTGTGTCTGTGGTGGTGTGGTCCAATCCCGCATCAGCAAAAGCTGGGTCCTAGGGGTCAGAAGCACCACAAGGGGTAGCACAGTCAATCGAAGGTGTAATTAGATGATTAACAGCAAATGTTACTCTAATCTTTTCCTTTTTTCTTGCGAACTGATTTTACTTCAGGAATCTTAAGCCATTAAACACACTTTTTTTTTCTCGATCGAACTGGTCTCAACTGGTGCAGGTATGCAACCACAGCTTAACAAGGGTGCAAAAGTGGATTTTTCTTTGATTTTAGGTGTCACCTACCAAAAAAGGTTGTGAAACACTCTAAAGCACAAAACTTTATCTATAACTAATTGCCAACTGAAAATGCAGCTCCAGCCCTCAGCCTATATACTGGCGATGGTCTCGTGCCTTTTTTACGCATATTCGAATTTCCTTTAGTTTAATGGGTGGGTATCTGTAAACACAGAACATGAAGGATCTAACACATAGCTACTCTAAATGCCACGCTAACAATTCTGTTAGCAAGTGGTGTGTTAGCTAAAAGAAATCCATAGTTAACCTGACTGCACTGTGTTAAACTAAAACAGTTTTCATATGTTATTATTGTATCTTCTACGTTCAAAGGGCATAAGAGAGCACTGCTTGTGTCACCTGCTGTTTTTTTCAAGCATGAATGAACACTCTTTACCTATTAAATGGCTGAAACACTCAACTGATACACTCAACATTACCTAGAATTTAAACATACAATCATATGTATTAATAAATAAAAATATAATACATTTTCTTTAGGCTTCCCAAATAACCAGCAAAGGAAATGAGTGTTTGTAGTCTACCCTTCTTCTTTACTGATTGGATGATTACAGCTCAAATCTACGATCACCCACATTGTTGAAATCAGCTAAATATTCAGCCATAACAATGAAAATCTTTTACATAACACTAAGGTACATTTTCTTTACGGAGTGCAATTGCTTGCAAGGCTTATATTAAAGCCCCTTTCACGGCTGCAGGCAGCAGCTCTCTCACGTAATACTGGACTAAATCTTATTTCCCCAAACATGGGAAAAAAAGGTTCAGGTTGAAAAATGTCAAAGTTACCCTTTAATGAACGTGCTATGCTAGCTAAGGCTAATGCTAATGTGCATACGTGTCCTACGTATTCAGAAATCTAATCTACATCCGCCATGGCTGATAAAGATGAATTATAAGATTATTATATCACTTCTTGAACATACTTTCATGATCAACAGATCATTTTTTTGGTAGTTTAGCTTTTGAACTCGTACTAAAATAACATGACCATGTGGTCTCTGATTTTTCTTTACGTATTAAACGATCCGCATCAGAGTCGGCTTGAAAGTGGACCGAGGTAGTTTGTTGGCAAAATTAACAACCTGTTGATTCACTGCTAAGTATTGTATAGACACATTTTAAACAATACGATAACACAGATGACCTTGCGAACAGGTTATTTTTACGTCTTCACTTCCGGTAGTATGGCTGATAGATCACGTCAATGGGACGTGATGCTGATGTAATTACGTTTGGTGATAGACCACTAGTCGACCTACATGTTAAGACGCTGCAGTAACAACAGTTGGTGGCGCTGTAATCATGGATCATAGACAGCTATTCAGAGCTTTTGAGATGGTCTTCGAGCAAACAAAAGTGGACATCATTTTGGTTGATGTTGAACTTTAGATTTGTTTGAACAATCATTTTACAAGAATCGATCATTTTTATTGGATGGAAAAATCTCTATATATATCTCCTGTAATTAATCATCAACAAGTTTTTGGGATTATCTGAAGACTACTGAAATGCAGTAGTCCTGAATGCCCTACTCTGAAGGAATAAAATAAAGGATTCCAACTTACCTGAAATGTTCTCTTGTATCTTTTGTACAATTTATTCTTTACTGTTGTTTCACTGTGATTGTAAAGACATGGCTGTGTAAAAAGGATGTCCGATATGTGTTGATGAATCTTCTTTAGTTGCTTCCACAGAAAATAAAAAGACTCCATTTCTTAAAAAATAAGATCCGAACTGTGTGTGATCCCTCCATGAATCAAAGCTGCAAATCTGTCAAGGACCCATAGTTCTGTACAGTTCTGTGTTGTACCGGGCTTATTGCCTCCTCTTGTTCTGTCCCTCATCTGAGTCCGGTTTGTAGCTGTGATGGTCATCATCTTTCAGCTTTTTGTCCAACAGAATCAACTTTGTAATATTCCTGCCCTCTCAGTTTTGTTGTCATGACCTTTATTCCTACAGTAGCTGTTACTACCTTTGAGTATTGTCCACATTCAGAAGGAATTCAGTCAAGTACTGAAGCGTTAAACAAGCAACACAGAGCTGTCCCAAACACACTTGAAAGAATTGTAGTGTCCACATTTGTAGTCCATTTTGTCCCATGTCTGTAAGAAAATGACAATTAGAAGTGAGTGTGACTGGAAAAAATATAGTTAACCTTCTTCTAAAATCCCTTAACCCCTTCTCAAAACGAACTTATTAAATTGACTCTGTGCTTTCTTTAAAAGTCATCACTGTCAGTGCAGATGAAATATGTGAGAATTACATTAGTTTCACCTCATTGTCACAAAGCATTATTTAGTATTTTATATATACTGAAATACTTAAATTTTAAATAATTTACCTCATAGACGGCTGTGGCGCAGAGGCAGAGTGTGTTGTCCCCTACTCAGAAGGTTGTTGGTTTGATCCCTGGCTCCTGGTACCACATGTTGAAGTATCCTTGAGCAAGATACTGAACCCCAAATTGCTGCTGATGCCGAGCATCTGTATGAATGAGTTAGTTTCTGTTTGAGTAATCGTGTGTGGTCTGAAGACTAGAAACGTGCTATACAAGTACAGGCCCATTTACATTTACCATCGACAGTCAGTGTCTGCCAACACATCTTTAGACTGTTTTCAGGTCAGTCAGTAGGAAGGGCAGGTTACCTTTTCACCTGCATCATCATGATGTGGGTTATTGTCCATATGGCATTTTATCATGACACATCAGACATCTAGTCTACAATCAGAGTAGGTCCGGTCTTGTGTTGTAGCCTTCAGAAAAACAAACATGCACGTTATCAAACAGTTGGCTATTCAAGAATCCAGCAGACAGAGAGTAGGCATCATTATACATTTCTGTAGCTAAGAAATCCAATGCTCTCCTTTTGGCTGTGGTAAATATCTGGCCTTGTGTGGATGGCAGTATGTACTATACAATGAAAGACAAAGGGTTAAAAGCAGAAGTCATACAACATTCAGGGCTCTACAGCAATGGTTCCTATTTTTCAAGATCTAAACTTTACTACTACTTTTAAATGCACTTGTATCTGACAGCACCAGTTTTCATTAAGAATGGATTTTTT
>NW_023339796.1:20935483-20935698 GCF_004916995.1 Morone saxatilis | reverse complement strand
AAACCGCTGGATTCAGAGTCCAGAGTGCTAACCATTACACCATGTTTATTTGAGCTTTGCCATCAGTGCAGTGTTTTTGTTGCATTCCTCAAACAATGTCAGGATGGTCATTGGTGTGTTCATGGCATTTCCCACCTACAGCAGCTGTGCGTGAACGCGGTTCCATGGTGTAATGGTTAGCACTCTGGACTCTGAATCCAGCGATCCGAGTTCAA
>NW_023339796.1:20932626-20935383 GCF_004916995.1 Morone saxatilis | reverse complement strand
AACAAGCATGCTCATATTAAATAAATCATGTTTATTTTAGCTGTGCTTTGGACCTTTCCTGCTGGTTAGACAGGCACCTCAGCAGAAATAAGATCACTGCAAAAACAACCCCTCTTAGAAACAAGCCAGATATTCTTAAATATAGTCACATTTTCTTGTATTGAGCAAAACAATCTGCCAATGGGGTAAGCCAGTTTAGCTTAAAAGACTGTAATGGGCTGAAAACTAGAAAGAATGTTGAAAAATTAAAACAAGTTCTTTTTACAAGCAGTAAAAACTCAGTTATTTAAGTATTTTGGTCACTTTATTGAGCTGCATGTGTACCTTAATCTAAGATTAATAATTGGCGAAAATAATCTTCCAAAAGACACAATTTCTTCAAACAGCATTATAAAAATAAGTGACTATCTTTTTACCTTTTTTTTAAAATTAAAACTAAAAAACTAAACCGCTGCTTCATTTCCAACTCTAGGACCAGACTACTTTCTCTTAAACTGAGAAGTTGTGCAGTGGTCTTACTCTTAAAATAAGGAAAATAAGATCCTCTGCCGGGATATTATGCAAACCATTGTTGGAACGTGTTACTGGTTAAATCAAGCTCAATATTAGGTGTGATATCATCTTATTAAGACAAAGTTAGATAGATTTTCTTAAGACCAGATCACTTTTCTAACGCAAAACATGGGTTAGGGTTAGATTATTTTTACTCTTGAGATTCCTTTTTTGCAGTGATGATCCATTAAAAGGACAGCTTGTTGCTCTCTCCTGTGGACAAAATAAATACATTATGGTTGAGAACAAATTCATTAGCAACCACGAACTCAGTCCACAGTAGTTAGTATCACTTCAGGTGGTTCCTACATTGAGGACAAATCTCACGGCTGTACAGTGATGTTAATGATACTCACACTGAGCTGACAGCTTGCTGAGAATAGGCTGAAGAGTGTCCTCTATGTCTTTCCTTTGGGCTATGAAGTCTGACACTGTTGAGTGTTGGACGCTCTGAATCCAGTCTGACTTGGCAGAACACACACGTGTACAGATGTTCTGTGCAGACATTTACAGGAGAAACACAGTGAAGAAGTTGAGTTAATGAGGGCAGCTGTAATTAAATGGTTAGCACGTTGATATTCACATGTCGTGAGGACGCTGTGCAGACACTAGCTCAGTTAATAAAATGTAATTATCATGTATATAAAAAGGTCTATATTAATAAATGAAACTTGGTGAATCCTGATGTTACCTTCTCCTCCTTTGTTAGGTTCCTCTCTCCGTCTGAGATGAGGTCTTTAACAAAATCTAAATATGACATCAAGTCCTGTTTAGCTTCTGCACAGAGATAAAACACACACATGCAGGTTGAGAATAAATATCTTTACTAATCAAAGGTTGCCAGAGATAATGCCAGAACATCAGCTCCACACACCGGCCATGATGAGACAGTCAGCACAGTCCGTCTTAGAGTACCGCCTGGCCAGCTCTACAGGCCTCTCCCCTCTGAAGGTCTTGGCCTGTGTGTCAGCTCCCAGTTCAAGCAGAGTCCTCACTGTCTCCAGGTGACCCCAGCACGCAGCGAGGTGCAGGGACGAATAACCTGCAGGGCCAAGAGCGTCAGGCTGAGGCCGGGCACAGGTGAATCACTTCAACTGTGATGACAGCGGCTGGAGAAATACAGTCTCCTACTTTTAGTTTAATTTAATTAATTAACCTTTATATGAATGAATTAAGTAGGATTTGTTCAGTAGAGAGCACAGATACACACAGATGAATATACAGTACATGTAGATACATACGCATACAGACACATGAACATTGACAAATTTAATAGACTTTAAATATAAAAACATTTAATGAGTATTTGGAGTGTGTATTTGATGACCTGGGAGTGAGGATGGCTGTGAATATCGACATATAAAAGATGGCCGTTGAGTCTCCACTTTCTCCGACTGTATAAAAATGAATCCTGAATAGTCTCACTCTCAGGATGTAAGTTTTCTAATAATCACTTTTTGTTGTATTTGTTGTACGAGACAGATAATCTGTGAAAAGGCTCCTCTGGCTCCTCTTAGGGCTCCTAATGGTTGTTTTCATAGCAGCCGGGGGATTCTTGTAAATCCCATTAGGAGCACTAGGAGGAGCCAGAAGAACCTGATTGTTTCACACATCATCCGTCTCATGTTCTACTGTCAGGATATAGTGAAAGTTTCAGCAAATATAACAAAAAAGTTAATTTTTACCTACTGCAGCTTTAACATGGGTTTTATACACTGCAGTCAGCCTGAATGTGTCACACTGGACCTTTCATTTCGTCAAGGTTTCCTGGCTTGAGCCTTTTCCTCCTCTTTAGTCACCCCGCTTTCAACCTAACGTTGCTTCTAACTGAACAGTTACCCGGTAGACCATGTTTCCCACTCACTCACCCCTGACGGTCTGCTCGTCGACCTGGGCTCCGTTTCTGACCAGCTCTCGGACGATGGCGCTCCTGCCCAGCATGCAGGCAGTTAACAGGGCATTTCTGCCCCCCTCGTCCTTCAGTCCGAACCAGTCCTCTTCCCGCGGCTCCTCGGCGGCACCCTCACATTCAAAGTGCTCCTTAATGGCTCCCAAGTCCCCGGACAGCACACATTTAAAGATTTCCTCTTGTATGGATGTCATTTTGCGCACTCTTCTTCAGCTACCTGTCCGCCACGGACTGGAGTGGACTGTTGCCATGGTTACAGCGTCACCTGCTGTGACCGTAGAGGTCATTTAATCCTG
>NW_023339796.1:20929880-20932526 GCF_004916995.1 Morone saxatilis | reverse complement strand
TAAGTTCCTAACTAGTTAGAAACACATTGATGGTGTAAAACAAGCAAACAAAACCTTTAAAGAGCCCTTTCCCTTTCTATTTCTGTGAGCGTTATTTTCCTATACAAATAATTCCTAAAGTTGTAATAAGCAGCTCCAGGTATAATGCTTTGTCTTTTACCGGGTGAAATGTATAAAACTGCTCTTTCCCTATAACTAAAGGCAGTTTCCACTCATAAACTAAAGAAATAAGGACTGACCGTTTACACACAGGATTAAATGACCTCTACGGTCTAAAGGTCTAAATCAGAGGCAGATCTGTGCAATGTCATAAATGCAAAAAAAGCAAATTGTTTTCTGTGTATAATTATTTGGAAATTAATTTGTAAATCAGTTTAAATTATGGGTCACTTCAACCGCCTTCTACAGTAAAAGCAAAGGAGACATAGCCCATACCATCATGCACACTGATGTTTTATTGGAAATTCACAGCAGAAGTAGGATGAGAAAGAAGCTGCCCAACAACCTGGTTATCAAACACAGCTAGTTTGCACACAGTAACCCGTCAACCCACACAGAACAGCCATATAACAGCATGGTACATGGCAGGATAACCTATATAACCGCCACTGCACTGCCAAACTGAAGATTATTGCCCGTCCTTATTGCCTTTGCATGCTGCTGCCATGTATCAGTGGTTAGAGGCAGATAGAGGAGCCACTTTAACGACACAACTGCTTTTCATGTCGGTCATTTCAGCCATTACCCTATCTCTCTCCACACACAGAGACCAACGGAAGACATTGTCCACACAGTATTAAAAACTTTTACCAAAATGGCTGCTGGACTTGTTTACACCTCATTTGATTTGAAATCCTACAATTGATTTTCTTTTGTCCCCCTGGGCTGAACCAAAAACAAATCAGTTAAGAGAGGTAGGGAGATTACCTCTCTTAAGGATGCAGAAAAAACAACTAAATCAGAAATTGGTAGAAAACGGACAAGATCATCTTCAACTTCATCTCCAACAGCATGTTTATGGACATTAACACAGTTTTGGACTGAAGCCTTGCAGTTGAATGCTGACCTGGAACAAGTCATATCTGTACCTGAGGACGGAAGCATATCTATGTTCCCAGGGTCCTAAGTTCCCTAAACCTAACCCTACAACTGAGAAACACAGGACCCTGGGAACACAGGAATTACCCCCTTTCCAACAACTCACCCCGCTGCTAGTTTCTCCACTGACAGGAGATGGTAACTGACAGTGGCAGCCATGTTGGCACCACTGTGTCGCTGAAGGCTTGAGTGATCCTTAAGGAACTAGTAGTTGCGACACTAGTGACGTCACTTGAGTCAATTTATCCCTCTGGATATACAACTTTTGTCACATATGCAGTAGTACTCCCCAACACGTGTAAACAGGCTTTGATGTGTAAAATTAGTTCCCCTTTAATCATTATCAGTGATGCTATTTAAATTGCTATTGCCACATTACCCTTGCATATGTACCATCATTACCATAGCAACACCCACAGAAACATATTGAGTGCTGTGGCTAACAGCGTCATCCTGGGACAATGTTGTCTTGTGCAGATCAAAGGCACTCAAGTCATATAACTGAAATTTAGCACATGAAGCCCTAACCTGTAACAGGTGTAACAGAGACCGAAAGCTGTCCTCTGTTGGTTCCTTGAGTCAAGCTGTCCCCTTTCTAAAGCCATCCCTACACCACCAGAGCTGGCAGAACATGTAGAAACATTTCACCTCTACACACATTGTTTTTTTTCTATCTATACAAGGTTATCAATTATACAAAGGCTGCTGAGACAAACTGGACATTAAACAGGTCATTTGTAAGTGTATCTTCTCCAAGACACTGACATGAGCTCGCATTTTGCTTATGGGGTTTTCCCACTATTTAACACACAATACAAATATTGGCTGTTGAACTGACAGTTTAAACAGACTGACACAAAGAAAGACCAACAGCAGTCTGCAGAGACGCTGACATTTTCAGTAGGGGAAATGTTTAAGAGCAGTGGTTCCCAACATTTATCCTTGAGGGACACCTTCTCTATCATTTAGTAAACTGATAACCCCTGACTGAGTTTTATGGATATTTCATATTATATTCAAAACTGTACAATGAACCCAGAAGGTGAATTCAGTAACTGCAAGAAGTTGGTGTAAAGAGAGTGATTAGGATGCATTCTGGGAAGATTATTTCCTGTTCAGGGAAGTTTTAAAACAATTCTGTCTGTATTATTATTTTTAACAATCATACAGACTTAATAGGCATAATTTAGTGTTTTCTTGTCCTTGATGCTTTGCTTCACAGAAGTGAACCAAACACTGAGATATAGGCCTACTGTGAAGTTTTTTAGCATGTCTTAAAATGAAGAAGGCCTTTCGACCCCCGCCCCCCCATGAAGTTTTGGCGACCCCCAGGTTGGGAACCAGTTTTAGAAATCCAGTTTAATTAAAATACAAAACCATGCAAGTACATGTGTCCTTAAAAAGTGTACACTCCAGTCTCTTAACTGAATTTGAGTAGTACCAGGATGTCATTTTTGCATCCATTAGGATAGGCCACAGTACAATATTCAGTGGCAGAAATGATTTTGAAACAGGGAGGAGGAAATGCACCATTCCAGCTCAGGTTAA
>NW_023339796.1:20927187-20929820 GCF_004916995.1 Morone saxatilis | reverse complement strand
ATTTGGCAGAGCGGTCAGTTTTAAAGTTATAAATGAGACTGTACATATCGGATGGGTCTTGTTTTTGTACATTGTTCCAACTGCAATCCAGTCTTGGTTTCACGGGACCTGTTAGTCGATTCTCTTCTCTTAACTCTTAATGCAACAGACACTGTTTGTACTGGAGAGGTGAGGATGTGTGGAGAAACAGACTGTGAAGGTGCTTAATGACATGCATTTACAGAATGTTGAGGAGGATAAAGACCAACAGAGGCAACTTCAAGCCATTGAACATTAGATTAAACCTCTGCTCATCAGGGATAAGGTTCATTAAACACTTTCCCATCATCCTCCATCTCTGTCCTTTCACTCCCTACCAGCTGTGCAGCAACCCTTGAACCCTACTGCTCAGTAAACATACTGTGCTGTTTGTGTGTAACCTCTTATAACAGGAAAGTAAAGGAAACATCAATCAGGCCATGTCCACACAGTGCCTGAGAACAGGTTTAATCAGGCAAAAATCTGTCTCAGACAAAAGAGTATAACATGGAAACAAAACTTTTCCTTCAATTTTCCCTTTGACCATTTAAAGGACCAGTGTGTAGGATATAGTGGCATCTAGTGTCCAGGCATCCCTGGCATGTTGAACATGGCAGTCTCTGTAGACGAGGACCCGCTCCCTCTGTAGATATAAACAGCTCATTCTGAGGTAACTAAAACATTCTTATTTTTAGCTGATTATTCACAAATGAAAACATACCTATGAATATTATATTTCATTACTGGCAGTAGATCCTCCTAAATGTTACACACTGGACCTTTATTTTGATTTAATTGTACTGAAACATTCTTTTCTGCCTATTTGGCTGCAACATAATTAGTAACTTAGTAAAACTGATCCCTGGGTCGTGCCATGACTTAGGAAATAATAAAGTCTATAAATAAATGTACTACTGTTTTAAGTTGGACTACTTTAGACTATTTTCTAATGCTAACATTATCAACTAACATTGAATTTGTAGTGGGGTTATCATTTTTTTTATTACTGTAATGACCTTGATTTTAGTATTCACTGCACACAATCGAAAGTTGAATGCTCCATCTCTGTGCTCACCTCAGATTTGAAGACAGTGAGAAGTGAATTGTTGTGGCATAATGGTGCTGGTGAACAGAGGGTTTGTTGATCTAATCCGATCCAATGGCCAGTAAACCCAAATTCCACTGATTGTAAATGCCAGAGGCTCAACGTGCCTTTACAGCCTCAAATAATGATAGGTGGTCATTTCACTAACTGTGTTTTCTCTGGAATATCATGTGATGAAGATGGGACTTGACATGATAGAAAGACATTGTCAGTCACTCCTTAGGTTGTGTTGCAATGTTCCGAATTGTGCTCCTTAGTTTAACATTTGACATTAGAGTCACCCTGTTGTCCTCGGAATCTGAAGGGACTCAGGTAGGGCAACTGTAGTCCCGTGTTCACGGTTAGTGTGTTTGTGTGTTTGTGCGCGATGTACTGTTTCTCCTCGCTGCATGTGTGTATGCATGTCCAGGAGTGTGTGTGTTCAGAGCCATTGTGTCAGCCATTGCAGTTTCCAGTGGCAGCCATGTTGGTTCCACAGTCTTGCTCCGTGGCCCATGCCGGTGACAGTAACTCCAATCCATCTGATGGCAGATGTTTGGTGTCTCACGCAGACCTTTTTATTATTTATTATTTAGTTATATAAAAGGGCCGGCACATGTTGCCGTCACCACAACCTGACCAAACCAGCAATGGCTCTGTGTTTGTCTCTCAGTGCTTTTCAGGGTCCCAGTTTGGTAGTTTTTCCAGTAAGGCCTTGTGGTCCACACCAACACTGGCCACCAGTCCTCCTTTGTTGACTGGTGTTCCGCTGTAGTCGATGTCCTCTCCTTTTAGGGTTGTCATCTGGCCTCCTACAACCATGATTACATGTCATTGGTACAGTGCACTTCAACCATTAAGAATTCATTTCAGAGACAATAACTACAGTCACTGAATATGTAAAAATACAATAGCAATTAGCATTTCTGTTTATGTCTGTGTCTTTTTGTGGTGCAAGATATCTTATTTTGTCTAGGAAACACCAATGCTGCATATTTCCTTTTAAAGTCTTGACAGCTTTGGTTATTTCATGAGAGATGTCTGTGTTCTCGGTTGGAAAAAAAGTGATATCACTCACCGATCAGGGTTTATTTCATTGTCATTTAAATCTGACCAAAACAAAACTACCCAGTCCTGAAGAAGCAGATTAGAGTTTCTAAATGTTTAACTCTTAATAAATAATACACAAGAATGTTCCAATTTTAAATTTGACTGTTGCTTATTTAGCTGAAACCAACATTTCAGGAGCTTCCAATGGCTAAATGTAGTCCAACGTGAAATGTAGTCCAATAAGATAAGGGTGCCTACCAAAAGGGATTTTTAAATGAAACTGAGAGGGAAACCAAACAATGGAAGATAATAGTTGATACATTACCCAGTGCATTCAGTAGTGCAGCACCAGCACAGATATCCCATTTCTTAATAATGGTGATGTGCATGTAAACATCTGCCTGGTCTATAGAAGCTGTTTCACTTAAAGGCATCTCCAAAAGTGACAGGACCTTATATCCTGAGAGAGAGAGAGAGAGAG
>NW_023339796.1:20926821-20927070 GCF_004916995.1 Morone saxatilis | reverse complement strand
GAGAGAGAGAGAGAGAGAACCACATTACTAATGATTTATTGATGTTATCATGTAACAAATATATTTCAGAACTTATTTCAGAACTTGTGATAAATCTTGTACATGTGTTTTCATGTGTGGCTTTAAAACAATGCAGGTCTGAAAATATTTTCATGGACAAATATCTTAACAGGAAAAGCACGGGTGACCAGAGAGTCGACAGTTCGATGGGCAGGCAGGATAAATATGGGCTGTATTAGCCCCTACCTC
>NW_023339796.1:20909552-20926772 GCF_004916995.1 Morone saxatilis | reverse complement strand
CAGCTTCCAGGTGTGAATGTGTGTCCTGTATGAGTGTGGTCAGGGCATTCCTGCAAATGAGAGCTGGGCTCTGAGTGAAGCTTTCCTCAATAAATAAAGGTTTAAAAATGTTCTATTCAGGAGTCCCAGGAAGCCACACCAGTGAGCCAGAATCAGGGTTCCCACTCTTTTAAGGAAATCCTTTTCCAGGAGTTTTTCTTCACAATGCAGGACAGCACTTGCTTACAATGGTGGTCAGTGTTTATGGAACAGACTTTGGCTTGGCTGTTCTCAGCACAGCAGATTTGGCACTGCAGCCACAGCAGAGCATAAATAACAGTTCAAATCAAGCAGAATTTATTTTATTTCACAGATAATTAGCCTATTAAAAGAAAAGGTAGGAGGTATATATTATCCTCCACAACAAGAAATGTAAATTTGATCATTAAATATAGGCTGTATGCATGCATATATGACCATCTCCACAGCATTTCCAGAACAGACTTGACGCCCAAAGCGTGTTGCAAGCGGTGTGAACAGCTGACATGGGAGCTGAAATGAAATGTTCCCCTTTGCATCTGGTAAACCCGCTTTGAAGTGTCATACCACGCAGCTTATCCTAGCAACAGTCAAGTTTCAATAAAGTATTTAATTTCCAGGATATTTGGTCATTTTAATCAATTCCATGACTGGAAAACTAGTCTCTAAATTTGTTTTTCAGATTCTCCAGGACGCATGGGAACCTTTCAGAACGCACAATACCAATGATATGGCACAACTCAAACTAAAAGGAATGTGGCCTTTGTAAATGTTATTAATAACCCCTGCGACAGGAGAAAATATCCACTGAGAGAAAAGCACTGCGACACTGTGGGCTTCTTTTATCCTTTAAACCAGCCAAATTTCATTGTCAGACTGTTGGTACAACATGCAAGTTGCAACATTCAGCTAGCTAGTGCGAACAAACTGGCAAGTAAGGTGACATATGGCTAAAACAGTGATACATCATCAAAACACTTAATAAATAGCTGTTGCAGAGTCACTTTTCAAACTCAGACTCAGGTAGCGATTTAGCTCTGCAAGGTCTTATCTGACACTTCAGACCACAAAAACAGAGAAGGAAATAGTGACAATAGCAGACTATGTGGCCCACAGCGGAAGACTGTATGAGAAGTTCCAATTATGACGTGTACATTATGTGTGTACATTCACCAGGAGGAAAAATGTGTCCTGAGATGTGAAAATGCTGAAAAACTTTCAAACGGACTCCACTCACCTGCTCCACCTGCTCCTATGACTGTTGTGCCGTTTCCAAAAGCATCCTGAACGAAACCTTTCACTTTCCCAGCATGGGAACGTGACACAATCACCTTCGGAGGGTTGACACTGTAGGATGACCGGGCATGCATATTGGACCTGTGACCTACAAGAGCCCACGCTGGGGGAGGGACAAAACGAGGATAGAAGTTCAATACATATTATGTTGTCATCCAACATCTCATATATTATAGCTCTAGAAAGCACATGTTACAATTTCTTTCCCCAAATGGCACTGAGGCAGGATTTGTGACTCATTATGCTAAAATAAGGGGGCAAGAGAGACATAGACCCTATGGCTTCAACAAAGTTTTCTAGAAAATGCAGAAGTCATAGACAAAGTTATGTCAACGAAAACATTAGATTATTATTCAAAAAGGCTATTTTGGAAGCCTCAATCACAGTCTAACAATGTGAGATTTAAAATGTGAAGGCGCCCAGTTTACACTTACCAGTGAACCCAGTGAAGGGCTGGTGTATCACCCCAATGACCGGTTTACCATCTACAGCCACACATACCATTGTGGTCACATACTTCACCAGATTCTCTATGGAGGGAGCAAAACAGAGGGAGGGCAGAGTTCAGAAGAGAGATGGAATAAGACAGCAGAGACAAGCCAGAGGGTACAGAGAGAGGGAGGGGTTACAGGATATGGGAGGGGACAGGGAAAATGAATCAGACCAGTGGAGAGAGTGTCAAGTGTCAGCATGTCTGTAACGTGTGGAAATCCTGATCTGTCCATACTCGTGTCCTAAAAAAGCTGAATGTTTAAAATATAATATAATAGATATTATAATATATAATATAATATATAAAACATAATATATAATAATTACATAGTTGTACAGGCTACCATAGACAGGGTTCATAACGTTCAAGCACTTCCAAGGGACCTAAACCAAAAAGTAGACTCTGTAAGCCTTATCATCAAATCTAACTTGTTAGTATAAATGCAATTGTATTAACTTGGATTGTAGGTTTTGATGATGATTATTTAATGCTTTCTACTTTCCAGAGTAACAGCTCAACAGAGGACATATCTAGCTTTGAATGTGAGTAAACATGCCAGGAAACAACAAACAAATAGTTTACATGAGTGTTTATGTAGATGAAACACCAGATTATGTTGAAAATCGAGCATTTTTCAAGGAGTATATTCAAATTCAAGCTTATTCCTGACCTTGAAATCATTGAAAGCATTTTCAACACTTTGTACGAACCCTGCATAGACCATCTGTGATCTAATTATCTGGAACCACGGGAGGTCAGATATAAACGAGGTGATCAGTCTGTTATCACCAACAACACTAATCAATATGCATGTGCTGTGTTCATCCTACCATTTGAACTAGTTATTTAACAAGAGTAAAAAACAAAAACAGGTTTGGTCAGAGGACCTAGGGATGAGAAAAGGCCTAACGTGTGTGCTGTAATAGCCCAAACGTTAAAAAATAAAGGACTTTTAACTTTCAGCTCATCTAGTGTAACCACTAATATAGTGAAGCGTTAATTTGACCTGCGTCCACTCCACCCTAGTATTTCCAGGTCATTTTTGTGAAGCCCGCCTAACAAACACCTGAACAACAGAGAGACTGCTAACATATCTTCTGACAAAAGTGCACATTTTGGCCAACATCTGCTAGGAAACGGGACACAGCCCTGCTGTTCAGAACATTCTTTTATGATCTCGACATCGTCCGACAAATCTACATCAATACAGATGAATGACAACAGCTGTGTGACAGACCACATCCAGACGAGAGAAAGTTATCTTAACTTTACTGCCACCTGGCCGACTGTGGCTGGGCAGCTACAGACACAGCTGGTTACATTGACAGCCGGTTCAACCTCCCAGCAGCCTCTTTTTTCAGTTCATTCTTACTTCCTCTTTATGCTGTCAGACTACAGAACAAGTACAAAATAGTAATTTAATGAAGACTTGTAAATACTGCATGTTAACCAGCATGCTGCTGCACAGCGGTGATAAAAATCAATACTTTATGATTGCGAGTCTGTCTGACATTATTTACATAAATCCATGTTTAATGACAACAGCTCTGTTGTGCATTCAGCTGTATTGACATTTGAAATGAGTGATCACAGAGAGGGTGGCGGAGGAGAAGGCGACAGAAAGCCCTTCTTAACTTTGCTCACAACCCTCATTTAGCAGCTTATATCATCATTTTGCACCCCATTTGTTTACCCCATACACACTGAAACGCTGAGCCGGTGTTTTTATACATAATAATGATAAACACTATCATATAGCTTATACAGTCAGACAAGAAAAGTTCCGTTTGCCAGAAAAACGCGATGGAGGGCTGAAAAGGAAAGACAAATATGTGTTTACAAACTGAACTGGCTGAATGTGGACATACTGTCAGTGGCTCACAGAGTAAACAGGAGCTGTACTGGGCTGCTCCCGGCTGTATGAGATTAACTGGATCAGTGTTGAGAGGGAGTTGCTGCAAAGGACCATGGACGTTCGGCCAACTTTCCATAGATAATGGTAGAACAAACACACACAAACATACCTTGGACAAACAAGTGTGGCCACCAAAACCTCATATCCATTCACGCTTCTTTTAAACTGAGCTCGACATTTTACTTTTTTTATTTTAAATCGAAGCCCAACGAGGTACCTCCCTGACAGGTGGACATACTGTTTTCCCAGATGTCATCTAAAATGACTTAACTTCAGCAACATGCACACCTGTATATTCCTGTGTAGCGTCTAGAGGGTCGATCCACACAGTGATGCTCTCAGCAGGAACGTCATTGCCCCCCTTTACATTTTTCAGTATGTCAGCTGGAATTTCCCGGCTCCAGGTTGCGTGGTCCACAACGTTGTCATGTTCCTCGCTGTTCACCTGAAAGCAAACACACGCAGACAGAAGTATGGGTCCTCTGCCTTAGAACGTATTCAGACTACATGGGGCATGTTGATTTGTGCTTTAGAACTTCACCGCTGTGAAACAATCAGAAAATAGCATTTCCTTTCTCTGATTCACTGGCTCTCTCGCTACCAGCGCTCCCTCTCCTCATTCAACCTCTATGTCGAGAACACAACTAGGAGAGTATTATAGTTTGGTCCATGAACCAGCGCCTGTTTCAGAGAAATTTCAGGCTGACTGTGGAGCAGTTTGACAGGTTTTACTGCCGGATTGGCCACCGCAGGGTAACATCGGATTCCGTTTCTCCAAAAGCTGATTCTGTTTCAACGTCTATGGCACAGGTACAATGCACTACCCCCATTCAAAATGAGAAGGAGGACTGATCTAAATCGGCCCTTAGGCTTATTTTAAACTTTAAACAGTATGTGAAGGCATCTCACAGAAAAGCTTTCCTGTCTTTGCAGTCCGACTCAGATCTAACTGAATCAAATACAGGACTGATGAGACCACTGCAGCTTTCGGTCACATCCAACATCAGATTAAAGCCTCGGTTCTGGGGTTTCTAGCTTTGTTGCTAGTTCATGATAGTTTCTAATTTGTGATTTAACCGTCTTAGATTAGTAAAAATGGTCACAATTGAGTTTCTTCATCCTTCATCAGCTAAATAGGTGCTGGTATTGTCTAACATCACTAAAGTTTCCGCAGTAAACAATTAATGAGTGGCACAAACAGCAAGAACGCAGTACAATGGTTACAGTGGCTGTGCTCACCGTGACTTCAGGGAAGGTATTCTTTAAGAGGTTAAACATCTTTCTATGAGACTGCAGGTCCCCCATAGTCAGAGGCTCATTGGCTCCTTCCTTTGTCTTGCCCTTTGACTTCTCCTTCAGGCTGTTGTCATCACGCACTGTCTTCACCTGGGGAGGAAAAACAAAAACGGATAGTTTACCAGATGTCCTCAACCTGTGGTTTCTTTAGAGACTGTAGTCAAACTAACACTGTCACTACAATGTCAGGTTGCATTGAAGGCTTAGCAAGCATGGCATAGGGAAACTTCACCTTTAGTGGACTCAACAACACACAACAAGTGGTTATTCAGGACTCAAATTCACCCTTCACTAAAGCCAGGCCACAGTTTATCCAATAGCTAAAGATTTAAATTAAAGTAAGTAAATGTTTTAGGTAAAAGTAAACCAACTCTTTCTTAAGCAGAAAGCAGGTCCAAAAAAATATGTTTACATTGAGTCCAGTTTATCCTCAGGACATAAAAACAAAACAAGAGCATGGCTAGTAAGTGTCAAAATTTGAGTTTTGTGATTTGGGCGAACTGACCTATAATCATCCAATAACAAACTGATAAAACATGTGTGATACAGCAAACTCATTCTAAATCTGCTCTGGACAATAATTCTAAGTATTGTAATCATGACTCTGGTCCTACAGGTGAAAATATACTACTACTCCAAAATAATGTCTGTGGCTCTGCTGAAGGTGACATGAAGCAGGCAATGAATACACACACATGACTTGTATTTTCTTTTTGTATTTTCTTCTTTCTTTCTATTTCTGTAACCATGAAAATCACTTTTTCAGTGTAGTCTGTCGTCCTTTAATTCAGTACCTCCAATTCAAAACCCTGATCAAACAAGTAAAAACAAAACAAGCCAGCAAGCTATTGGAAGCTATTAATATTGAATTGTTTGATAATGGCTCTTGGGTATGAAAGTTTGTTTGTTGAGGTGTGACAAAACTGTGTTTTTACCTCTCTGCCACCTAGTTCTGCAGCCTCCACTGAGACAGCCAGCAGGTCCCTTAGATCCACAGTTCTCCTCTGTCTGCAGAGGGGAAGGGACAGAACAACAAAGGGTTAAACAGCACTGAATGAAGAAAAAGCATCCCACCAAACCTGCTGAAACCGTATCAGCCTTATCAGCTGCTGGGAGGTGAAAGAGAAAGCGAGTTTTGGACACTGAATGCCCCTGGTACTTCTGAAATGAAGCTGCTATTTTGTGCTCATACTTATTATCTTAAAATCACACCACTGTTATGGCAGACAATTAGAAAGATTCAGTGTTTCCCCACAGAACACTGAAAGCCAGGTAATGATTCAGGTCAGCAGTAGGGCTGGGTATTGTTTTCATAAAACACCTATTTCTTAATTTCAGAAAAGAAGCCAAACTTCTGAACTGTAGCTGTACAACACCTTTGCCTCAATACAAGTGGTTAAATTTAGATTTAAAACAGGCAAAAAATATCAGATCTCTACCTAAGTACTGACGATCATACTCTGGCTGAGTAAGCAGCTATGTGACCCACAACAAACGTTCAATAAGCGATACAAACCTCAACCTCAATGACAGATCTATATTAAAGGGTCAACCTGATGTACATGCAATGTTAATAGATATTACGATAGCACAATTTTCCTTTTCATTGAAAAATACTAAATACAAAAATCTACTGTCTGTATTGGGAAGAATTTGGTGATACAATATGCATCACGATACGGGGTTATGATTCAATATATTGTGATATATTGCAGTACTATGAGGCGCACTGGTAGCTCACCTGGTAGAAAGATTCCAACTTGTGGTCATTTTCTGCATATTGTCCTCTCTCTCTGTTCCCCCTTTCCTCTCTATCAAGCTGTCACAGTCAAAAAAAGGCATAAAAAGCCTGAAAGATTACTTCTCCATGCAGCCAGAACAGTGGATCTGCATTTTACAACCCTGCTATATAGTGGTTGGGGGTTTAAACACAAATGTTGATAGTGTTTTTGAGAATCATACAATAGCACATAACACTCTACTCAAATCATTGTGATGTGACATGGCATTTGTTCGTCTGGAGAACAAGATGTGTAAGGCAGGGTATCTCTGAGGCACTACAGTACTTCTTTATAATGCTGATTGACACATTTTACCTGGGATTTACATATTGCACTTGGCCCTATTGCGATTTAGATAATATTGCGATTAATTGTGCAATCATATACTGAATGTGACAAATCAATATATTGTTATACATATGGAACACACACACACACACACACACACACTATTTACTAGCATATTCTTGTTGTATTTATAAAATGTATCATATTGCTATTAAAGAACAGTATTTTTTATATACTCCATTCTTATTGGACTGTTTTCTTAATTAACTAGTCCTTCTTGTTTTCAAATGATTAATACTTCGGCCATAATTGTTCCTAACATTCGTGCCATTAAAGCATATTAGAGTGGAACAGCAGCTCCAGTGAGAGGTAACGTTAATGTATATCATGTGTGGTAATGGGAGAACAGTCTGACCTGAAGGCAGCCAGGCGGCTGGAGATGACTCCCGCATACAGGTGGTAGATGACACCGACTCCAAGGAGGCAGAACACCGCCACACCGAGCGGTGACAGTCGGATACCCATGGGAGCCATTGTCGCAGAATAATAAATACCCTGTACGTTTTTGTTGAATAACAAGACCACAGGCGTAAACCAAGAGCCCAGACCTGCTCAGTGTAACAGACTGGAGCGATAAGAGCTAGCTGACGTGGCTGTCCCCGCCGCCGGAGGGTCCGGATAAAGCGGCTAACTGGCTGCTGCACACCTGGCGTTTACTCTCCGGATAAACAGGTCGACTGTCACCGAGCGAACAGCTGAACGGCGGACAACCTGAAGCTGTCACAGAAAACAACACGCTGGTTAATTTCGATTAGTTGGAGAGCCACCGTCTGACGTCTGCGTGACGAAATTCACCGACTCATTTGTGTTAGTAACGACATTCCGTTAGCCGGACAGCCTGACTGCGGTCCTTATCCTCGCTGTTAACTCGCCGAAGCAAGCCAAGTGTTCACTGGTATCGACGGCAAAACGGAACAATCACATCTCTGTTCAGTCATTTTCCTCCCAAACGTTACGTACACAGCAGAGGTCACAGGCTGGCACTTCTCTTCCGGGTTATCGCTGATGTCGTCATCCGTTTGGGGTTCTTTTCGATTCATTTTTATAGCCGCAATTTCTAAAAATAATAATTTATAATTATTATATTATTATTAATTTATAGAAGACCAACAGTGGTTTTTAAAAAGGGATACAAATAAAAGTATCATCTTTACGTTTAATTATATACAGTTGTAGAAAATAAAGGTCCCGTATTATAATATGTATAGGTACATTAGTGTATAATCACCTGAATGTAGTAATTGTTGTGTTGTCCTTACCGTAGAATGAGCTGTTTTTATCTACAGATGTTGCAGGTGGCCTTCCATGGAGTCTGCCATGTTTTCTACAGTAGCCCAGTACGGACAACCCAGACACTTGCTGTAGATAGGGACTATTTTGTTTTTCTTGAGTTTGCAGCCACTTAACAGCCTGTTCTCACTCCCAGGTCATCAAATACAGACAGGAGTGATGTTCAGTTAGTTGAAATCTGCAACACCGCCACTAGATGGCACTAAATCCTACACACAGGTCCTTTAGATACGTGTTTGTGATTTTAGATTAGCTAATACATTTTCCACTTCATATAACAGAGAATCAGTAGAGTTAAGTGTCAAAATGTGTAAAAATTAAGAAATATTTTCTCTAAAATAATACGTGTGTTTTGTTTCAGAGAAAAAAAAATTGAATTACACAATATATAAAACATTTTGTGGGTTTTGTTTAACAAACAGTTGCTTATTTACACATCCAACAGTTACAGAGCAACATTATCATTCTTTTGGAATCATGTTTTTTAACATTTGATAAATGTGAGTCCACTATTGACTCTCTTTTAGCTCTGTTTTTGGTCTCTACCAACTCCTGAGGGAAATATCTGTTTCTTTAGCTGCTAAATGCTCCACTGTCCCCTATTTGTTTGCATTACAGTGATCAATTATTGTGTTCATTAATAATTGCCTAATAGCTTAATTTGTTTCAAATAATCAGTGTTTTGTTTATAGATAAGTATAGCCTATATTTTATGCAGGCTCTTGTGCATCCCATCAGCAGGGTGTTTATGCTTTCTTTTCAGAGGTGAAGTACAATGCAATACATAATCCACCTCTGTTAAAGGACCAGTAGGATTCCGAAGCATCTATAGGTGAAGTAGCTGATTACAACTCCCTTGCTTCACCCTCCTCTTTGAAGCATGTAGAAGAAATATAGAGCCAGTTTGTTCGTTCTGGGCTATTGCAGAAAGATGGAAGATTCCATGGAAAGCAACCCGCTCCCTCTGTAGATAAAAATGGCTATTCAAGGTAACGAAAACACAACTATTACTATATTCAGGTGATCATGAAAATACCTATGAATATTATATTCTATTTCTGCCAACAGATCCTCCTAAATGTTACACACTGGACCTCCAACAGGCCTTCTTCTATTATGTTCATGATGAATGCATATACAATGAACAAAGAAAATATTTTACTTTGTCACCAATCTGTATCTGCATGACCACTACAGATAGGTAAGTCAATGTATTTTCCACTTTTTTGGGTAAACCTCCCCTTCAAAAATATACTAGTGTTTGTATTTATAAAAATCACAAACCACGTTCACAAACACCTTGGACATCCAGAACAATACAGCTCCCACTGGTTGTATTTGTGACACTACCCTCCCAGTATGCCTAAACTTGTTTTGCGTCCCAACAAATTACAGGTTTGAAGTGTTTCTCCAGAGTTTTATTCTTCTCAACTGAACACACTGTGAAACAACATTTGGATCGTTATGTGACACACACCAATACAAAATAAACAGCTCTATAATCATATAATAATACATTCATTTTAAACTGAGGAAATTATTAATCATTTATAGAAAAATGTCTGTTATTAAAGAAGCATGATATGATGCATTGGTCTGGGAGGAACCACCATCATAACACCGGTTCAGTATCTATAAACCTGAAGTGTTGTTTGCCAGCAGTGACACTTGGTAATAAGCTTTTCTTCTTTGTAAAACCAGTAAGTGTTTCAAAATGTCCATACTGTAGGCTGTTTCCATGTTCCCTTTCTCAGTAAAAGTACTGAGATGCAGCCACAACATCGCCTCCTCCTCATTTTCTCTCCTCCTCCTCACATCTCCCAGCCAGCTGGCAGACATCTTCATAGGCTACTACACCGCCCGCTGGCTGTCTGCTCATCTCTCTCCTCGTCCTCACGCTCCGTCCTCTGTGTAGCTTACAGAGGTCTCTGAAGACATCACTCCTTTTTCTGATATCTCTCTTTACCTCCTCACTTCTCTTCTCCCCGCTCTGTTGGCCATTTGACAGAGATGTGGTAAGACTTCAGCTCCTCCTCAGATACAAAGTCAGGGGCGCAGCTCATGAGGTCGTGACCCCGGAATGACTTGGGGAAGGCAATGACGTCACGGATGCTGGGAGCCCCGACCATGATGGAGACCAGCCGGTCAAACCCTAGCAAAGCATAAGTTTAGAGTAATTAGACAACCTAATACATTTATAACCATTTTCACCTTTTGGCTCATGAACTGTGCATTTTAAGTAGCACTATTGCACATTACATAAATAATTTTTTGTATGTATACAATAAATATTTGATCAATACACCACTGACACTTTAACCCTGATGTCAAATTCCAGTTTTTCATATATAAGTTGCATGCCACATGTCAGCCTCCCTCTTAAGCTACCAAGCACAATAATACATAATATACATGTTTTACTGGTTGTATGTGATCTATGTATATGTATTTTGTGTTTTTATTCTTATATATTAATACTTTAATTTACAGTAAAGTTAAGTTTACTGTTAAAAACCTTAAATTTATTGTAATGGATTTTTTTAACTGTGAAAATCAGTTAAGCCAGGCCACAAGTGTCTGCAGCAGGAACCGCATCTAGCTGCGCTAAGCTCAGGAACACACTGAACACAGCAAACTGAGCAGACCGCCAGGTCCCATTCAGTTTCTATGAAAACTGTTAAACCTCCCCCAGGAGTGAGATATGATGGGAGAATGTAATGAATGTAATTTGCAGCTTATTATTCATAATAACAGTGCAATCAGATGCAGCTCCTACACTGATCTGTAACACTGTAAAATCAAACAGCAGTAACCTGCTTTTGGACTGACAGCTTAATAGATCAGCCCACAGGAGGCGGAGTGGAGGAGGTGTCAGTGGTTCCTGACTATGGTCTGGGTTTTATTGTGGGGGTCAACACATTCCCTGAAGTGAGCACCCTAAATAAAAAACAAAATCAAAATGTGTAGAAATAGATTTTATGTTTCTTTACTGTCCTGAACTAGCTCAGTGATTGCTAAAGCACGCTGTGGTCAACCATACCCAGAGCAATGCCTCCATGTGGTGGCGCTCCTGAGTCCAGAGCCTCCAGCAGGTGAGAGAGAAGACTGGGATCCTCCTGCAGCAGATAGGTTTCAAAAATAGTTATGATAAGCTAATTGATTCAACCCAACTCCAAAGGTAGGCTGAACACTGGCAAAATATACAATGACTGACCTTGAGGATGTTCTTCAGGACATGAAGCTGTTCTGAGGCGTTGTGGATGCGGATGGAGCCTCCTCCAATCTCACAGCCATTCAACACCAGGTCATAGTGCTGACCACGTACCTGGGACGGACAGATGCATCCCACATGATGTATGATTATTTGTAAATATCTGAAAATGTAATGTCTGAAAAAAAAAAGTCAGAATCAATCAGGTTTTGAGTGAATCAATGTGACTACCTTGTGTGGCTCTGTGTACAGTAACTGTGTGTCCTCTGGCAGTGCAGCAGTAAATGGATGATGGGCTGACTCCAGCTGCTCCGGCTCCTCTTCTTTGAATAAGAAGAGAGGGAAGTCCACAACCCAAAGGAAGTGGAAGGCTGAAGGGTCGCGGACTGAAACGCCACAAGACTCCAGGAGCTCTGCACACTGCAGGCGAACATTACCCAGCAATGTGCGCTGAGAGCGGGAGGTACAGTAGGATGGAGAGACAGAAGACGAATTAACATACAATACATCCTTGCTTGCTGTAGTGTACAACTTTTCCCCTTCATCAGTCTGATCTAATCCAAGTTTGAGTCCGTTACCACAGTGTGGAGGGACCCGGCTGCTATCAGCAGCAGGTCTCCTGGTTCGGCTCCTGTCCTCTGCAGCAGCTCATCTGTGGCTGTGACAGACAGCAGCTTCTTCAGGACAGACTTCAATGTCCTGTCTTCATTGACCAGCACCACGCTGAGCTCCTTGGGACAAATCATACACATGAAGAAAGAGCACACAATGAGAAAATACAAGGAGTGGACACAATAACACTAGCACTATGACTCTAATTAATTTCACAAGTTGTTTATGGTCGAACCATTGTTTGGCCACACTTGTGTTTTGTTTGGTCTGGTTTATGGTACACAAAATATTTGCCAGGAACCTGTTTGCTTACACGCTATGATGTATAGTGTGTCCTGTAGCCTGCTTGAAAAGCACTGGCCCATTATAGTCTGAGCCCATGGAGTCTACTTGTTAACCTCTGATAAAGTGAACCACAGCACATGCCACCCAGCACCCTTTGCTGTGATTTATAAATTAAAACTCATTTGTGGTGCTCTGCAGTCTGCAGGTTTTGAATGTACGATAGTTTCCAAATGTTTGATCGTTTTGAGGTCTCTGGGCCATTGTTTGGGTTTTTTGGCGTCTGGCAGTGCTGTTGACACAATCATGATGATGAGGCAGATACTTGACTCGATGCTTATTTAGTCATGAATATTTAGTATTATGTAAAAATACTTTGAAGATTTGAAGCCAAGGTCTTTTTTCCTGCAGGGCTAGTACATGGGGTTGCATTACTATCTGTTTATATATTCATACACACAGACACATTCTACATGGGCTCAGAGTCGTGAACCATGTGAAACTGAAACAACGTCTGTGTGTCAACCATTCATTTTATTTTTTATTTTTTAATCCTCATTTGTTGTTGTTTCCTGATTGTACTTCCTGCATCAATTCTCCATTTTTTAATGATTAGTACAAAACAAAGACTGAACTGAACACACACAACAGGAAGTGGTGAATTCGAAAATGTTTCACAACACAATTACAAAAAAATTAAAGATGCAAAAGCAAGGAAAGAGAAACAGAGTAAAGACACACCTACCTGGCCAAACTGAGTCTTGGCTGTTTGTTTCACTTTTTCCAAATCTTTCCCAGAGAATAGTTTCTGTAGTCAAACCCAAGACAGAGAATATCATTTGAGACAGAGTTTTGGTTGATATCAAACAGCTTTTTCTTTCTATTCTTATTGATTTGTACCAACGTATGTTCAGTATACCCTGGTGGAACAGGAAATGGATTTGCTCTTACCGCTCCACTGGGGACACGGATGGCCTGGACAGAGCCTTCTGGTTGACTGAGAGCTGATCTAAGGAAGTTAATTTCCGTGGATAGGAAAACCTCACTGAGGTCCATCAACTGGACAGGCAGATAAGAAGAAAGAGAGGGATTCAGACAGTGACAGAGATGTGTGCGGGTCCCACAGATACATTCACACCCTCCTGAACATACAGAAGAAACCGCCCAGAGGAGCATCTTCAGCAGCAGTGGTTTTTGTAGCTGTAAGTCATTCTCATTGTGGCTCAACAGACCAGCATCACACCACAGTGTGCTGTGCAACAGATCACTCACAAGTGTTCTCCTTTTCTGAGACTGGCCTCAGTTAGTCACAGTCTGCAATTTCACCACTAGATGCCACTAAAAGCTACACACTGGTCCTTTAAATTTCCCCTGTGGAGTTTTAGACCTCTTGTAGCACTATGAAGCAGTTTTCTGTGAATGGGTTCCTGTTTTGTTTATATTCCTGCCAATGGTCTCACACTATTCCACTGATTAACAGGGTGCAGTAACATACCAAGAACTGCTGCCATGTGCCAGCAACGGCAGGCAAGAACAAGACCGCTAGCCAGTAAATATGAATGAAAACAATGCAGGATTTTTAAACTTTAAAACATCTGTCTATGTGTCTGTGGGGAAGAATATTTGTTCTGCATATTTTTTAGAGCTCAAAGATACACAATGTATTTTGATGAGTAATACTGAATGTAAACATAACTTATGTTTGTTTAAAAGGAAACTCCACAGGGTACCTTTAATTTAAAGGATCATAAACTAAGCAGTCAGCTCAGTGGAAAACACAGTCATCGTTCTCACAATCACCCACCTTCATACTGAATCTGGTGTCAGGCTTGTCCACACCATAGTCTCTCATGGCCTCTTCATACGTCATGGTTTGGAAAGGAACCTTAATGGGACCTTTCTCTGCAGGCCAGGAGTACTGTAACAAACCCTCCACCAGGGACATGATGCCTGCCTGGTCCACAAAAGACATTTCTATGTCTACCTGGGAGAGATAATGAGAGCATAACCATTCAGAGAATATGATCAGGACTGTAAACTGACTAGTTAAGTCCGAGTCAACAACAGGAAGTACAAAGGGGAATTGACCCTTTCTCTGTCAACTTGCTACTTTACTGTACTTATGCTATATGCTATGTGCTAGGCTAAACCACACTTTGAAGATGGTTAGGTGATAAAAGCAATAAAATCACATCTTAAGTTTACTAATATAGCAAAACGCCAGCTAGTTTAGCTACATCAATTGTTGTTAGCTAGTTACAGCTTCCTTACATAACTACCTTAAGATGTGACTATATGTATGTATGTATGTATATATATATATATATATATGTATAATAGCCTATACCCTCTACCCCTACCCATACATCCCACCCTACTATATAAGCCTATAATATGTATGAATACATATTATATCGCTTTTATCTTTTAGCCTTATTTAAAATCGGGTCTGTCTTTTTACACCAGACCGGAGGCTAGCACATTCAGCATATGTAAGTACAGCGAGAGGAGAAAGTTGAGGGTTCCTGACTGGGGGTTGCTCACACTTTGTCACTTGGACAACCACTTAGAAAGGTCAAGTCAATTGGACAAACAGGACAAATCAAATCAAAATCAGCACCTAGACCAAAGGAACAAAAAACTATGTGAATGAACTACATTTTCTGTACTATCCACCCCAGCAACCGCTGAATAAGGTGAATTTATACATTCCCATATTGGACCTCTACCGGCTTAGGATCCTGTTCTTCACCCACGGCGGCGCGCCTGGGTCACCCCACTCCCGGTATGGGAACAAGTATTTACCTAATTTCCTATCAGAAAAGCAGTATCAATTCTTGGAGCTATGACACTATCAGAATGAGTGATGAATAAGGTGGGTCTTTGAGTGTGGTGGTCAGATAAAGCCTGTGTGTTGTGCTGCCTGTCTTACCTGGGTGAACTCAGGCTGCCGGTCTGGTCTGGAGCCTTCATCTCGGTAGCACCGGGCCATCTGGAAGTACCTGTCACAGTGACAATAAAAGGACAAACCACCGTTGACCATTACATTACCATTACATTACCTAATATTAGCAAACTAAGTCAGTCAGCTTTATGAATAAGCTACACCACATAGGGGCAGCAGAAACAAGTCATGAACAACACTGTTATTTAAAGTTAATATGTTCAACTAATTATCAAATAGTTGCTAATTAACACATCCAGCAGTTATAGAGCAACATCATCATTCATTTGGCATCGTGTTTGTCCACCTGATGAATGTAGGTCCAATAGTCACTCTCTTTTAGCTCTGTTTTTGGTCCCCACCGACTCCTAAGGGAAATATGTGTCTCTTTAGCTGCTAAATGCTCCACTATGTTCACCAGCTAGTCTCTAACCCTAATATACACAGTATGTATAATATAAATGGCATGTATAATAAAGAGTGTTTTGCATGTGCAGATCATGATACACACACTGAACACAGTATTGGACATTCGTCTTACTATTACTGTGCAAATGTAAGTCAGACCAATGCTGAAAGAAAGCCTGTACCCACCTGTCTATACCAGCCACCATTAGAAGCTGTTTAAACTGCTGTGGACTCTGGGGTAGGGAGTAAAACCGACCCGGCTCTCTGGACGGAACCACAAACTCTTTGGCTCCCTGAAACACAAAGAACAGAACATATTCTGGCCATCATATAAGTCTGTCTGTATACAAGTAATTTGCTACATTACAGTTTGTCTTTAATGATATCACCTGTGTTTGTTAGCCTTTAGCGTGAACTATACACTACATTTTGTTTTGTTCTGGTAACTTCAGTTAAAATTCAACAATATGAGGGAAGCCAAGACTATGTCATGTCCCTACATTTTCTCTCAAATGTATAATTAAGCAACTGGGTGACAAATCCTTCCATTTACTGAATGTTTGTTTGGCAAAGAAGCACTATAGCGACTTTGATACTGTGCAGCAGAAACCATTCAAAGATAAAGGACCTTTCTTACCCCTGGTGTTCTTTTAAACAAGGTAGGAGTTTCCACATCAACAAAACCTACAAATGAGAATAAAAGAGACAGTAAGAAACTGTTTTAATCATGCTTCAGCAATGAGGGTCTGGATTCTACTATTGGTTTCTGTACAGTTTGTGTAGTGTTTGCATGGGTTTCCTCTGTGTCCTCTAAGTCCACTAAAGTCCAACAACAGGCAGGTCACATTGGGCGGACACTCAGGGGCAGTATATTCTGAAATGTGAATGCGTTGTGTGTGTGATGGCTCTGTGATGGATGGGCAACCTATCGCTTCACTGACTCTCACTCTCCTTACCGTGCACATTACAGAGGTATTCTCTCATCTTCATCACCAGCTGAGATCTCAGTCTGAGGTTCTTCTGCATCTGAGAGGACCTCAGGTCCAGGTAGCGATACTGCATCCGTAAAGACTCAGATTTCTGCACAAACAACACAGTCACTCAGGATTATTAGCAAGGACATCACTAGCTTGAGTGTTTTGTGAAATAGTGGATATAACATGAGGTACCTACTTTGACAAAGTCTTTAATTTCAAAAGGCAACGTCCGGCACACATTGAAGACCTCCACACTTTCAGCCACGATTTCTATTTCTCCTGTTGGCATCCCCTGTTGGTATGGACACAGCAAAATGATACATACTATACATTCCCATATGGTCTAGCG
>NW_023339796.1:20908439-20909539 GCF_004916995.1 Morone saxatilis | reverse complement strand
GGGTTCGACTCCCGGTATGGGAACACTACTTTTTCTTCCTTGGGGGTCAATTAAATGTAAATCTACTGCATCTTCAAAACTGCCTTGTAATTATAAAAGCTGTGATCAGGCAGTTGATTGTTTTTCATTTTGGCACTGACATTGAAAATCCAATCTAAATAAGGCTACCATTGATTTGTTTTTAGCCAGTTATGATCTTATATTCCATACTAACCTTGTTCTCCTGTCCCGCTGGCCGTTGTCTCACTGTTCCTGTAACCTTGATGACGGACTCGACTGTGAGATCAAACAGCACTGATTTCAAATGACCGGCAGACTTAAAACACAGAGAGAAAAAGAATAGGTTAAACTCAAATAAAAAAACTTCTGAGTATTTACTTTATTAAATGCTTCTTCAGTGTGCAATAGTTGTACATCATTGTTAGCAGTGTCTCTATTAGAGGTGGTATCTTCAGTATAAAGGAGGCATGGTGGTTCAGTGGTTAATACTGTTGCCTCACAACAACAAGGTTCTGGGTTCAAATCCCTGTTCCCCTACCATCAGAAACATATACAGTAGGCTAACAGTAACTACTTCTAGTACTTGGGGATGTTTTAAGGTTATTTGTTGTACTTATAATATTATATTTTGGTGTTTGAATCATTTTCATTCTTACTTCTTCCTGAGGGATTAGAACTTGTATCAAGCCGCTGAAATCTCGCAGGATGACAAACATGTCTTGCCTGTTGGAGGCAGAAACATTGTTAAAATACAAAAATCGGAATTAATCACCGCACACTGGAATTACTTTACTGTGAATTATTTAAGAGCAAACAATGACTTTCACTTGCAGCTTCCTCAGGTTCACTCGGTTAACTGTTAAAATCCAGTTTTATCCAGTATGAGGCCACATGGGAGACAAACAAGAACTGTCAGCTCCTAACATAAATGTATATATATTACAGTTCTGCTGCTCCACATACATAGGATTGTGTCATTAGGTGCGTAGAGAGAAATCAAAGAGCTCACAGGAAGTCTAGAATTAAAATGTGACAGTGTCAGACATTGAGGGACCTAAACAGCAGCGAGTGAGCGCTCCTCCAAGAAAACATGGACCGAC
>NW_023339796.1:20906414-20908389 GCF_004916995.1 Morone saxatilis | reverse complement strand
ATCACTGTCATATGACGCTGCACGAGGCTCTGACGGTTTATTGACATCACAGGATTTTGTGATAGCAATGTCAGTCTATCCGTCAGTTGGTCCACACTGAAATATCTCAACAACTGTTGGATGGATTGCAATACAATTTTGTAAAGATTTTCATGGTGGTCCCCAGAAGACAAATCCGACTAATTTTGGTGATCCTCTGACTTTTCCTCGAGCACAGCAACAAGTTGACATTTATGGTTCTTACTGAACTATACCCTTAGCAGTGGTTGCCAAACAGTGTGCCCTGAGGCAAGTACAGGTGTGCCGTGTGATTCTGTGACAATATTTAATTCATTATTTATTTTACTATATCAGTACTTAAACATTTTCAAGTGAATCCTTATGATTTGGTTAATTAATATTTCATGAGTGATAGTTGTTTGTCAAATTTTATTTGGTATTAGTAAATCACATTTTTTATTTCAGTGTTATAGAGGCTATTTTACACGGATATGAATGGACTTCGTCTTTGTTTTGTGCCCAAAATGTTTGACCACTGATCTAGAGCCATCATCAGGGTCAGAATGTTAAATTGTCCAGTGGCTGGTTTGGTTTATGACCTGCTTTCCCATCAGCCTCAGCTGTACTCTGTGTTTAATGTGTATTAGCACACGCTAACTCGCTAAACCAACATAGAACATGGTGAGCATTACACCCGCTTAACAACAGCATGTTAGCATTATCATTGTGAGCACATTAGCATGCTGATGTTAGCACTTAGCTTAAAGCACTGCAGTGTCTAGATAGAGCCTCACAGAGCTGCTAGCCTGTCTGCAGACTCTTGGTTCCACTCTCATTGCTATTAGGAGCCAGCAGTGTTTGAAGGCACTGTCCAACTCTAAATATTATAATGTTAATGTAATGTTGTAAACAGCAGTAACTGAATAATACCTGAGGTACTGGACCCAGCCACACAGAGTGACCCTCTCTCCCACATGATGGGCTCTCAGTTCTCCACAGGTGTGACTCCTGAATGACAGACTGCTCGGACCTGCAACACAATCACAATTAACAGACCAGAACTGGAACTGACTATATGATCATATGATAACCAGTAAACTACAAAACAACTAAGTTAGCTGTTGAAGTTCTGTGTAACACATATGTAGAAGACATTGTATTGCTTTCAACATAGGTTGAATAATTTCATGGGGATTTTGTATACATTTGTTATATCTTGATATATATTGAAATACTGTTACAAACACTTTAACCATATCGGACCACACTACTTAAACTCCATTAAACTTTCAGAAAAAACAGGTGTCTGCTGTGAAAAAGGTCTGATGTTCAATTGAATGACCTAATGACTAAGGTACAGCAAGTACTCAGATCAGTACAGATCATTGTTATGAGTATCAGCAGAGTAAAATGTATCAATATCTCTACTTTTGCTAAAAGGTTACCTTGTTGTTCTGCTCTGAAGCTAAATTCTGAGGCTGTTCTGTAAACAGCTTGTTTCCTGATTTGGGCTTTCTCATTTTAAAACAAAAACCCATTAGCCGCAGTACACTGACCAGTAAGGTTAATACAGATGAACACAACCAGTCTTTATTATGGGTTTGTGGGCTAACTAACTAAACACCAGTGTGCATTTTACTTGCCCATCCTGGACCCTAATGGGAGTCACTGTCCAAAGGCAATACACACTAGTCAACTATAAGCCCTCACCCAGTCCCATGGTGCATCAGTCTGGGGTAGCAGTACCTGTGGTGGGAGGATCAGGCCTGTACAGTGTGTTTGAGCAGCTCAGCTGTCTCACTTGTGGTTTCCACAGCAGGCGTCCTTGACTGGAGGTCGCAGCTGAGCTCAGGCAGCAGACAGTGTGAGCTCTGAGGCCGGTGAACACTCTCTGCAGCACATACCTGCCTCTGGCTGCCATTTCCCAGCAGCACCGCGCCGAGCAGGGCAATCTCTCAGGCTGTCTCTCTCAGGC
>NW_023339796.1:20905831-20906339 GCF_004916995.1 Morone saxatilis | reverse complement strand
CTGTCTCTCAGGATGTCTCTCAGGCTGTCTCAGAGCTCCTGCTGTTTGAATGAAGCACATGGGAGCTCTTCTTACAGAGACAGGCTGTTCTCCTTTGTAATGACACCGTTATTCAACATGAGAGCGCTAACCCCGAGAACAGGAGCTCACAGACCGGGTCGGCTCATGTGGTCCTGGTTCCGCGTTCTCGACTCTCACGGCTCTGTGCTCCTGTGGATGGGCTCTGTGCCGCCGTACACAGCAGGTCACTGCCGATCCACACAGGTAGGAGTCTGCCGTACGTAAACGGATGTGACGTCAATGTCGCCTTTAGGCCGAAGTAGTCAATCTGCGACATAATCGATTTAAACCCGCACTCAGTCAGCAGTGGTTAATGCGCACAGTTGCGGTAGATTAAAGCAATTTAAAATACATTACAACAATAATAATAGTGTGAGGATGCTTCTAATTAACAATGACAATAGAACAGTGTGATGTAGAAACTTGAAGCCACCAGTGCTCATCCACT
>NW_023339796.1:20903998-20905815 GCF_004916995.1 Morone saxatilis | reverse complement strand
AACATTTATATATTCAGAGATTCTGGAAGTTTTAATGAGGTAGAAGGAGGAGAGTCAAAGATTTAAATGTGCAAATTCGACTTTTTGCAATAAAAACATTTTTTAATCTGCCAACAAGACATCCAAGGAGGAGTAGGATTCAGTATTTAGGAGCTCATATAATTCTGTGGGCTAAATGTCAGGTTTTTACTTTTTTAAATAACAATACGTCAAAGTCTCTTTGAGGAAGTGTAAATCACTGGAAAACACCTAAAACGGACTTTTCTTGTGAAACACCTTGATCAGTATTAAGTATATTATTTATCCCTCTTATTGATAACCATCCGCTCCAGAAGGGGGCGCTAGTGCGCCTGTAACCGCTCTGTAACGTGCAGAAGCAGTACTGAGTGCTCGGAAGGACAGTCCGTCAAAGTTCCTGAACGAGTGTGTGTGTGTGTGAAGATATGTCGGGCAGCAGGCTGATGAGAGCCATCAGAGTGAGTGAGTTCGGAGCTCCGGCAGTGCTCAGACTGTGCTCCGATGTGACTGTCCCTCAGCCGGGACGCAGACAGGTGAGACACCCTGCAGCCACAGAGACTACCTTATTGCGTAAGAGTGGACATTGCAGTCCAGCTGCTGGTCGTTACACATGCAGAGCTGTGTTTGAGCTGATTGCACATTCAGCATTGTCTTTATGCAAACACACAATCCGAACACTGTACAGCTCAATGAAGCATGTTTCCTGCAGACCTGGTGGCTGTGAGTAACGCTCATTCAACAGGCTGCAGTCAGATCTGTTGTTGTTTATCAATAAACTTTATAGTTTTAGTCAGTAATGTATATTTGTAAACATAGTGTACTTTAGGAATATTAGGAAAGCAAAAAATGCATTATATGATCCTTTATAAGTATTTATAAAAAAAATACAGCTATTTTAATTAAACAGTGGAAACTCATAGAAAGTACTGTAATCGTCTGTTATGCTGAGCCTGTGGCCGTTGGTAATCTCCATAAAACTTTTGCATGTGTATGTATGTGTCTTTAAAGCTGCAGTAGGTTACGTTTCTAAAAATATTTTTTGCTGAAACTTTCGCTATATCCTGACAGTATGAGTATGAGACAGATAATGTGTGATACAGTCAGGTTCCTCTGGCTCCTCCTAGTGCTCCTAATGATATTTGCAAGAATCCACCGGGCCTGACTGAAAACAAGTGTATGGTGAAAGTGTATATGACTAAAAGCTATATTTCTAAACGTTACCTACTGCAGCTTTACTTTATTACATGATGCTTTTTAACTGTGTCTCCATCCACAATGTCTTTCTGCTGTAGGTGTTGATCCGTGTCCATGCCTGTGGAGTGAACCCTGTGGAAACGTACATCCGGGCCGGGACATACGCCCGTAAGCCCACCCTGCCATACACACCGGGCACAGACGTAGCTGGAGTGGTGGAAACTGTTGGAGAAGGAGTCTCTGCAGTAAAGGTCTGATTAACAAACACTGTGGGCTTGATGGTATGTACAGTAAAACAGAAATAATGCTGCATACATTATTGTACATTCATCTTAGTTTGTTTATAAGACCATAGTGCATCCTGGACTCCTCAGAAGAATGCCACAGCAAACATACGTGTTTCCACAGATAATATAACCCATCAAGCTATTTATAACACCTATTCTGTGTTTGTATTGATGTGTCTGTCCGCATTCATTTAATTCTTTTACTCCTGATGTTGAAAGGGAGTGTTAGTGTATGTTCTAGAGCCCAGTGTGACAATGGGACAGAAATATATCATTATTAATGAAATGATTACATTTATCTAACATGGAATATGTATT
>NW_023339796.1:20900961-20903898 GCF_004916995.1 Morone saxatilis | reverse complement strand
AAACGTTAATTGTAAGCCCTGCTAGAGCCGGCCTGATGGACTGAATACTGTCTGCAGGTACTGTGCCCTCAGTCACTGATTACAAAACAAGCTAAGAGGAGGAAGTTAACACAGCTAGATGTGGCAAAGTACAAACTGATCCACACTGATCTTTACCAGCTTACACAAGAATCATGCTGATGTATTGTGAGAGTGCAGACACTCTGTAAAAACTGTTCAGGGGCGAGGAGTATGATTCTAACAAAAATATATTTAGTCTTATAAATAATATAAGCCGAACTCAAGATATTAAGTCAAAAATATTCGTTAGTTTGCGTTCAGATCGCTTTACCACAACTCCTCCCTGACTGAAGAGAACTCATGGAGAGTGTGTATAATTCAATATATTGCATTATAACATGCTCTGGGTGATTCTGATTGGCTGCTGGGTGTCCAATAATTCCTGATAGGACACTTATTAAGTAGACCCAGTGAAAGTGTCTGTTCACCGTTCTACATGAATGTACTGAAATAAACTGAATGAAAACAAAATCTAGCTGAATATCTCATAAATATATCTCACAACACTGAGTGTAGTCCTTCAGTGGTTCATCCTCTGAACACCACAGGATGGCGACTGCAACACACAAGCCTCACACTGCCCCTCTGAACTCACAGGTACTTTGTATAAGCGATCCTCCCACATCTCGTCCGCTATTCAGCTTCTGTAAGCAAGGCCATAAGGTATTTAACAAAAATGGTCACACGCCACCATATGGATAAAAACAACATAGTCCTCAATTTACATTTACAACGCTGCTATCTAGCGGTTGGGGGTTTAAACACGAAAGTCAATAGTGATTTTGAGAATCCATATGATGTGTACAGTGTGTATTGATATTTTCTTACCTCCAGCTATCCTGTTTGCAGTGTACTTTGATACTGAAGAAAACCTAAAAATGTGAGGATTCTTAGGCACGTTGTAGAGTTATAAGGAAAAACATTTTATGGACGTTTAATTGCGATGGACATTGGAGGCAATGATGTCACAGAGAATCTAAAAAAAAGTGTGTCATATGATACAGGGACGCCGCAGTTTGAAAACCTCTGATCTATAATAAACAGGCCTACTAGCACATGTAAAACTGGTTGTCCTGCAGTTGTTGCCACTAGAGTACTGACATTTTTTTAAATTCAGTGAAAACACAGGCTGAACACTTTAAACCAGAGATGGGGACAGTGATAACAGGTTGGTGAGAGAACCGTGTGATCGGTAGCATTTACCTTGTTAAGTCAACCAGTGGGAGGCTGCTGTCATGTTGTGCAGTAAATCATGTGTGTTTTCCAGGCAGGAGACCGTGTGTTCACCACAGCCACAGTCAGTGGAGGTTACACAGAGTACGCTGTAGCAGCTGACGACTGTGTCCACAAGCTGCCCGACGCTTTAGACTTCACCCAGGGTGCGGCCATAGGCATCCCATACTTCACTGCCTACAGAGCTCTGGTTCACAAGTAAGACCTTGCCACTGCATCAGTTTATCTAACTTTATTCAAGAACCACTGACTGGTGGTGTCACAGGTCTGGATCGAGCTCAGAGACTGCATCATCTTCTTCGCTGATGTTATGACCAAAATGTGTTTTAACTTGTGTATGTTGCAGAGCCCACGCCAAGCCTGGAGAGACCGCCCTCATCCATGGAGCCAGTGGAGGGGTATGCTTTTTCCTTTTTTTTTGTCTTTCCCTTGTAATGACATTTTTTTTTTTTAATTTTAAATGTTTTCCACATTTGCACCACGTGTGTCTGTATGTTCAGGTCGGTGTGGCGGCGTGCCAGTTGTCCCGTGCTCTGGGGCTCAGGGTGTTAGGGACAGCAGGAACACCAGAGGGGATGAAGCTGGTTCTCAACAACGGAGCTCATCTGGCCTTTAATCACAGAGAAGAGGGCTACACAGACAAAATCATGGTATGCACACACACACACACACACACACACCCTGCAGGAACACCAGAGAGAAAGGAAGTAGTCCTGAATGACGCTCTCTAAGAATTTAAACATTTAATAATCTTATTTCTGGAGGGGAAGCGTATTTGTATTCTGTCAGGGGTTTTAGTGGTGCTTACAGAGATATGGACTCTGTGTTAATGTGTGTGTATTTGTCTGTTCCAGGAAGCCACAGAGGGCAGAGGCATAGATGTGATAGTGGAGATGCTGTCAAATGTTAACCTCAGTAAAGACCTCCAGATGTTGGGCTATGGAGGACGTGTTACGGTCAGTTGGACTACAGTCATTATAAGAATCTTATCTTCCATCTCCACAAGGAGTAAAAACAAATATTTCCCCCCCTTCATGTAAAAAAATAAATAATCTTTCCACACCATCTTTGTTTTACAAAATATCTTTGTCCACACGAGTGTGCAAAAACGATTCTGAACACTTAAACCAGCATGCCGGGCCAGTAGGTGGCAATAAAGTCTCAATCAACAGTACGTCAAACACCAGAGAGGAGGAACCATAGATATAGAAACATAGATACCGCTTTCTTGACTTGCGTCTTCGCAGTCGCCATATTGTGGCGGTCAAGATGCAAGTGAGCTCAGACATACAGCGGTGGCATTCAGCAGCATGTTTATATATCTATAGGAGGAACACTCTGAGCATTTCTAGTGAGCTTGTCTTACTGTGGCGGTAGTAACTTAAACTGTAAAAACACAAACAATAGTAGATCATTTTTTTTTTTTTTTTATATATATATATTTCTATATTTTTCATGAATCTCATTTTAGATTTTAGTGATTCTGTTTGCGTGTGGACGAGAGGTCAAAACACGGAGGGACATATACATTTTCAAATATACTGGTATTCGTTCAGACAAGACCTTCATGAACTGTCAAGTTGGAGTCTAAAGGATCTGAGGCTGACATCATCAGCACTGCAAACTGTATTTTAATTAGCTCAT
>NW_023339796.1:20895346-20900861 GCF_004916995.1 Morone saxatilis | reverse complement strand
CAAACTGTATTTTAATTAGCTCATCTCCTGGGTCTATTTTAACAAAACAGTGACAGATGAGACATTAGTTACAGTAGCTGTATTCCAGTGTGGCTCGTTCCTGTGCATTTAATTTTTTTTAATACACTCCTTCATGTCTTTTTCTGTTTAGATCGTGGGCTCCAGAGGCCCCGTAGAGATCAACCCCAGAGACACCATGGCTAAAGAGAGCAGCATCATGGGAGTGGCTCTTTTCTTCGCCACACCGGTACAAAGCAGTGACATCACATAAGCCATGTTACACACACACACAGACATACACGCACACACACACATACACACACACCCACACACACACGCACAAACACGCACACACACACTATACACGCATGCACGCACACACACACGCACACACACACACACACACACACACTGAGTGGTTGATATTGCAAACTTTGGATGATGATACACATGTGACAATCTCATTCAGCTTAGTTGAATGTGATTGAGAGTGATGAGAGTTGTTCTGTGTATCAGTGGCTGGTAATGTAATACATTGGACTTAATGCCACTACCTGCATGCACCAGCCAATCAGTATGCTTAAATCACCTCACATGACTCTCAGTTGGCTAAAGTCAGATCCTACCGGTACTTACAGTGATCACATGATGGCATAAACAACACAACTTCCCTCCAATACAGTGTTTGAGTAGATTAGAATGTGTTGTTGTCTGCTCTCTCAGGAGGAGCAGAGGGAGTGTGCAGCACAGCTCTACGCAGGGATGGAAGCTGGTTGGTTGCGTCCAGTTGTTGGTTCCCAGTATCCGCTCGACAAGGCCGCCCAGGCCCACCATGACATCATTGAGTCTCCCGGGGCTGCTGGGAAGATGGTCCTGACCATGTGATGATGTGTTCATATGCAGGCAGGTCAAATGTCACCATGGGGTTAGGGTTTTGGCTGTTCATAAAGCGGACTCTTGAGGAGCAAACAGTGATTAATGTGGTGACATTGAGGTTTAAATAATTTAAGGTTTGAAGGTTTTTACTAGAATACTAATGCGCTTAGACACAAACTCATTGATCACTCATCACTGCCAATATGCAAAACATGGTAACAAGAATATAAAGGTTAGAAGGTTGAAGTTACTGAGGTCTGCTGTGATTTGTCAAACTGAAGATGACGACATGGTTAATTTCAACTACTAAATCTAACAAGGAATAATGTGTGATTCTGCGTGGTCCAATCACTTGAGTTGTACAAGACTAGCTAGTACACTGGCTCCCAACCTTTTTCCTCAAGGGACCCCTTTTCTGTCATTGAGTAAAATGACTCAGTGACATATTTTTAGTTTTTATATATTTTATCATATTTTTCATATTGTATTCACTGCATAACAGTAACAGTAGAGAACAGCTGATAAACTGTACAATGAACCCAAACAGTGAACACAATAACTGCAGGACGTTTGTGTAAAATGAGAGATTTGGATACATTTTGAGCAGATTATTTCCTTTGAATATTACATTTTAACATTTTATACAGCTTTCTATACATCTATACAGTTTCTTTTTTGACAAATTCTATGTTTTCTTCTTATTGTTCTTTTAGATCTTACTATATATATTCTTAAAATCACGAAGGTCTCGCAACCCTCCGGGACCCCCAGGTTGGGAACCAGTAAATTAGGCTTCAAAAAAGTACCTCTGTTGCCTTTGGCTGCCTTTGTCGGCTATGTATGTGACCTTTACCGTGTTCATTATAGCAGTTCCTTAAGAGTCTCCCTTAGTTTAGCTGTGGTTTGGACTTAAAGAAGGTTGTGGGGGCTATCTTCAGCTGTCACTATCAATTAAAGGCAATAAAAGCCCAAAAAAAACCAAAATTAATTTAATCTTGTTTCATTAATTGATTCATTAATATTGTTTTGGCCACTTGGGGGCAGCAGAACTTTCTGAAAACACAACATTTACATATTATCACCTTATAGAGTTGGTATGTTAGCTAATAATTGCTTATGCGCACATTAACATTTATTTGGAGTTATGTTTCCTGCCACCTCATGAATTTAAAGTCCAATATTCACTCTCCTTTAGCTCTGTTTTGGTCTGCTAAATGCTCCACTCTGTTCCCCAGTTAGATGCTAAGTATGTCTGTCTGCTATAGTGTACAGTGGGTTTTTAGAGCAGAGGAGAACTGCAGACTTGCCTGATAATTCAGGGCTCATGTTACTAATAGTCATTGTTAAGATAAGTTTGATTCCTGCAGCTTTAAGTGAATATTTAAGGTGATTAACTGTAATCATTAAATAATACACTGTACATGGTTTCTTTCTGTATGTTGGGTTTAATTTAATCAAGAATGTAACAAAATATTTTTCGAGCTGACTGATAGTGACAAATACACTTGAGATGTAGAATAGAGTATGGAATTGATTAAATTGCTGATGTTCCTGAATGAAATTGTAAAACTATATGTGTTACACAATGATAGCAACAATGTAAGATTAGCCCTAGAAATACCATCATGCCTTTACTAAAAGAATTCTACAATTGTCCTCATTCACTCACCACAATGATCTAGAGACCAAAATCCCCAAATTTTTATTAGCTGTACATTGTAAAAAATAAAAGAAATTTGTAACAAAAAAAACGTTTTGGAATGTTTTGTGGCAATCCTATTAAACCATATTGACATTCAAGAAAGAGGAATTAAGGTGACAGAGTAAAGTTAAAGGCTCATTTCTGACTCAGGGAACTGAGTCACGACATCTGTGCCTCTCAGGTGACAGCCGCCTCTACTGAGCATGCTCCAGAGAGGGCCAGGTAACTTAAGCTAGACACACACGTTTACACAGTACCTGCTACAGCCCCGTAGCAACCAGTAAATGATGGAGTCCACCAACAGTAGACCGTCCACAGAGCTACAGATCATTCTTATTACGGATTAATATGTGAGTGGACTGTACCATGTCATCAGCAGGGGAGGACCTTTGGGCTCTGTTCAAGAGGTAAGCAGTGTGTACTGGGTTTTTACATTATCTCTAATCATTTTTGACTTGGTTTAGGAGGAGGTGTATGGGTGTTCACAAACTAAAGCCAGGCAGAAAGCAAATCAGTGAAATTGCAGAAAAAGGTCCTCACATGTTCAGACCTCTCTTTGGTGTATGGTGGTGAATGTCAGTCACCTGTGGGTATATTATTTTAACTGAATTGTCACAAGCTTGCAGGATGAAGGCAGAAGATATTAAGGTGAAGCTGGGGTCCACTTATAGGTCACAATGAACCTGATTCACAGGGTGAGGGAATAGATTTTGATTGTGCCAGTGACAAAATATTGGGAAAAACAAACAAAACATTCTAATGTCTAATGTAGAGATGTGTAAAACACCTTGTGGACCACACTGTAATGGGACACTAAAGTGCTACGATGAAAGCAACACTAGTGAAACGGTTTTAGGTGAGTAAGTAGTTCATTGGCAGCAGTTCATGTAAACTACAGCTTGATTACCAACCAGGCATGCATTTTTACTCAGTCTTGATGCTTTTTTAATATTTTTAATATTTCAGTTAATATTACATGTGCATTATCCAAGTTCACTTGCCACAGGATGTTGCACTAGAGCACCAGTGTCTCACCAAAACTGACTTGTTAGTCTTTCCACAGTCAATCACAATCAGTAACACTGGTTTGGGCAACATAAACCCTTAACTGTGTGAGCTAAGTTTATTCATTGTGAAAAGGGTCTAAATGGCTACAACGTAAACTAATGTTAATCTTTGGGGACAAATGCGCCCTTCACATTACATCCACAGAAAGTGCTGTTTTTGCCACTGACCGGCTCAGATTTTTATTCTAAGTAACATTACAGAAAGGATCCCTATAAGATTTTGGGATTAAGATTGTTTTGGCATTATTATCAGAGTGACACCATAACTCCACTATACCTTTACATAACTAATAGTTTGCTGCTATATTTATGTTTAAATTTCATATGTATATTTAACATTAAACATTAACATTAAAACTACCGGCCATACAGCAAACCTGTGGTTGAGTTAATCATGAACCATAGACACACAGTGCACAGTGGGATTATCAGGCACAGGCACCAAAGAGCTCAAAAGTACTACAAAGAGAAAGAAATTAACCACAAAAACACTTAAAATCACCACAAAGACAAAGAAATGTTCTACAAACAAATTACTACAAAGAGATGGCAAATGACAACAAAGAGACTCAAAATGACTAAAAAGAGTTTCAAAACAACCATAAAGAGAAGGTAATTGACTACAAAGAAACTATGACAATAAAGAGAAGTAACTCATATTTGTTCTTTTAAGAGGACAGCTCACTAGAAGAAAGTCCATTAGGAGAAGAGCTTTAGCAGAAACATGATAGGCCTCATCCTGCTTCAATGTCTGGCTGTTATCCATCAGTCAGCATTCTCTGGGGACTACCTCCACCTACCCTGATGACACACACACACACACACAAACACACACAAACACACAGCAGTTCATTGCCATTTATTGTTTTGTTTGCCTAGCAACTCAGATCAAACAGTGAACAAACATTACAACTGGTGAGCCATCAAAGGTCCACAATCTTTGGTCCAAGGACATTCTGAGGTCTCTAATGGGGTTCCAGAGGGCCCAAAGCAAACTGAAAGGAGTTCAATTAAGTTTCTTTCAATCTTTACAAATTAAATTCACATGTCCAAATGACACCACGGTCTGTTCCTCAGTGTTACTGCACTCACGCCAAGTCTGAGCCAAGATCACTTCCAGACCATTTATTAAGATTCTTTTTTACAAAATGTAGAGTGTATTTCCAAAGATGTAATTATATGCTTCAACAGGCCGAACAGATGATGATCATGACAGTGATGCAGCTGTGTCGGGTTACAGCCTTGTGGAAGAGATGCTACCTCATCACCATGTTACCTCCACTGTAACACAACATGACCAGTAAGTACTATACACAATGGATTTACATCATAAACAAATGAGACAATCATTGAAATGAATTGCAGTCATTAACTGCAGTTATTGTAGGTGGAAAACCAGACGGTGTAATTTTTCCTATAGTTTTTGTGGGAAATGTGAATTTGTCTGCAGGTATTCTGCTGATGTTGCTGCTGTCAGTCATCAGAGCCCAGCCTGTGCCCCCTGCCCCATCATGCCCTGCTTCCTGTGTGGTTTGTTCTGAAGATGCCGTCATCTGTAACAGACTGGCTTACATTATCAGTAATGCACACAGACACAAACATACACACACAACAACACACACACACACACAACACACACAAACAAAAACACTTACAGTAAAGTACAGCTTTTGTGTTTCATGTTACCCAGTCTAAATGATAGTAATTTAATTATATCTAATTTCCCTTCACATACTTTGCAGTAATATGACAGACTTTGTAGTATATTACCCATGATACCTCATATGCTTACAGGACTGTACTGTGTGTGTGCGTGTGTGTGTGAGAGAGAGAGAGAGAGAGAGAGACTGAAAGGCACAAAGAAATGTTT
>NW_023339796.1:20889157-20895246 GCF_004916995.1 Morone saxatilis | reverse complement strand
ATGAGCTAATTAAAATACAGTTTGTAACTGTGTGTGTGACCAGACGCTCCAGACACAACCCAGGCTCTGCTGCTAACAGAGGGCTCCATCTCCACAGTGCAGCCTGCCGCACTGTCTGACCTCAGCAACATTACAGTCATAGGTCAGTCAGTACCTGTGTGTCTGTGTATGTGTGTGTGCATTTGTATGTACATGTGTGGGTTGTTGCATGCTAATCCTTTCTCTAGGAAGAGAACAATGAGAAGACAGCAACAAGGTATCTGTTTGCCACATTGTCTTTTTGATACACCCACTAGGGGGTTAATTCTACATATAGTGGCTTTAAAATGCTGCAAGTATGAACTATAAGACTCTGTCCCTCTGTCAGGACTAAGTCATAACCATATCTCAGTGCTGGGAGAACAGTCCTTCAGAAACCTGCCCTTCCTCCACACCTTACTGCTGGACCACAACCTCCTGACCAGCCAGGCCCTACAGGGTGGAGCTCTGACCAATCTAACCCATCTAGAGGTCCTCGCCCTGGGCCACAACCTCATCAGCATGGTGGGTGCAATGGGGAAAAATGTACCTGGGAACATGTTTGAAATAGCTGGTTGTTGTATTTTTGATTTAAAGAGTTTGGGTGATGCGGTCGTAAAAACCTCACAGTAGATGTTTTGCAGAACTTCCACAGACCTCTTCTTGTACTGAGAAAGAACTATGTGAATCTGTAATATTACAACTTTGAGTACTTTGAGTGAAGTCTTTACTATTTCCTCTGTGCTGATGTGCAGATCCAGGGAGGCTGGCTTAAAGGTAGCAAGGCCCTACGGAGCCTGAAGCTGGAGGGAAACCTGCTTACCAGTTTGGACTCTGGTTCCTTTCCTCTGAATGACCTCAAAGCTCTGGAGAGTCTGGATCTGTCAGATAACCTGATAGATCATCTGGAAAGAAACAGGTTATTACATATTTACCATACATTCATACATCTACAATATTTTTTTATATTTGATATTCATAATATTTTTTTTTATTTTTTTTTAAAGAAATGAAAGAAAAGTCTTTCAGCAACGCCAATGTAATGTGTACAGTAAGATCCTGTCTTGTGGTCTTAGCTTCAGTGGGTTGGTGAGCCTGCAGACTCTGGATCTATCCAGAAACCGTCTGAGTACGGCTCCTGCTGAGGCTTTTTCCTACCTCAGCTGGCTGACAAACCTCAACCTGGACTTCAACTCATGGAACTGCTCCTGCCAGCTGCTGGAACTGGCTGCCTTCCTGTCCACCTTCATACAAGAACCCGACAAGGTGCAGTTTTTCTTCATCCCGTTCAATCCTGTCCAATGCAGCTTCACTTGTTCCAGGAACTGCCACATTAAAATAAATGATTGAAACATATTTAATTTGGTGACTAAAGATTATGACTCATATCACCACTGTAGTCCCAGGTAGAAGAAAACACAAGATTATATTATTGGAAAAAAACCGTAGTAAAGTAATTTGATGAGATTATTTAGTAGAACTGCAGTGGAAGCAATTGAAACTAGACCTGTGCAGGTTTACAAGGGTCCAATCACCCAACTGAAACAAGTTGTTTTGAGGAGAAAATGATCAGTACAAGACTAGTTGACCTAAACCTGACATCTTTCCCCCTTGCTGCTTTCAGACCCTCTATAATGGCCGTAGGATGGTGTGTGTGAGCGCCGACAACCCGGCTGTAACCACGGTGCTAGAGCTGACCGAGGCCAACTGTGTCCCGTCCAATCAGAACATCACAGTGCAGATACAGACAAGAGGCAGCGTGACGCCTCAGCTGTATGCTCGAGATCTGGCCATCACAGCAGTCATCTGCTTTATAGGTGAGAATGATTAACAACAAAATCAAAGAAAATGGTTTGTTGAATTTAAACAAAAGAAGTTGTGCCATTATGTCACTGATTACTTAATTTGAAAAAGTTGAAAACACAGAAATGTCAGCTCTCACAACTTGCTGCTTAATTAGATGCTATGTGTTTGAAATGAACTACATTGCATTTAAGATTATGCACCTAAATGATTTCAAAACGTATTTTGTTTAGTCAAACATTCATTATTCCGAAAACAAACATCCATGCTTCGAAGGCCCCTTGTTCCGAAAATACATACTCTGGTATCACTAACTTACTTATGCAACTGACATAACTAATGTACTTATTTTAAACCAAACCTAATCCTTTCATAGACCTAACCAAGTAGTTTTAGTGCACAACAAACAAAACAAAAAAACTGCGGCAATTTCCTAACATTAACCATGTATTTATTATTGTTACCATGACAACAAACTCTAGGGAGAGTGTGCTTTTCTGATAATGGGCTGTCAGATAAATGGGACATTTTTCAGACTATTGAGGTTACGGAATAATGAGCCGTAGGAACAATGGTATCCCCTGTGGGGCAGGGTTATGTGGAGTTAGATGTTTTGACACAGTTAATGATTGATGCAATATTTCAGTGGACTTACTTTGCTGTTGTGAACAGTTGATTACTACAATTTCATTAATGAACTGAATTTAATGTGCTTTTAGAGAGAAATCTTCTGGATTCATTGGACTGGATATGATCTCAATTAATTTGCTACATGACATTTTTATGTAGAATTGAAAAGTTATCCAAAAAAAAAAATCAAAATGCCCATTAAAATCACTTGTCCTGCTCTGCTTCAGGTGGCGTTGTCCTGACCCTGCTGGTAGTTCTGATCTACTATCAAGTGTCTCGGAGGAAGAAACGAAAAGAAAGTAAAAGACAGAAAACGGAAGAAGAGGGAAGCAGCACAATGGCAAATCACCATGTCAATCACCTAGATGTTAGAGAAAAGAGGAGGGACCTCCTCTTGCAAGCAAATAGCAGCCAGCCTTGGGACAGGGAAGTCATGGCGTTGGATGCAAGGACAGATGGCCATGATCGCCAGTTTAGGTCCCGAGCTGAGGAAAACAGCCGCCATTTTAGATGCCCGGACTGTAGCACCGAAGGGCAGAGGGGGATGGGGCCGAACCCGATGAGATGGAACAATAGAATAAATGGGGGGATGGAGGTAGAGGAGGAAATAGAGAGGAGGCAAGTGAAGATGATGACAGAGGAAGAAAGGAGGAGGAACGGGACTCAACAGGGAATAATCTTGAGCAGGGATATCCCCAACAAGCTTCTTTCTCATGGCAACACCAACTCTTCATCCCATCCAAGGAAAGAAACCTTCAGTCAGAGACAAGAGACCCTGCCTGTTTACAGAGAGATGGCTGAGAGCTACAGGACTGACATGGAAGGGCAGAGGAACAGAGGACACGAGAATTTACACTGCGAGAGCTGCCACAGGACATACAGACCACCAGAGCAGAACACAAGACAAGGGAAGATTCACACCATCATGGGAGACACAGAGATTCTGTTTAATGGCTTCCCTTCTCAGTACAGACACATTGACAGGGGTAGGAATGCCAACCACAACCAGTTTGACATCGTGAAGAACACAGAGTTAAGAAGAGAAACAAGAAATGTAACATTTGATCTGAAAAAGCTGAAAACCCAGGAGCACAGAAACAGTCAAGCCGATGACAAGGAGGAAGAGAGGACCTCCAGAGACAAGGACAGTGGAAGAGTAAGAAGACACAAAGCTAATGGCCAGTCAAGCCGGTTACTGAAGGTTAAACTAAACCTGAACCCTCTACGAAAAAGCAAAGTCCATCCTAAGAGGAAAACTGAGCATGGCCACTCGGAGAAAAGCAGCCCAAAGGAGAGCAAAGATAAAAGGCCGGATGGAAAAGAGAGAGGAGAGAGGGTAGGGAAAGGAAAGTCTGGTAAGAAAACGAAGAGTAGCAGCGAGAAAGCAAAGAAATCCACCAAGACTAAGGGATCGACTGAGGATGGTGTGGAAAAGAAGGAAGGAGGAGCACAGAAAAGCAAAATAACTCCCAAAGGGGGGGCAGGTGGGCAGGAAAGTACTGAAGGCAACCAGGGAGAGAATAAACACCCAGAGAACTCCCAACCTGCTGATACCACTAATACTGCTGACCAATCAGCCTCTGCTATTGCCATTGGACAGAGACAAAATTTGCAGGGTGGGACTATTCAGTATCAGGGAGCTGGATTGGTTCTTGGGAGTGCTCAACTTTCCTCCCAGCATCCCTTCTCAGCAGGCTCACAACTGACTGGCAGCAGCCTTGCTCTTTCAGGAGGGAATTTTCTGCTCAACACCATGACCCCAGGATCTAATGCACGGTTCCCCAACTATCCAGCTAATTCCATTGCTCCTAGCATAGCAATCGGTGGGCCCAACATGGCTCCATTTGGTACCTCAGATAGCTTCAGCAGACAAGCTGGGGCAGGCCTCATGGCTCCTGCTACCTCTCTTCTAGCTAACACTGGAACTGCTAACTCTTTGCAAGCAAATGCAATGCATAATGCTCCTCTTCATACCTCAGCTACCCAGCCTGCAGGACTAGCCCCAAACATTACAGCAAACCCAGTTTTTAATCCTGCACCTGGGCAGTCTCTCTTGCAGAGCCAGTTGCCTCCTGACAGCTCTCCTCTTATAGCAAGACTGAAGTCTGATCCAGCGCAGGGACAAGACCTTCAGACTAGCAGAGGAGCAAATCAGCAGCCCCTGGAATCTCAAGCACCCCAGTCAAAGGAGAGCCTCACTCTCCGAACTCAGACACCTCCAAATGCAGATGTTTTTTCTGAGGTGACCCATCAGGCTCCCGCACCAGTGACCAGTGCAGAGAATTTGTCGAACAATAACAGTCAGACAGAGACCGGGTGTGTACCTGCTGGATCTACAGTCAGTGTATCAGCTGGGGTTGTGGCTCTTGCTGAAGGACTTTCAGCAGGTGTGTCAGGAGGCAGCATGCAGGCAGCAGATGTGTCCGTATCAGGTGTCTCTGCACCCAGTATGTCTACACAGAGTGTATCCTCTACAGGTGATGCAGTTACGACTGCTGCATTGCTGCAGCAGGAGTACCTGTTAGAAGAAGGAGGATCGTCCCCCAGGAGGAAGCTGAAGCTGGTGCTTCCTGAGAAGACATCCGGCCGACCACCCACTGCACTGGAGAGGAAAATACGCTAGCTATCATAGTTAACGGATGACGTTATAATTTAAAATTGAGTTTTAGATCAGACACCAAAAATACTGTAGATGACACTGATGCCTTCATCAAAATGTATTTATTAGGATGTTTTACAGATGTTAAGTGTTTTATTTTTATAATTATATACAGAAAAAAAAAAAAAGCTTTCAACCATACCACATGATCTTAACCAGCAGTTGTCACAGATGTTCAATTCCATTTTTTCACAGCACTTAAAGGACTTATTGTCTATGTTGGCTTACAAGTTGAGATTTAGTTGAGTAGAATCTCTGCTTTTATTTTTGAGTTTCAACCTCACTTCACTAACTAACCACACCTGTTGCATGCAGCTTCTCAATTCACTTTACTCGAAGCAAAAAGAATCACAAAATACACAACATATTTTAACTCACACTGTCTTGGCTACTGGCACTTTAGGCTGCACATTCAGCTTGAAAAGCAAGGAAATAGTATGCCAGTTCACAAAAATAGGTTTCACTCATCAAATCCTTGTTCAAAACATGAAAAACTGATTCCAGTGATGTGAATAGAAGGTGATAACAAAATCCTCCAAAACATGGGGGAAAAAAGTTTTACAGTCTTCAAAACCTGCTTCTTTACTCCTATGTTTCTAATTTCCGAACCTGTTGCTGGGACCCCCACTGTGGGTCGCCAAAGCTTCACAGGGGGTCAAGAGGCCTTCTTCTTTTTAAGGGGGTGTAATAAAATGTTTTTTAACTGTTTTTAAAGTTGTAAATTTGTTAGTATGTATGATTGTTAAATACAAAAAAACACATAATACAGAAAGAAGTGTATACAAAGTTAATACAAATAAAACCCATCTCTGATCAATATTCACAGGAAATAATCTGCTCAATATTCATCCAAATCTCTGGTTTTACACAAACTCCCAGCAGTTATTGTGTTCACTGTTTGGGTTCATTGTACAGTTAATCAGTGGCTCTCTACTGCTATTGTTATGCAGTGAATATAATATAAAATATACATAAAATA
>NW_023339796.1:20889005-20889133 GCF_004916995.1 Morone saxatilis | reverse complement strand
ACTCAGTGATAGAAAAAGGGTCCCGTTATGAAAAAGGTTGGAAACCATTGGACTAAACAATCTTCCCTCAAGATTCATTTAGTAGCTGTTCTGGACCTGTTTCTGGATGTGTTTTTTTTTTTTTTTTT
>NW_023339796.1:20885425-20888976 GCF_004916995.1 Morone saxatilis | reverse complement strand
TTTTTTAAACTCAGATTTCATGCATATGTGGTGTACTCTTTATAGTATGACTGTTTTCCTAAAATTGTATTCTTTTTTGAAAATGGCAATATCTCACCGTATTACACAGTATTACAGTACAGTTTTTTTATTGAATCCTAACCCCTGTATCTTGATCCTTATGATATTGCCACATACTTGCCAGTACACAGCCCTATTAGCAACTTGTTGATGAAGATCATGTGATATGATCAAAAGTACCAAACAGTTACTAAATGGACCTCGATGTGAGATCAATTGCCATTATTTGGTATAGTGGTTTTTATTTGTACTTTTGCAATTATGATTGCTCTTGGACACTAGCGGTCAGTATAACAATATACTGAAACTGCTCTGAGCACTAAAGACAAAATTAAAAAGAGCAGTGAAATACACATAAGACTACAATTTATATAATAATAATCCTGTGATCAAGGCCACACATCAACCTGAGCAGGAGACAAACAGCAGACTTTGACCTTTGTGCTAATTGTAGCAGGCTGTCGACAGCCGAGGCGTCTGTGTCACTGCTGGGTTGGGTTTCGGTTTTGGCACCAGGGCGGCTGTTTGCAATGTGTTGGGTTTCACTGGTCACACTGCGACCTCTAAACGCTGCCTATAGGCAGTTCAGTTAACACTTATCAAACCTTTACCGTCTGCGCTGAAATTGTGTTAGCTCAGCCCTCCGCTGTGCAGAACCCTGAGTCACTGTCATCTGTAAGCCTTCAGATCAGTTTTGACTCCTTGCTAGAACTGAATGAGATCATGGAGAAGATGTTTCACACCATGGTATCAGTGATGCTGCTAAATCAAAAAAAAAATCTGCAACAAACAAAGCTGTAAACATAACACTGACATTAAACTTTATAAAAGTTGATATGGTGAACATGTTAGCAAATGGCTGCTACATTATCGTGTTTCTGGTCACCTGCTGGATGTAATTTTCACTCTCTTTTAGCTCTGTTTTGGTCTGTACTCCTCAGAAAAATATCTATCATCTAGTCTCTAACTGTGTCTGTCTGCTGTTTGAGGCTGGGCAGGTAGTGTACAGTGGGTTTATCAGAGCTTTCAGCTGAAAACAGCCGCCTGCTGATAATGAGCATGCTCTTATAAATGAGGTTTATAAGAGCAGTGAGACAGTCAGATTTACCTAACTGAATTACCAGTATGTATTTTGCAACATGTCTTATTAACCAAACATGATCATACAGAACAGATTATGTCTACCCCTGTGTTTTGATGGTCAAGGATTACAATAATACCATATACAACATCATAAACTGTTCAGGTGAATCGTTAATGGTGAATTCAGTGACGTGAGACAGAAATCACAGTAAGTGAGAACCTAGTCTAGACTTTGTAATATCATGTCTGTTGGCTACATGTTGTGTAGAGTTTTAAAGGACCAGTGTGTAGGATTTAGTAGCATTTAGCGGTGAAATTAAAATACTGACAAGTGCAGCTTTAAAGGACCTCTGCCGCATTATCCAGGGTCCTAGGCGTTATCTATTTGACTTTCCATCTCACCACTTTTCAAATAGAAAAAACAACACAGAGGTGGATTTAGAGTGACCTAAAGCACTTCAAAACCACAGCTTAGTGTTGTCTTAAAACTGTGAACTGTTCTGAAATTCAAATGATCTGCAGTGGGCCGGATGAGAGTAGGAACTAGGTGAAGCTCTTGTGTGTTTCCATTAGGGGGCAGTGTGCATCTGCCGACGTACAGAGAGGCAGCCACTGTGTAACTGTAGCTTAGACCCATGACAGGGAAATAGAACTGAAATGGCACTTTATGGAGACGGAATGTAATTAAAGAAGATCAGCTTGAGAGAGGCTGTGTGTACAACCTGAACACATTATTTTACAATAAAAACTAATTTATTCAATGAGGGGTAGACAGAACAGAATTAAACCAGTTTTTGACATTTGGCATCATTTTTCAAAATGTCAAATTTATACAGGAGTCACATTTTGCAGAACTTGGATTAAGGTTTAACTGCTGCCAGTGGTGATAGTCAGCACAACAAATAGATGGACCTGAATTATGGAACAGAGAAAAAAAACACCACATAGACTAATAAAGAGTTAGGTAATAGGACTGATCGATAGAGACTACTAACTACCAGCCTGCACTACACCCCCAGCACCTTGTACTGTTAGCAGTAAAGTAACTGTGTCCCCAGGCATCTGTGTGTGAAATGCAAATGTTGACTGCAAGAGAAGAAACGCCTGGTGGGCTCTGACTCGCCCCCACACCCTCTGCAGGCTTGTTTCTACTGGAAAATGGAAATGTATATAAATGACTTGAGATTTATACTTGTGTAAAAACTATTAGTCTCCCCTCACCTCTGGCACAGTCACTACTCTACATTAGTACAGCTGATAGAGCCCAATTGATTATTAATCATTTTGCCTGCCAGTGTCAATCGGACCAATAACCATCCAGATGAGGAGGAGTTCCTGTTGTTTAAACCATAAACACAACATCAATGCATCTCTTAATCTTGTAATGAGCAACAAACAGCCAGACATCTAAAGGTGCAATTTATATATATATGCTTTACATACATTTTTATATATCTTTATATATATTATATCTTTTATTTTATCAAACTGTGAAACCAGATAAGTTAATTTAACACAAAAAATTGTTGAAACTGATTACGTCGAACATTTTAAGTAAAACTTATTTAACATATTTTGTAAGTTAAAAAAAACATTCTTGATTTAGTAGCTTTAGTAATTTGAAGTGACATTAACCTAATTTTGTAATTTTTCAGCCTTTTCATGGCATAGCACCACCTACTGGAAACAGGAAATAAGCCTTGTATGGCGGTTGTGATCTGATATACGTGACATTTTCACAGCCTGGTCTACAACACAACTGCAGTACGCTCTGACGTGCACAGACTGCGAGGGCCCGATCATCGCTGCTTGCAGCTTTAATTATTATCTTTTATCTTATAATGCGGCTCAATTACGGCTGGCTTTGTAAGCCTCCTTTATTTGAAATAGAGTGAAAAAGATTATTTTTTTTTTTTTTTTAAATGTGTTTAACGTACAAACAAAAGTCCAGATGTAACTTTGATGAATCTGGAAATACCTTTGAAAAACCAACAGGGCCAGTGTTAAACAGCTGTCTGGGTTTTCATTTGGGATTGACCTTTCAGTAAAATGAATGCTTAGCTCTATGACAGTACATTACATGAGGCACAAACTGGGGCTAGACCAAGTTTAGCCATAATATTTTTAAGCAGTCACAAAAGCTAGTTGCTCTGTAAGTCTATACTTGGACATAGCGATGTGTTCAGTTAAATGCTAACATGCAGATATTTTACAGGCATAATGTGTTAATCATCTTCTCCATCTAGCTTTGGCGAGTTAGCATGCTAACATTTGCTATTTAGTACTACCACAAAGTAAAGGTGGTTTGAAAGGACCAGTGTGTAAGATTTGTTGATATCTAGCGGTAAAGTTGCTGAAGCAAATAACTGAACACCGCTCAAGTATGTATTTGATGACCTGGGAATGAG
>NW_023339796.1:20883017-20885383 GCF_004916995.1 Morone saxatilis | reverse complement strand
CAACATGGCGGACTCCATGGAAAATGGCTCATTCTAAAGGCAACTATATATATATCTCTATCAGGTGCTACACTAAACACACACATATAGTATAAATACTATTTTTCATTTCTGATCCTCCTTAATGTTACACACTGGACCTTTAAGTGTATTTGGTCATAGTATAAAAGTATTGGAATAATTTTTGACCTGATGACTAGATCAGAAGTCAGAGGATCACAAACATTATAACAATTAACCACGTGGAGCATATTAATGTCTACCAAATTGCAATAGTCACCAAAGTCAGTAGGATTAGAGTTCATAAATACTGATCCAAATTCTGATAAATCCAACAGTGTTTCAGTCTGGACCAAAGTGGCGCACCAACCAACAGACATCTCTAGTACAGCAACATAGCTCATGTGGCTAAGAACCACTATAATGAAATTACTGTTAAAACTATTTTGACAAGATCCGATCTGAGCTAACAGAGGTTAAAAATACATATTTTCCGAGACTTCAAAGACATGTTTTGAATTAAAAACTTAGCTACTTTGCATAAATGCAAAGGCCAGGATACAAACACAAAGTGTGCAGTGTCGCAGGAGTGGTAAAGGTGTACATTATTATGTGCAGTTCATTAAAGCAACTGTCAAAAACTGTTCAGAAATAAACAGCATAAAGGAGGCAAGTTTTGGAGTAATGACTGCACATCAATGCAGCACTGACTTTATTCTCAAACACATTATTAGAATCTAAAAATAAGAAAATCTTCATGGTTGTTGTTGCCCAGAGTCCTTTCATCTGCCAAAAACACATTAATACAAAGAGATACAGAGCGAGAGAGACGTGTCTCTCATCATCATCATCATTAACACTAAAACAAAACTTGATTTGATTAAAAAAAACAACATTAAAACACAGCCAACCCAGCAACAGTTATAGTTTCTTAAATAGCCTCTGTGCACAGAGAAATAGAGATGACAAAAGAGACCATGCAACCCAATCAGCCACTCTGCCTTCTCATTAACACTTCACACGCTCACACACACGCACGCACAGTTTGGATCCAAATCAATATTATCAACAGACATATGCCAGGAGGAGGAGCTGTCATCGTACAAAGGAGTATTTTTGTTTCTTTTTTTTTTTCTCCAACAAAGAATTGTTTGACATTTCATTATTTCAAGGACTAAAATACATTGAATTTCTACCCTGCAGATCTGAGCCTCACTGCCAGGGAACAATGAAAGTTCTTTAATCGTACACAATTATTCACAGTCAGCGCCTGGTTAAAAAGGCAACACTGCTCCACCTCTTTTCTCTTATTTGTCTTTAGCTGAATAAAGCAGTGTGAATTCAGCCATTATCGCTGCGTTCAACACTGCTTCTGTTCAGAATCACAATACGTTTTCTGTCTCTGCAGACAGTGTGTGGGACTTCAGTCCACACTGCATCAAACTCAAGGCTTATATTCATATAATTAAAGAACCAGTGGGGAAACAGTTTGTGTACTATTTGGTTATCAACCTTTTGTTTGTGTGCTGCATTCAATTGACTTTGGCCGTAGACGGATACAGCAACTACAAGGTTAAAAAAAATCAACAGCTCAAACCATTATGTTACAGCAATGTACACTTGCTCATCAGAGCCTTTTGGAACTGACGGTAAACACCATCTTTACAAAATGAGGAACTACATATGAACTTTTTAGGGCAGACAGGAAACTAGACAGAATATCCCTTCTTTCTGAGGGAGGTTGGAGTATATACACCTATCATCATGGTTTACAGCGTAGAACCTGCTGCTATACACATTTTCAATTCAAATCATAGCAAGTCTCATGCTGCAAAGGATCAGTACAAAAAAATACAGCCAATAGCAGATGTGAGACCAGCCAAGGAACATGCAGGAGCCCTGTTCTTAACTGTCCTGTTGCCCCTTATTAGAGACATTAGTAATAGACAGAAACGTCCCATTATTCTACTGCTTGGGCTTTAGTTTGAAGTGCTGAACTCGAGTTTAGTTCAAATGAAAGGTGGTCTGTTGGTTGGGTCCTCAGGGGGTTGAGGTTGGAATAGGATGGCCTGGGTCCATGTAGGGATGAGGCTAGAGGTTCCGTGGTGTGGCAGTAGAAGGGCTTGGTTGAAGTTTGGTGTCACTTTGTCCTGAGATTAGCTCAGATAGAGGTGTTTGTCTCTCTGAAGACCTCTGCAGGAGGACAGGAGAAACAAAGAGTGAGGCCACAGTCAACAGTATCTGACATCTGTCGCATTGTTGTGTAAACATTATATATATGAGTTTTGGAACCGTAGTACAAACAACTATTAGATATGTAAAGATATAGTGGAGTTATGGCGTCACCCTCTGCCTGTGTTGCTATC
>NW_023339796.1:20882650-20882878 GCF_004916995.1 Morone saxatilis | reverse complement strand
CAGTGGGAAGACTAACAAAGACTGTTTTGGTGAGTTTTATTTTGTTTCTGTCCACTTTGAATTAAGTTATGATGTTATTTTATGTTGTTTTGCTGCTTTTATGTTGTCTTTCTGTAAAATGTCTTTGAGTATCAAAACAAGAAAAGTGCTGATAAATAAAATGTATTATTATTATTATTATTATTATTATTATTAACTAGTTGGTGAACACAGTGGTACATTTAGTAG
>NW_023339796.1:20880327-20882550 GCF_004916995.1 Morone saxatilis | reverse complement strand
TAATCACTGGCTTCCGTCTTGTGTTGTTTGTTGTAAAATTCCCACTTTGTGAGTAGACACTTTAGCATTGTAAGATTAGTGGACGTTTTGCGCCCGTCACTTTGTCGTTGCGCTTGCGTCTGTGGTGTTTTTTCTTATGATGTCGCTGGTGGGACTGTGATATTTTATTCATCTATCCTGTATTAGGACTGTATTTCCAACAAAGAAGAGTTGCTGATTGTTGGCAAACAGTGGATTTTTTGGTGAGTTTTTATTTTGTTTCTGTATTGATATGTATGATGTTATTTACTGTGTCATATAGATAGCACAATATAAGCCCCTGTACAGCATCTCTAACATGCTCATAATTAAGTTCTTTATGATCTACTAGGAAGTCAAGCAGTGTTATAATGTATGTATATATATCTATTATTATCTATTATATAGTCCTATTATCATTACTTATTATCATCGGCAATAATGTTACGTTTTTGTCTGTCTATGGAGTCTGGTGGTGAGTGATACCAATATTACGGCTGTTTCTGGTCAAACAAAAGGTCTATCTCTGTAGGGATCCATAGACACTTAGAATAACAATCTGAGCACTTTTAGTGCACGTACTTTGATGGCAGCAAAGATTAACATTAGCTTACGTTTCTGCCCTTTTCACCAATATATTGTTAAATTGGTTTTGGAAAGTTTTATTTTATTTCTGTCCCATTGTTTTAGTCTGAAGTCAACCTTTAACCACACCCAACAGTTATGTCACAGTGTCCTGGAGTACACCTGTACATCACTGTAGCAAGATGAGAAGGAGATCAGCAAAAACAAGACTTTCAAGGCGAGTTCCTCTTTAAGAACAGTCGCAGTCTACCTACCCGTTTCCATGGTAATCATTGCTCCAATCCAGAGAGGGATGGTGGTTCGGCGTGTGTCGACCCAGCTGGTGGTAGTCCATTGATGATGTCATCACTGCTCCACTATTAAGCATACCTCCTCCTATTGGCTGGTAGTCAGACTGGAGGGAGGGGGCGTAGCCCTGGAATAAAAAGATGTGGTTAATAAAAAGTGTGCATGCTGGTGTTTTAAAAACAATGTCAGGTTAGTTATTGACTTGTTTACCAACAGGGTCAACAGTCGGAGCTGCAGCAGTAGCTCAGTGATCTTTAGTTTTAGGCACTTTCAGAGGACATCATTTCATATTATTTCCCTCACAAATAAACAAGTTTTCTTAATTATCAAAGCAATCTCAGAAGGGTTTACGGTGTAGCCAGGAGATACATGGAAAACAGATATCAGGGCAAGACTTCCACTGCAGTCCGATTAGCAATTACAATGATGAAAAAGAGACATTTCGGCTAAGCTAAACTGATATCGGCGAATGAATGCAAATTTTAATAAAGCCAATAAAAAACTAAATTTTCGTTAGATAGCAGACGATGGATTACAAGATTGCATTTTGGTCAATGCATTCCGCCTCTTTTGCTCTCCACACTGACTGTTGCATGCAACCAAAGCCTAATCAAACATGATCGTTCAACACTACTCGGACCACAAATGGAAACCAGAATGCTTCTTTGTTCTTCGTCTACAGATTCTGCATTTAAGCACTAATACCTAATTCAGCATACCTTTAAATTTGCAAAATGTACACCGCCTTTGAAAGGGCTTGTTTTAGTTTATAAGCTTTGTCTCAATGGAGTTCCTTTGTCCATGTTTTCAACGTGGTCCAGGTCATATTTCTTGGCAAAGAAAGTAAAATCCTTTACATTAATCACTGTGTTATTGTGCAGGTTTGAATGTGAGATGCCAGTGCAGTAATGGTGGCTTGTTTACGTCCTCCTTCAACCTGAATGAGTCCATAGACTCTGCTAATGGTTTTAGCAAACCAACCTTTAGCACTTGTTGGTAAAATGGTTTCTGATTAACAGGGACGTGAATGAATGAACTCAAGTGAAAAGGAGACAGATCACTCACAGGTTCATCAGCAGTAATTACAGTTTAGAGTGCTGATTTTATCATCTGCCAGGAGGGACGAGTGAAGAGGAGATGAAAAGGTAGGAGGAGAGGAGGAAGCAGGGGAAGGAGGAGGAGGAGGAGGAAAAGAAGGCGAAGCATGTCTCTAACCAGAAGATACTTGAGGGAGGAGAGAGAGATGGAAAGAGGGAAAATGAGCGAGTGCAGTGACAAAGTGCAGGAGTGTGTGTGTGTGTGAGAGAGTGAGAGTGAGAGAGAGAGAGAGGG
>NW_023339796.1:20878473-20880265 GCF_004916995.1 Morone saxatilis | reverse complement strand
CCCAAAAAAAAAAAAAAAAAAATGTAGCGTTAATTTCAGGCCCTCCCTCTGATTTCTGGTTCTCCCCCCTCTCCTCCCCCTCTCCTCCCCCTCTCCTCCTCTACCTCACCTATTCATCCATTGTTGAGCAAATTCTTCTCCTTCACTCCTTCACAAAGACCCCATCTGCCTCTTTTGTCTCTCTCTCTCCCCTCTCTTTCCCCCTCTCTCTTTCTCCCTTCCCCCATCATTTCTCACTCAGAGAAAAAAAAAAGTTTAGAGCTCTGTCACTGTGTCCTCTCTTCTTTCCTTCACTTTCTTTTTTTTGCTAAAAATATGCAAAATGTGGGAGAGAGAAAGGGGGATTATGGGAGTCTGGGATTTAAAAGTGCACTATAAAAAGGGGGATAAAATTGGAAGTGAGACTCAGTGGCAGTCCATCCCCACATTTTTTTACTAGTTGGAGGAGACACTTGCATCATATCGCAGCTACTCGTCTTCCTCTTCCTTCTGTTTTGATAGAGATGATCAACAGAGCAACTGAGAGATGAAGAGGCAGAGGGGCTGACTGACTGACTGTATTACATTAGAAAAGTCCAACCAAAATTCAATCAAAAACTGATTGAAAATGTTTTTTCCATAAGAACTAACTTGACTATTACAATTGTTGATTGTCTGTATGTTATCAAACATCTACTTCTACAAACAGGTCAACTAACAGCAAAGTTTAAGACAATTGGATAATCGTTTAATTAATGCAATTAGGAGAGGCGGGATTTATTTCAAAACATATTTTTTCAATTCATTCCAGGTGTAGTCTATTTAATACTGAGGTTTACAAGGAAATGCTGCTGCCCTCCCTCCCGCTCTAGCACCCATCTCATTTCTACTGTGTGTTTGTGTTGATATAATTGTCTGTCTCCATCCAACTCTGTGCCAGTTTTAAATCAGCAAGCTGACCTCCAGGAAATGGGAAGACTGTGTCTGTGTTTTGTGTGTGTTGTGTGTGTGTGTGTGTGTGTGTGTAGGAAATGGTTTGATGACCCATGAGGGGCACAAATTGAAGACTACTGAAGAAACAATAGCTGCGTCCCAATTCGAAAACTAAAGAGTTCACACTACAGGAGTGAACAAACAAAGTATACATACAAAAAGATGGTTGGTCTTTGAGTGGACACTATGAGACAGAGGAAATAGAGACACTATAGCAAACAATTAAAACAGAAAATAGGAATGAGATTGCTCGAGCAACATCTTGGGAAGCAAAAGGAAGTATTAAATCTTTAGAAAAACACGTTGTTGTCTCTTTGTTTGATGTTTGACGGCACATTTCATCATGTTCTCTTAGGATACACAAGAATAAAGTATGTGGCCTTCTTGTATGCTAACTGCAAAAACACTGTTATAAGTAGGGATGGGACGATATATGACATTATTGCATATCGCGATAAAAATGCTCAATACATTTATTGTGGAGAATTTCCATTATGTGAATAATCATCAATATCCTCACATGGTTTGACCAGCATACAGTCCTATATTGATATTTTCTGATTAATTTTTGAACCGAGCGGACAAGGTATAGCCTACATCTTCCCGTCATTCCAAAAATCCTAATTCCTGTCACCATGTCTGAAGGCTCGGCTGACCCTTGTATAGCCACCGAAAAAAGAGGTGTGTATGGATTCCAAAAGGAAAGAACAATAAACCCATCTGTGATGGCAATAAATATATGTGTTTAACAAAATGTAAGGTGATTCCAGTATGGTTTAGTGCCCTTTTAAAAATATGGAAATATAATTTTCATGATTAT
>NW_023339796.1:20872585-20878373 GCF_004916995.1 Morone saxatilis | reverse complement strand
CTGGCCTGGGTGCTGGCCTGGGTGACCGGGGTAGACTGAAGGTTTGGGTGTAAACATTGAGGTAGAAGAGGAGGAAGACGTGGAGGAAGAGTGGGGCGGCTTCATTTCAGATGGATCATTGTAGCTCTGGAGAACAGGAAAAGGTAAAACAGAAAGTCAGTTTACAGGTTTCACACTAAACTGTTCACTCCTTTAAAGCATCAGTTAAATACGTGTGTGTGTGTGTGTGTGTGTGTGTGAGAGAGCGAGAGAGTGCACCTGTGAGACGAGGCTGGCCCTGTAGGCAGCCAGTTGTTTCAGATACTCCTTCTTAGCCGTCTCTGTCCTCTTCTTGTACAACTGAAACACAAACATTTTACTTCTCTTTACTACTGACTATCAACTTTCATTACTGTTTACAGCATATGAAAATACAGTTCCTACAAATCCATTTAATTAGCAGTGCCTAATTAGTAACAGTTTTTATCAAAGCTGAGAATTATCAACAAAGTGCTGTGAGACATGAGTCAGATTTTGGCTGCATTAAATCATACTCAGGTGTAACCATCACGGGGCTTTCCCTCAGCTGACACAGTTAATTAATAACACATAACAACAATAATGAATTCCCAAGGCGGCTATTAGAAACTCTGAATGTGAACTTTGTTAAATTCAGTTGACATGCCATTTGTAGCAACTTTGTGAGCTCAGTAATGATTTGTGGTCTCAGTGGTATCGTTAGAGCTGATTTTTCCCTGCAAAACTGTTGATTCCTGTCAGATGATGGAGCTACTCACTGTCCCTCTCACGCTTCTGAGTTTTACTGACAAGGATAGGCATGCTATTTCTATCCGCTGGGCTTTCTTTTACCATCTGCCATTGCCAAAACTCAGAAACAAGATGAAGAGTCTACAGCCATGCTGGCTTCTTTGTGAGGCTGTACTAAGGCACAGGGAGCTTTGAGCTAAATGCTAAGCTCAGAATACTAGCGTGGCCTCAGTGACAATGATAACATGCTGATGTTTAGCAGGTATAATGTTTACCATCTTAGTTTAGCTGGTTAGCATTAAGGGTGTAAGAAATCTTCAGAAAATTGCAATATTTTGTTTTGTGAAGTTGTATAAATTCTCAAAAACACTGTATCGATACCTATACCAGGTGAGCTACCAGGGAGTCTCACAGCATGTTTTTTGCTCAGATTTTATGCATATGGTGGTTAGATTTTAAAAAATTGCATATGCATATAACACCTTGCTTACAGTCTTGCAATATACTAAATCGTAACCCTGTATCGTGATGCGTAGTGTATTGCCAAATTCTTGCAAATGCACAGCCCTGGTTAGCATGCTAACATGAGCTACTTTGAACTGGACACAAAGTACAGCTGAGGCTGATGGGAATATAATAACAGGTTTAGGAATTTAGACACAAATCGCTAAAAAAGAACCACAAAGTAAGGAAATTTGACCTAATGGTGCTGCTAGATGAATTCAATTCAAGAGATCTCCAAAGCGATTACAATTCTCATTGTGGGGAACATAAATATATATACCAAATTTCATTGCAATCCATTCAATAGTTGCTGAGATATTTCAAAAATGGAGGATGTACCTGTTTCTGTTCCTCTCCCAGACCGTCCCACATGGAGGCCACGATCTTTGACACTTCCCCGAAGGTAGCATTGGGGTTCTGGGCTTTGATGTTGGCTTGGGTGTCCCTGAAGAACAAGGCATAGGCAGACACTGGCTTCACTGGCTCATTAGGGTCCTTTCGCTTCTTCTTCTTTGGTGTTTTGGGTTTCTTGGAGATATCCACTGTTGCTGGCCTCTTCTCTCCTCCACTGCCCAGCTGAGAGGAGAAGAAGGAGGTTGAGTAGGACACAGCGAGGCAAATGGATGGATGGACAGGGGGATTGAGGGATTTTATTTCAGTAGCAAAAACTAAAACAGTGGTATGAAAATAACATATTTGGTCGTGTGAATTTTGTGTACTAAAATTGACTACATCATAATGTTTTTTAAATATTACTGTTAACCTGGCATCTTAACAATTCACACGTCACACCTCTGTCTCTTACATGACATGTGACCTCAACCGTTCTGTCAAGCTATAAATCAACCACAGAGAGCAAATATGGGAAACTCCCCACTAGTCAGAACGGTTAGAGCCTCTCAGATGAGTGCTTAAGAATCATCAAGACTACACACACACGCACCTAATAATTTCACAGGATGTTTTCCTGAACGAACCATGTAATTTGGCACTAATTACTAATAAAATAGAGACAGGGTTCAACTGGTGCACCTAATTAGCAATTAATAAATTCCAATTAAATGCTGGCTTTTAGTCAGTGCACAGCAGTTTAGCTGACCAAGCAGAAATGTGAAATTTGTTAAGAGACAAGCATATGGATCAATAAATATGAAGAATAAAGTTTCCAATAACGATAAATGATAAATACATAGCCCCTACAAGTTGAGACAAGCCTACCAGAGGTAGAACAAAGCACAAACATGTTTTTCATAACTTTACCATGTCTAGTTTTTGAAATGGATGGTTGTACAAAATGATTTTACAGCAAACTAACAAACTATGCCCCTTACTTTAAGGACACGCCTCCCCACATTCCCTTCTAAAGTGATAGAAAATAACTTTGTAACACAAATAGAGCTAGAACATTGAAAATTAATGTATTGAGCCAAGATAGATTATTTGATTCCATATTATCCATATCCATGACGTCGCAAAAGGGTATGACTACTCCCATATACCGCTTTGGGTAGTCTGTCTCCCAATGTAACTACAAACAATTTTGTCTGCAAAACGCAACAAACATCAACAAACTTTGTTTTCTTCAATGACTGCAACAAAGCCATCTTATAATGCACATTTTGCTGGTATGATAGTGTTTACAGGCACACAACTTCTGCATGTCACCCCCATGTCATTTCCCTATAGCGGCCACCCTAAAGACGTTGGAATGGTTCTGCAATGAAGATTTTTTTTTAACTTCCTAATTGTTGCCACCCGGTTTCAGCAACAAAAGCTGGGAGACTGTTCAGAGACTGACTGAGTCTGCAGCCTTTTCCCACAGGACTCCAAAGCACTGTTCTTTTTGTGACGGCTTCCAGATTGGTACACTGATCCCTTTCTAGTCCTCTTATGACCATACACAATGAGTGTGTGATGTCTGGCTACAAGCAACAAATCCTCAAGATTTGTTGTTAAGTGACTTAGGTCTTTCAGCTCCTCCAAGTGCTTCTGATGTTTTGTGAAAGCAATTGTTTTTCCTATTTTGCAAAAAGTGCTCGTCATATTACAGCCCGCAAGTGTATGGCAAGCTGGAAGGCACAAGGCTTTCCACTTGCCTCTCTGTCTGTATGGACTTTGTGTATTCGGATGAAAACTAAGCCAAACAGGCTTTGACTTGCATAATACAAGAGCAACACAAGTGTCATCACACTCATTGCCATCGGGGGAAGAAAATATAAATTGTGTTGGCTTGGTTTTTACAGAAGGTACTTGACAAGCAGTATCAATAAGGCTGGGCTTTCGGCTTTGTTTGCAATTACACAACCAGCTCAGGTACACGTAGACTCACTGAGGAACAGACGATCATCTCGGCCAGAGATTTTGAAGATACAGAAGAAAGCAAAACCATCCAAAAGGATGCTGTGGAGAACCTAGCCTCTCCATTTTCCCTGCATTGTTCCTAATAGGAAACTTTAAATTATAAGGAAATAGTAGATATTTAAAACAAAGAGTTACCAACATTTTTATTTTGTCTGTGTATACAGTCAGAGAGGCAGCATTTCAATTAAATGTATTTCAATATCTAATCAATGGTAACACAATATTTTCTGAGCTTGTATTTGTATATCTGAAATACATAAAGTAGATTATGTCATTTTATTCTCGAAACACATTTTTAAAGCCAGGTTTAAATTGTAGAAAAAGCTGTCCAACTAAGAGCGTATCATATTATATGAAATAATATGTACTTCATTTTATTTTATTATTTATATTATATAAGATTTACATCTTCATAGTGTTCTTAATTGTTGCTCTTTGTGCATTTGTAAAATTGCTCATGTTTGAAAGGTGCTATTCAAATAAACCTGCCTTGCTGAATAGATAATTTCCCTATAATTAATAAAAGCTATAAGTGGTTACAGCTAATATTAATATGTTGTGTTAATTTGCAAAAGCAGCCAATATTTACATGTGAACAATGTATTATAAACGTGTAAGCATGGTCTATTATAAGCATTAGCTGTATACTTGCTTATAATATTTCCTATCCACATATCATTCTTCTATGCATAACCAATGAGAATGATAAAGTTGGTAAATATTATTCAGCAGTACAGTAATGGTTTCATTTCTGCAGAATATGAACAGTCAGTTTGGTGCAGAGTGCTTGTTTCAGTGTGAGACAGCTAACAGTGAGGGAGCTGATTTCCATCTAGTTGATATGCAGGGAGAATGGGTCTATTATGACACATAACATTAACATAACAACTCTCCACTAACTGCACATACACACCAATCACACAGGTATACACACACATAAACACACAGCAAAACACAAATGGTTCCTACAGCCCATCGAGATATAACTCAGTGACTCATAGATAGAAACATGAGATACAGTGTGTGTGTGTGTGTGTGTGTTTTCCTTTTTTTACCCTGAGTCCATCATCATTGTCGTCCTCATGTGCTGAACTGGAGGGAGATGGTGTGGCAGATTTACTTCCAGGAGGTGAGGGAGAATTATGGGTAACAGAGTTCCCACTTAGGCCCAGCTGGGATTGGTTGATGGTGGACAACTGACTCGGCTGGCTCATGCCTGACTGGCTCCTGGGTCCAAGCGCTGCTTCGATTGGCTGTTGGCTGCTGGTGAACCGGGAATCAGAGTTGACCATCTGCTGCATCTGTGCAAAGACAGGAAGTGATTGTGACTGTTAGCAAATAAAGGCGAATATCAGGTTTCATTGAGAGTTTGATGACTACAGAATATTCCCATCCGCCATCAGATTTTCTTTCCTTACACAGACTACAGTTTGTTTTTTCCAGATTAGATAAAAGTTATTGAAGAACTGGACGTAAGCAGTTGGATGCTCTTGGGTCCTTCTCAGCCCGTTTTAAAGTGTATACCTAGTCCCACACCCAGGTTGATGAGGTTCTGAGTTGAACACGTCATTCATCTTGATGAGTTATGTCATGCTGAAACAGCATCTATCCGTGGCTAACTGACACCCATGAAAACCCCAAAGCAGTGCGGAGACTCTCATTTTGACAACCTTGTCTGATTCATTATTGAGCTTCATTGCTCTTTATCTTCTGCTTTCTGCTATTGTTGTTACTGCCCTAGCTTCTGCTCGTTTTATAGCCATGACCAAACACTGTAAAGTCCTGCACCTGTAGCTGTGATACCTGTAGATACCTGAGCATAATTTTCAGCCTTTAAAAGGTCCCTGTGCGTAAAATATTTAACTCCGTCTTTCTCAGTGTAGGTTGTTTTCTACATGATTTGGCAGGTGATTGGCTATTTTCCACCACATTCTGATGAAGGCCACTAGGTTGAAACTTTAGCATGTTTGCTGACCAGTATAAATTGGTGAAATTGAGATTAGTCAAGTTTGTCGTGAAGATCTGTGTGTGTGCTATTGGAACAAATGCCAACTGCTGTTCATTGAACATTACACCTTGAAAATTATCTGCTGTATTATATTTCTGCACCTGGACATTATTTATTTATATATATATATATATATATATATATATATATATAATTAATTAATTAATT
>NW_023339796.1:20865549-20872485 GCF_004916995.1 Morone saxatilis | reverse complement strand
TATATATATATAAATAAATAAATGAGTGACATTGCAGCCACTAAAAAAAAAATTAGAATTTGTATAGACAAGAGCTTTGCAGCTGTACTTAAAGAGATAGACATTTATCTCAGGAGTTGGTAGAGGCAAAACAGAGCTAAAATGACATGGAAACATGAATGTTTACAGTATGTTACTGGATGTGTAAACAGGCAACTGTTTGCTAACACGTTCACCACAACAACTTTAAGGCGACTGGCCAGTGGACATAGGGGAGCATTTAGCATCTAAAGATCCTGATATTTCTTTTGGGAGTTGGTACAGACTTTATTTTAACAGGTGGTCGGAAACACAACTCAAAAATAATGTGTTTAAGCAACTGTTTGCCAACACGTGTGTTGTATTTACAGCTTTTTCCACTGCCCCCAAATGGAAAACAGACAGCTCGTACTTTGCCCTCAAATCAGGTTTGTATCTTGGATTCTGTAATGGACTGAACAGAAGGTGTGCCGAGACACTATCTGAGCTACATAACATGTTCACGTAACAGACCTCGCTGGGCTCTGAAACACAGTGTGCCTTGCTTGACAGGGTCTGTACAGTGTGCCGCAGTCCAGGATTCACTAATAATGAAATCTGATAGTAACCGTGGCAACAAGCAATACAGGTCAGAAAGAAGATGGGATCAGAAGTCACACTGATGTGTAAATACACCCATAGAGACTCTAAACTCCATTTGCTTTGCTCCGGAGAAGTGGTTACATAACTTTATCTTGAGGAGACGTGGTGTCCACAGGTGCAGACTGAATAGATACAAGCACTGGTTTATTCCCTTGTGCATCAACGTCCTCGATAATTTGTCAGAAAGCTCATGTATTGCCAGACATTAAGTGACCAGACAGTCCAGTTTTACTGTCACACCTGTGTCATGAATGCATAATGTTTCATTGTGCATCTTTCGAAGCAAACGTTTCCCAAGAGACAGTGAGAGGAATCTTGAATAAATCTCATATAAAGTGGAAGGAAATGTCAACATGCTTGAATCAATCTATATCAAATAAAGTGAAGAGCATCTTATATATATAATAGTTAGTTAACGTTAACTAGGGCTGCACAGTTGATCGAAATCAAATATGGCCAAGTGCAATATCCAAATTTCAGAAGCTGCAGTTGTTTGAAGGTAAACAGCATTATAATGAAGTACTGTATTGCTGCAGAGATTCCCTGGTCTACAAATCTGGTTATACAGATGTAAAAAAAAACATATTTGTTTTGGACAGAGCCCAATAAATGTCACATCATGATTTTAATATTTTTTTTCAGTGAAAATGAAAATTGTGATGCAAAAATTATCATTCCCACTAATCGTGAATCATATCGCAATCAGTCAAAATAATCTTAATATGTTTTTACCATATCGTGCAGCCCTTTAATATCACATTAAAATGTATGTTCATATAACTGCAACTTCTCTGCCATGAAACTAGAAGCCTCAAAGCACTTATTTGACTTTAACGTTTAAAGCAGTAGTAGCAGTTTGCTGTGTGAGCCCACTGTGTCATGTCTTACTGGCATTGCCAAAATGTGTGCAGTCTTGTAATGAGTCAGTCATCAGTCTTATTTTGTCCATTTCTGAGGAAAACAAAAGTTATCATTGCTGACACCCTCAGCGCGGGAACTTGACACCTATCATCACAAATATGAAGATGGGACTCGGGTTGATGATTTGTATTTACAGTTTCCTCTTAGTAAGCATTGAATAATAGCGGATGTGGTCTGTTGTGCTGTGCCCCTCTTGGGAACATATTACCTGAACTTGGTTACCGGCAGCAGCCTCTGAATGCTGCTGTGGTATTCAGATGGAACACAGAGTGACATTTCTCTAACATGGGAATCGGCTTTCAGATTGGCGTACGTGCTGGTAGAAATGTTGAAAAATAGTAGCTGTGGTTTGGCATTGGTTGGGTTAGGACTTCAATAAATGTCATATTAATAAACAGTCAAAACGTCTTGCTTTCATAATCCCCCACAAAGCTTTTACTCTTTGTCAAATGTACTTGAAGGCTCGCCTCATTTACATAAATAGTAAACTGTTTGAAGACCTGATGAAAATGCATTGATTTAAATCAACAAATCAAAACTTTTTCCTTTTTACTGAAAAACATTACATTTTTGGAAATATGTCTTTGCAGATTAAATTTAATGACTGGAAATTCTTATATATAATTCCATTATATGTGACATTATCATATTATATAAATAACTGTATGTGTTATATGTTTACACTGCCTGGTTGAGGATGATAGATTGGTACTGAGAATAATAAAAATGCTTGCTTGGCAAAACAAAAATGCACCACAGGAAAATGCAGAGTAAGAAATTATATATAAGAATAAAGAAATAACAATGGAAAGGAAGTATTTACATCACTAGCAGTGTCTTTTGACAGGAACAGAAGGGTCACAAGGTCACACACTTAAGAACTAGATGCATTACTAATGGAAAAAATATTAATCGGATTTTCCTTGGGGGGGCGGGGTCAGAAAAGCATTTGTGATGGTGGCCTAAGAATAACAGAGGGGGAACCCCTGCTGAAATCAGTGCGAGTAATGACTGACTCATGCCACAAGAAGGGAAAAAGACCTGGCACCGCACATCTTCACATAGGTGTGGTTAATGACGGGATTTCAATATAAAAAGTGCAGTTTTTCACCTAATGCTGTTTTTCCACGCCATGGTGCGACTTGACTCTAGTTGCTCTCTTTTTGGTTTTCCATTGTCTAAAGTTAGGGATAGTACCTGGTACTTCTTTCGGTATAACCTCAGTCGAGGTTCCAAGCGAGCTGAGCAGATACTTTATGGTGGAGTAAAAACAACATGTGGCAGTCAATTGACGGAGTGCAGATGTTCCTCTGTTTGGTTGCTGATGAAAGGACCTCAAAAGGAAAGGATATCAAACTTAGTTCCTATTTATTTAGGTCACGTTAAAGATGATGTCGCAGCAGTTTCACATGGCATTGCTACAACAATCAACTAAGAATCCCAACTACATACTTGAGCCAAGCCGAGCTGTACAATGCAGTGGAAACACGGCATAAATGTAAAAAAACCAAGAAAGCCAAAGACTACTCATAACTAGTAATTGTTTATTTATAAAATTAATAACATTTAGTAATTCAATACTGCAAGTATTAGTTCATACTAAATTAAGAATTTGTAAAGCAGAATACTCAAGATAAAATCAAGCTTTAAAACAGTAACATGAAACACATGAATATGCAGTATCTCTGTGTACAGTATTATTATTTTCCTGTGATCAATTGGTTTTCATTTTTATCTCCCCATGTATTTTGGGATTGATTTTAATTTTAAACATTTGTATCTGCCCTGTGATTCCCAATTAGGCAAATATCGGCTGATACCGATGTTCGGTCAAAATAACGTGCATCCCTATTTCAAACGTTTTTTTAAATTGAGAAAACGATATCACCACATTGTAGGTAGTCACTGTTCTGGTGCTTTGGATCATATCACACGATCTTTATCGGGGATGGAGTTTGCCCAGTTGTCAGGGAATTGTAGGTGTTAAAATGTCCATTTGTATGTTTATATCTTTCCATAAAAATGATGCTGATCATAACTAGGATGCCAGTGAGGTTAGTTGTGATTACTATCTCTTAGACTGCAAACTTTTATCCAGAGCAACAGTGCAAACACAAAAATATTCTATTTACTGAAGCAACAAATTCTAACATCTGGAGTCACCATATATTTATATAAATCGACTAATCGTTGCAGCTTTTTTGTGGTTGACTGATCCAACAGATATTTGATTTTATAATGAGAAATGAACACTGTGTCCAGAACTGTTATGCAAGGGTGGGAAATATGGATAAAATCTGGTGTCACGTTTTATGAAATTCTATGCTGCAATACTGGTAAAATGAAATACCTGTAATATCAAGGTACTTCATCACATTGACAAAAGTGCTACAAATCCAATATCTCCATGAAACGAAACGAACGAAATGCATAGTAAAATGCTCACATTTGTGATGTATTTGTCCTTAGATTTTCTATTACTACATTTTACATTTCTGTAGGGTGGTGTTCTTTTCTTTGTTCATCCACATCACTGCTCATGCAAACTACTCCGTTCTTCCATTTGTTGGTAAATTAATCAGACATGGTGGGTTAGAGCAAATGTTTTGTGAAAATGACTATAGGTTGAATCACTTATTGTGTTAGTCAGTACACGACAGACAAAAGAAAAGAGAGTCTGGATGTTACTGGATGTAAGTGTTAAAATAGATTATGACTTTGAACTAGATACAACAAAATCACTAGTGGAAAATCACTAAATTAAGTTCCCTACGCCAATAATTTTAAATGTTAACCTTCAATCAGACGGCAGCCAAAACTAAAAAAAGAGCAGTCCTGATCTCAATATTAACTGAGTAGTCTTGCCTCCTCTAGGAATAATACACACACACACATTGACTTGAATCTTCCCCCTACCCACCCCGATTAGGTTGAGCCAGACACGGTTGCCAGGCAACCATCATTCATGGACTGGCAGTAAATGAATGTTAGTATGAGAATATAAAAGCGAGGTAGAGAGAAGGGGAGAGAGAGAGAGAAAAGGTAGGGCTGAGAGATGGAAAATAAGACCCTTCAGGCCTCTAAAATAATTATCTCCACTGTTACAGTTAACAGACAAGTTGGTCACAATCAAAAGGACCAAAAATTAATTATGTAATTAAAAAGCAGTCTGTGTTATGGTGTTTTATAGTCATTCTAGTTCAACTACATTCGAGGTTGAGAGCTTATTATGAGGTTTTCAAACTGACACTTAATATTACAGCAGGTAGATTTAATATGGAGGAGACAGCAGACAGAAAGATCAAGAGTGGGAGGTGAGAAAGTTTCATTCTTAGTAAAATGAGAAATCTTTATTACAGATACTGACACATATATACCTCTGTTAGCCCACTGAATACTCAGTTTCTATGGCAGTTGAAGTAACTCAGTCTGAGGTGAAGCTTTCATTTCTTTAATGTATTACACAGTCAGCCACATCTGAATGTCACAGCTAAAAGCAAGACTTTCACTTTACTGTGAAATGAAGACTTAAAATATGAGGAAAATGTCACATCGACCAGCAGCCGCGATTCAAATAACACTGCCTCGGGCGATATCCTATTTCACTTAGTTAAACTGAATCAAATATGACAGAATATAGTTAATAAACATCAGCTGGCAGTCAGATATTCAGACTTCCTGAGATCAGTTTTTTTCCAATAAGTTAAATATCTTTGAGCAGGACACTCTAAAATATGTCTTTTGAGTATCAACACAATCCAAGGTGACAAGCAAAGTGGAGCAGCAGTTGGTCTGCTTGAATTCACCTCAGTTTTAATGACTTCACTGGTGAAAGGTTTTTGCAGTGATAAAATGTCTAAATCACTCCTACAACATCATGTACTTACTTACAGAATATTTCCAAATATTGCTTAACACGGTCTCTAGCAGCGCTTTTAAACTACAAGGAGGGAGACAGCACAACAGAAGTGGATTAGGGTTTTTTTATCCACATTTTGATAGTCTGGAGTATCATCCTTGAGCTGATCTTTGACATCACATGGTAGGGCTGTTGTGCCAGTTAAAGTGTGAAATAGGGTGTTATTGGAAAACAAGAAGTTTCCAAGGATAAATAAATATGGTAAATCCATGAAGGAGTGCTCCCTTTGGAATGACACCAGACAAACATACTGAACAATTTCTTTTCTGCTATGGCACTGGAGTCATTTCTCAAGCACTTTAAATTTATTCCTTAAATCTGCAGTCTGTAATCTGTCCTCTGCACTGCATCTGTATTTCTTGCCTTCTATTTTTTGCCTATTTCAATTTGTTCTCCTCCTTTAATAAAAACACTTAAGTTAACTTTAGAGAACATCAACCTATTATTCCCGTGTCAAAGTACATTCTCATCAACTTTCTGAGCAAAGAGTTAAACATTTTGGGACTGGGAAAAGTTTAGAGTTTTGAATAAATTATGAAAAGACAAATTAATGAAGGACAGATTTGCAAAGCAGAGCGAGAGGAATGCAAAATGTATTTATTTTCAAAAGTTTAGTGCTTTTAAACTATTGTTTTACATTCAAAATGGTTAAATGAAGATACCAATTATTTATTTTTGCAGATATATCAATTTGTACTACAAGATTGGGAAAGATTTGTGTTTTCTACTATGCAGAATCTTGAAGCTAAAACACAGCCTTAGGGCGTTTTCACACATAAAATCCGGACCAAGGTCCGACCAAGGGTTGCGTACCAAGTTCGTGTTGTACATTGTAGGTACATGTATGCCCGTTGATGTTCGGGTGTGGCACATAGTAATTTTGCTTACACACTAAAAAGATACTTTCACAGAAACGGTTTACCCTTACGGCGCGTCGTCACCACGTGACGTGTTTGCGTCGTCCCTGTTGGATTGGTGAGTAGACGGGGCGTGCGGGTCGGGGGGTGGTCTGACGTGCTGGTGTGGTCATGTTGGCGTAGGTCTTTATGCCTGATATGAAATGATAGAGTAGTGTGATGGAGCAATCATCCCGATTGTGGGTTTTATTATGGTATTAACTGCCAGCGAGCAGACAACTCGCGAGCACCAACTGGCAAGCACAGGATACTCGGCGAAAAATGTACGTTCTCTAGTTAAAAGGGTAGAGGTATCGTTGCGCGAGCAGGAAAGAGATTAAAATGGAAGCTATGAATGATGTTTAAAAAATTAAATGTAAACATGTAATTGCTTCCTCTCCCCACTACCTTCCGAGCGACTAATTTTTGGCTGGTGTTCTGGCGGGTTTCTTCCGTTGTTGTCGACTTGCATATAGTTGTATCGTTAAGCCGAGAGCAAGTTATACCATAACCATGATATATAAAGAGCCTAAATGTCAT
>NW_023339796.1:20861940-20865449 GCF_004916995.1 Morone saxatilis | reverse complement strand
TTTGGTTCGGACCAAACTGAAAAGTCCGAAGGTCCGGACCAAATGAGGTATGTGTGAAAACGCCCTTAGTTTATCAACACAGGTGTCACTTATTATGTCTGATTGGACTTCTCCTAAGTAATGGGTGGGCATGTACAGACTCTACTCGCGGCTGAAGACAACTTCCATGTCTGCCATTCTTTAAAAGTCCCCTTCACTCACCAATACCATGGTGTGAAAATGGAAGGTTATCATACTGTGTACATTTGCTTATCTATGGTATAGAATTCTACTGTATCAGTGTTATGAAACAATTTGGGACATAATATTTTTGTGAAATTATAATAATTCAACGAAAAAGAGTAATTGTAATTTAATAATAAAAATTGTGTCATACTGTGAAACCGTCATATTTTCTGAGATGGTTATTGCTAAACTGTCACTGTTGTAACCTTAGTTCACTCACTGAGTTGTTTGTAGGGATGTGTATTGTCAACAGTCTGGCAATATGATACATGTCACAATACAGGGGTTACGATTTAATATATTGCGATATTGCAAGCAGGACAATATATTGGGATTTTACAGTCGAGTTTTAGGAAATCTGCCCACAGTATGCAAACAATCTGAGCAAAAAGTCCCTGTAACATCCAATATCATAGCTCTCAGTTTACATTCACAACACTGCTGTATAGCCGATCGATAGTCGATCTGAACTAAATATTGCTTTTCTTACTCCCCTTGATATTTGAGCTTTACTGTGCAGAATGATGTCTGTGCTGAAGGAGGAAAGTTTCAAATGGTATTAAAGGCCTGTCCCATATAGAAGCCTGTTCCAGTTAAAGGCAGGTTGAGTTCAGAGATTGAAGCAAATAAAAGCCTGGGCTATTAACTGAAGTTTTATGGTACTTCTGAATATGTGTGTGTGTGTGTGTGTGTGTGTGTGTGTGTGTGTGTGTGTGTGTGTATATAAGGCATTGTGTAGTGGTTTAACAGACTAAAGGTCAGGTTTTCCAATGTTATGTCATTCATTACTAAAGCAAAAACAGCATTAATATGTGTGATTTATTGGTGACCACATACCACAGACAGAGTGCTGGTCATTGGGCCGCCATTCGGGCTGAATGTGCGGCCATCTTGGTTCAACATAGTAGTTCCATCTTGGTTACCAGACATGCCAGGGAGATCCATGCCCTGGAGCTGGTAGGGGTGGTGCGGAGCTGAGCTGGAGGGTGGGTCCAGAGGGTGGTACGGTCCAGAGGGGGAATCATGGGGGAGATGCGGGGGCAGCATGTGGTCTGGCAGGGTGGGGGGAGTGATGGGCGGAATGTTGAAGTCCTCGTCGCCCAAACCACCCACTGAGTATGACTAAAGAGAGACAGAGAGAAAATACAATTAAAGTAAACTTGTAAAACTATACTTTTTAAAGTCCTTTAGTGTGTTTTTAATATTTTTCATCACACTGTTTGTTTTCTTACTGACTCCTCCCTAATGTGGGACAAAGTCAAGTTTGGGGAAACGGACATATCGCAAGAGCTTGACTGGATGGGCAATGTTGCCTTTAGCTGAGTGACAACTTGGAGAAAATCAATAAGAATTACATAGGGGACTATAAGAGACCCAAGTGTCATGAAACATTACTGTCAGAGATAATAGATGGAAGAGATGGAAAAAGTGCCCATCACCATTAGCCCAGAACACTGAATCCAGTCTGAGCTACATGTAGTCATTCTTCCTCAGCCAGAGCTCCTATCACAGACTAATTATCACTAATGATATTCCCAGCCTTGAACAAAAGCCTTGTGAGCAAATACTCACTCATTCAGCAACACAACAACACAGTCATTTATATGTACAAGCCCTCCTTTGCCTGAGAGAATACACACAGGCGGATCGCTGTGTGTAAAAATATATCAATGCTAATCTGACATGCAAAAAGAAAACCAGAAGCAGTTCCGTATATGATAATAAATAATTCTGAGAGCAGAGACAAATGAGAATGAGACATGAAGAAGGAAATGGAGTGAGAGAATCGTGAAAGAAAGGAGTGAGAGACATTAGGGTGAAAAGAGAGAAAGAGTGTGCGTGTGTTAGAGCAGCTCTCTCATACTAATCTGACAGAGGAGATCTTTTATAGAGACTGACAGCCTTTTCTGCTTGGCTAGCCACACCAGTCTCTCCCTCTCGTGCTCTTTTGCTCTTCATCTCTCACCGTCCTTCTCCTTCTACCACTCTTTCGTTCTTCTAATCTCATCCCTGATTTGTCTTTCATCTCTCTCTCTCACTCTTTCATTCTCTCTCATTCTTTTCTACTCTATCTCAAGCCCACATGCAGTGTTGAGTTATGATGAGTTGCATGACCTGCGAGCTGAGTGATAAGTCAGTTAGGGGTCAAGTTATGTGACATATATGCTCACTGTGTAATTAACAGCTACTGTGGTAAACCACACTTTGAGGTGATAGTTCCACCCATTTAAATTAAATTGGCGTAAACAGAAAAAAGAAGTGTGCTATATGGAATATGGAAAATGATCAAACAATTTAAGCCTAAAAAAGCGTCCTGTTATTTCCCTTTCCTTCGCGGATTCACAAGGATCTCATTTTATTCAGGCAAATATTAAATATTGCACAGATACCTGATAAACTGATGTTTCTCTCTATGAATCACAACCATAAAATAACTTTGTAACATATTAAAGGGACAGTTCAGCTATTTAGTACTACCCTCCCAAAAGTAAAAAAAAAACTATGAACCCTACACTTCCCATAATGCAGCTCAATAGCATCTTTTGTATTCTCTGTGACTAGTACATTGACTTGACATGTAAAATCGGTGGCTTTCCCCTCTAATTACAGTTAAGGAGTTCTACAATAGACACCCAGTAAGACTGTATCTTTAGCCTCTAATTTAAGGATTGTATGCTGCATTTTCACTATAAGTATTTCTGGTGCTACTAGAACAAGGTTCTTGCAAATTATTTATAGTGCTACACAGCTTCCACATACTGTAGTAAATTTCAATCAAGGATGCTTTTGATGTAAAGTTCTTTTCTCAGGCATGACCAGCTCCAGTCATTGTGGCCAGTGGAGTCAAATTCCAATCACAGACTGTATGATTAAAAAGGGACGTAGTCTCCATTACGTTAGTCATAGTTTTCTGAAGAGCTGTTGTGAAGCTCAGTGTGGTCGGCTCTGGTCGTTGCCATCTTGGCAGTCCTGAATCTGCCGACAAATACAAAAATGGGCAAAGAGGTGGAGCTGAGCCGGGTTATTGTTAACATCCACCTTTGATGGAACTCACCTGTCCCTCAAAGTGGCCATTCCCTTAGTTACGCATAACTTGAGCCTTAATATAATTTAAATGATTGAGTTATATAAAAATTTATACCCTTGACACTTGTCATGAACAGGAAAATTAACTATAGAGAACTGTACCAGGCTATTAACATGTCTATTGCTGCTGCAAAGTTGGGCATTTTAATATGGGCCCTGATGGAGATTGATTTTAGTGGCCATTGGAGGAACTGCAG
>NW_023339796.1:20860780-20861915 GCF_004916995.1 Morone saxatilis | reverse complement strand
TGGGTTTGAATGTTTTGGTTCTCATCGGCTTTACTGACTTGCCGGTGTGGCAAGTGGTATCTGTCGTCGTTGACGAATCAGTGTTCGGAGGAGGAAAGAGGTTTATAATGAAAGGGAAGAAGCCTGTTGTTCAAGAGTGCCCTGTATTGTGACTGGTTCATTCACCTTGCACACAATTTGCATTTGCCTGTTCTCCCTACTGAAACACCCCCGATATCAGCCATTTTAGGATTATGTGGGAGAGATGAAACTTCTGAGATTGTGCTACGGCTTGGACTTGAATGTAAGCAGGAAACCACTCTAGGCCTTTGCATGTGCAGTGCTGCTTATGACATGAAATGGCCTCTTATATACCCATATAAGAATACAATTAAGCTTAAGCATGTCAAATAGGTATAAAGTATTATGGAATCAGCTGCCTTTTTTGTCGTGTTCATTTCATTCTTCAGGTAAAAAGCTTTAGTGGTACCAGGCATTAAAATGAAAATTAAAAAGAAATTGAAGAAAACAAGGGTGGTCTAATAATTTTTTGAAGCTCAAAGCTTCATATATATGCACATATGTGCATTGTGATGCCTTGAACTAGTGGAATGAATTCATACGAGATGTTCAGAGGTTTTCTGCTGAACTGTGTGCTGTATATGCATGTGTTTGGTGGATATAATGATCGAGCAGCATAGTGCATATTTCATGTGAATGATAACTGTGATCTTGGCTTGTGTTTTGTCACACAAACACCTAGTGTGAAACCACACCTGTAGCTTAAAGAACACTGACTGGTCTGCACCACTGTGGTTTGGACCCAAGAACATGGATTGAAGCCTGGCAAGATTGATTCTTGCATGATCTTGTGATTTTGTGATTCAGTTAAAATATTGACTTGCATTTTTACTATTTTATTTCTAAAAATGATTTCCCTTTTGGGTTCTGCATGCCTTGCCTTTCTTTCCTTTGGACAAATACAATGTTGTAAGGACTGCCCTCCTTACCTCTTCAAAGTAACTAGTAGCTATAAAAATAAAAATCTGCAGTTCTAACACTCATTGCAAGCAGGTGACAAGTGTCAGAGTTGCAGAAATTTTTACTTTCATTTATTTCCAATTGCTATTTTTAGATGTGACATTTGCCCCACCGC
>NW_023339796.1:20853091-20860755 GCF_004916995.1 Morone saxatilis | reverse complement strand
TGGTGGTCTGTACTACTGCTACTGTTACTTTCCTTCCCTAAAGCACAGATGGTCCTGCAGTTAGACGATTTTTATGAAAACTAGACTGTTGGTGTATTTACGACAGTGTTGATGTGTGAGTTTCAATGTTATCTGAAATTATCAGAAAGACTGGAGTGGTGCCTCTGCAATGTTGTGTGTGTTTATTCACCCAAGGCAGACGGTGTGTGTCGGCCATGTGTGTGTCCCTCCTCCAGTGCTGTGAGGGCGGGTTGGGTGGCGTCATCTTGCTGAGAGGGTGAGGGGGCTGTGGCACACGAAACTGTGGGAAGAATCACAAAGACAAACAAAGGTTCAAATGGATGCAGTGGTTAGGAAAAGGTCAGAGGTCACATGAGAAGGTCATGAAGAGGCACAAAGACAAAGGTGGGGGGGGGGGGNNACACACAGACACACATACAAACTCCCACACGCAGGTCAAAAAAAATATTTTAATCTTTATGGTTGGGTAATATCCCTTTTACTTTCATACCAACTGCTACAACTGAATTGAGTTGACAGAAAGAAAGAGAAATAAAACTTGAGTCAAAAGCTATTTAGAGAAAAAGGAGAGAGGGGGAGAGAGAGATAGCGTCTGTAAATAAATTGCTAGTTTATTCCCTCCACAGCTAATCCCTGATAAGGAAAGGTTACACCAAGTGCTGTACAGCTGCAATGAAGGGAGAAAGACAAACACATAAAAACATCACACACAGATAACGCTGGCACAAACAGACCAGTTAGGCTGAGTGGTTCATGTTGTATTTTGGTGTATTTCTTCAGGAAGGGGTGTGGTGATCACCGTGGTTTTTTTATCACCACCACCCTGCACTTTTATTCATTTCTATACACCTGGTAGACTCTCTGTGAAATCACAACCACGAGCAGCTCCGTAAATGAATCATTTTGTCTATAATGATATAGATGATAAAAAAATGTTTGACAATTGTGCTTGAATAATGACTAAAACAATAAATGAACAAAATATTCATTCATCCATTTTCTTTCAATCGACTAATGCACAGAGTAACGCTGCCTTTGTTTTTATGTCTGCATTTTGGAGGACAGGGCTACTTGTTAAAATAAACTTTTACTGCAATTGTTGAAAGGCAAAACTGCTCAGGAGTTCCATGATTACATTCAGAGTCAGCAGCCATGTTGTGGCTGGTCTTTTGAACTGTGCAGTGTTGTGTAGTTGGCTGTGCGTGTAGTGGGGCTGCAACTAAGGTATATTTACATTATCGATTAATCTGTCGATAATTTTCTTGACTAACTGATTAGTTGTTTTGTCCATAAAATATCAGGAAGCGGTTGATCATGGTTTCCCAAAGCCAAGCCAAGATGACTTCCTCACAGTTTTTGTTTTGTCCATAACCTACAGATATTAAGTTCAGTGACGTATAGGACTCAAGGAACCAGAAACTATTCACATTTGAGAAGCTGAAATCAGTTCCTCCATTAGGAAAAGAAAAACAATGACTTAACACATGAACACACAGTATGATGTGGCTGTTCGAAACCATGTTTTCAGGCTTTTAAACACATGCAATGCATGTGTTGTTTCACTGAGTCTCCTTCACAAAGTAGCGTAGCAGTCTCCCTGTTTTAGCTTCAGCTCAGCAACATCACACTGCTGCTCCATTATCAACTCAAAAAGGACACGCACCAGGGTCAGACTGGACTCAAATTGGTCACATTTATCACAACAACATCTGACTTTGCAATGGTACTTCAATAATAAAGCCATAAATTCTCATTCCACACCTCACTCCCCATCTTCTTATGGCACAACACTATGAATAAAACATCAAATCATAGATTCCTATAGCGCACAATATTCTCTATAGTGTACTCTATGAATAATGCATCTCTAGTGAAGTTTCTTATTAATGTGGGCTTTGCTTGGTTGTGAGGTAATTCTGTGCTAACAAACGCATGTTACTCTCTAGAGGCTCCACTGTGCCTCTGGAGACTACACAGTGAATGCTGTTACACCCACAGCCTCATAAAAACACTGTTTGCTGCATAGTGCTGTTCCGGGGCTGTTGCTTAGTAATCTAAAAACAGCTGATCTTTAATGCATTGGTCATTGCTCTCAGGTGACGTAACAGGACAGCTGTACATACACCATCAGCTACCCTGAAACCTGATTTTATGCAATGAACGCAATGTTCTCTGGTGGAAATTTCCATCCATCTATCCGTTCACTATACTTCTTATCCTGTTTAAAGTTTCTCAGGGCCTAAATCAACACTAATTTGAATGAATGTTGAATGAATGAAAATTATCAGTCAATTACCATACATTTTGAATCCAGGCAAAATGCAAGGCAGGGCAGCAAATAACGATTATTTGGATTATAGATTAATCTGCCAATTATTTTCTTAATCAATCAATTAATCATTTTGTCTAGACAATGTAAAAAAAAAAAATAAAAAAAAAAGCAGAAAGTCCCTTCTTCATATTGCTTGTTTTGTCCAACCAACAGTCCAAAAAAAAATCCCTCCCCATTACTGATCCAGATACCTGAACTTTTTATACTGGCCAATACAGAGTACAGATGCAAACATATGTGTGTAAAAATATGGCAAAGTAGCAGTCCGTTAATGGGACCCTGTACCCAGCGGTGCCCTGTTTTGGGGACAATAAATTAAGGAATATCGGATTGGTGCACAGACGCATACACTTACCAATGCCAGATACTGCATTTTAGGCAGTTTGGTAGGAATTTCTGATACTGGTATTGGTAACTATAGTCATAACCTCAAACACATTCAGTTTGAGGTTTGACACAAAACAAAGAAATCCTCACATTTGAGAAGCTTCACTACTTACTGCTTCTTAAATGTAAATGGCAGTGTAATGTCAATGAACTTCCTGCTGATGAACTGATCAATTAATAATAATTAATTCATAGGTATGTTTTTATTAGTGTGTAAGTACCTGAAAATAAGAATTGTTGCATTTTCGTTACCTTAGAATGAGCAGTTTTTCTCTGCAGACACAGCGGGTTGCCTCCAACTGATTGACTGATTGATTGATTGATTGATTGATTGATTGATTGATTGATTGATTATCGGACACAGGAAAAGAAACAAAAATCCAAAAGGATAACATGTTCAAGTGTTGGTGTATTTCCAACATGGTCCCAAGATGTTAGAAGACGGAAAAAAACAACTAAAAACAACATAGCCCTAAAACTCCACGAGCACATTTCTCAAAACTGATGCAGTTGTTTGTTTTTCATAAAAACAATCCTAAGCCGACTTCTATAAGCCACTCTCATATTTAAAGACTTAAGACATGTAATGGAAGGTCATTCCACAATATGGCACCAGTGTAAAAAATAGGAGCTGCTGGGTACATTATTCACTCAAGGTGCTTTACATGAACGCACACTGGCCCTGGTATTATAGTGATGCTGAGTATGGACCATTGTTATCTGAGAACACAAGTATTGAGGAGCATACCCATTAATAATATTGTCCCATGGAGGCCGCCATGTTTCTACAGCAGCCCAGAACGGACAAACCAAACACTGGCTGTAGATAGGGAGTTTCCGTGCTGTTCTCATTCCCAGGTCGTCAAATACAGATGCCAGCAGTGTTCAGTTAGTTGCAATCTTCAAGTTCACCGCTGGATGCCACTAAATCCTGCACACTGGTCCTTTAACTTAAAGTTGAGTTGTATTTATTAGCAGCCCAACCCAGCTAGTACATCATTTTACCATTAAACACATACACTACCCAATGTGTTAATTATCATCAGACCATGAATGTATAAAGAACATCAGACATTGAGCAGATATTTCCACAGACTGCTTAATGATGTAGTTAGACTATGGGAGAAGTAAAGATTACGCGTTCATCTTGGAGAGGCGAATTTACACCTTTTCAACATCTGGATACAATGTGGCTCTGATTTCAGTCTGTAAACTTTTTCTTTTTGAGATCTGATATCTACCCGATCCTCCCAAGACACATGGAGGGATTAAGTGTAAATGGGGTCAGAGAGTCAGATCACAGTGATGAAGGGTTACTAGCATCATTTCTGACATCTGGCCAGTGCACAGTAAGTGATTTGTCCTCAGAGGATAATAAGTTGTCAACAGTGATCACCAAACAGAACTGAAGGTTGTTCATCATATCAACCTAAAAAAAAAAATGTCCTCATTTTAAAAAGTCATTTGTGCCTTAATTAAAACTCTTTGAGATAGCATGTAAGAGCATATTTATTGATTCAAACTGTAGGTCTGCTATAATTTAAAGTCAATCAACAAAAACAAGAAAATAATTATATTATTTGGCCCTTGATTTTTGCCATTTTTCAAGGGATTAAAGGTAACAATGGTAAACTGATAGAAAGCATATTATTAGTTTAATGACTCATTCTGTGCAAACATCCTAAATAAATGAAGTACTTAAATCCTACTCAGTAGTTGTCTATTTGTATAAAAAAGAGAAAGCTTGGACATGGGAAATCACTGTAATGCTTTATGTGCCTCAGGTTGAGTGCATGTAAGTGATATTGATTCGTGGAACAGGATGGGAGGAAAAGTTGGTTTGATGCATCTGGAAATAACTGTGAGAACTGAAATAGCTAAAGGTGAGCTCAAAGACGTAGTGGGGCATGATGATCTTAAAGAAAGCATCAACAAGAATCTGCTGTAAAATATCATTTATGCACCACGATGGAAAATCCTTGGAACATTTTTCCTCCTCTACATGGATACTTTGCAGTGCGCAGTGTAGCTACATAACTGTTGTTTAAGAAGGGCTCTTCATCAGCGCTTTCCTAAATACAAATCGGTCTGAGTGGCATTCCTGAATGTCAAGTACAATAAAGTCTCACGCCTCCTGCAGTAATTAATAGCTAAATCAGGTATTGGGAAACTAGTCCCTCCTAATGGACTAATGTCCCTCCCTTCTGCAGGGTGCATCATTTGTTTCTGTTTATCTGTTCATTAACATATTGTGTCATATTTAAAGGACCAGTTTGTAGGGATTTAGTGGCATACAGTGGTGTAGTTGCAAGCACGAAGGAGAAACTACGGTGGCCGTGGAATACGTGAAAGTCCCTATCTATAGCCAGTGTTTGGTTTGTCCCAGCCTGCCTGCTGTAGAAACATGGCAGTTCAACATGGTGGACTCCATAGAAGGCGACCCACTTGTGTAGATGAAAACATCTCATTCTAAGGTAACAAAAACACAATGACTCTTATTTTGAGCTGATCATAGACTAATGAAAACATAGCTATGAATATTGTATTCCATTTCTGCCAATAAATCCTCCTAAATATTACACACTGAACCTTTAAACATTAGTAATTACACTTGTGAAGAGTGTTTTGATCAAATCATGCAGTTTTGTTGGGGGAGATAATAAATGTAATACATTTAATCTAATAAAAAAATTAAAGGAAGGAAATGTCAGAGGAACAACTTTATAGAGGAACTCACTATGTTTCTCACACAAAAACACACTCTCTCACACACACAAACTAACCTGATTGGTTGAGGCAAAGTCAAGGCCTGCGTCTGGCATACCCAGGAACATGGTGTCCCCATCCAGCTGGAGAGAACAAAAAGCAAAAGCAACAATGTCAACAAACTATAATCAAGCATAGCAAACAGAGAGCAGCCAGCAAGGAGACAAAGAGTGGAGATGGAGGTAGCAGATTACTGGGTGGCAGCCAGTATGAACGACTGGTCCACTATCTGCACGCAATCTCCTTTAGACACTGACAATCCCGCTCGTGGCATGAGTGAGCCCTGGGCCCAGTTTTCCAGTGACGATCAGTCTCATAAACTGTGTCACTGTCCATCACATAGAGGCTGCGATGAGGTTATTTTACAGTAGCCAAATGTTTGACAATTTACAGTATTTATAGAATCTAGGATGTTCCATTTCCAGTGCTGCAAGCATAGCACACAGGGTCTCCACACTTATAAATCACTGGACTTGGAATATAGTTTATAAAAAGTCGCATACATTATAGTAATTGCTCTGACTCACAGTGACTCTGAATCTGGCTCTATGGTGATGGCTCCTGTTACCATTCTCTCCACCCACCAGCCCAAGCCCAGATAAATCCCCAAGGCTCTTTAAAGTAGCGATCAATATATCATCTAGAGAGAGACATTAAATTATACATATCATACCCGTGTATTAGTATAGAAAATGTATGCATTCCTATTAATAGGTATACTTGTATGCCAAAATAATGTAATTCAAACATTAGAAATGAGAAAGAGTAGATGACAAATATATGTATGAAGGGAGACAGATATATACTGGAATAAAAAAATAGCAGTAACATTCAGTGTGCTTGACATCCATCAGCATACATATATACCTCATTTCCTGTTAATTATACTGCTTCCTTATACACCCACAGCACAAACTGTATACAATTTAAAGTACATTATATAGTATACAATGGATCCTATTAGTATGCAGTGTGGACTTTTACTTCCTTATTTCCCTCTTATCTCCCCTACACTTCCTCGTGTGGGGCCCCTTCTCTCCTCCTTCCTCCATTAGCTTTTATTTGTCCTACACCGCCGACAGCAGTGAAGAACAAAGCTCTGAATGTCACTGTGCGTGTCAGAGGTGACCACTAGACAGCTGCTCATATCACATACTCACTTCAAGGGACAAGAAGCAGCTAGTGTTGTCTCCTTCTGATATATTGAAGGTTACTTTTTGTCCATGGTTGCATTATATACAGTCAGAAAAACATTCATTTTTAAGTAGTTGTTTTAAGTTTGTTTTTAAAATTGGACTCCACTTAAAGACCTGCCTCTGAAAGCTGCTGACTCTAAAGGCTGTGACATACTCGCTGTTCCCGACCTGTAGCGCGACAACATGACGTCATGGGAGCGCCGTAACTACTTATATTTGCGCGTGGTGGTCGTGACACTAAGAAGATCATAAACACTGATCTCACTGTCAAATCAGCTTCTTCCATTTACCCTCGACAGGACCTCATTATAGCAAATGAATCGCACAAAGACTTTACACAAAAACAGATGCACACACACAACAATAACCTTTCATGTCACAAAGAAAGATAAGACACAGCACTAAGTGAGAATAACAATTAACACAACTACTTTTTACCCACCAGTTTGGAATTGGGTAACTATTCAAACATCATCCTTCCACCTCATGTGCAGAATGCAGCTGTTTTAGCAGGATTTTCCTGCTTGCTTCTTGTCAAATCCTTCACAGCAGCACAACCTCCACCCAGCCTTATCTAGAATCAACACTTTTAACCTAACTTAAGTCTATGGTCAACCTGCTGGATTAAGTCTAATTCCTAAGGTTTTTCTGCTTTGGCCAGCAGTAGAGAGCTGGCAGGGATGACGTCCTTTTTGAAGGCCAACCCAGAAGTTAGCATCACCCTGGTTCCCTCGACAAACAACCGATGGGTTTGAATAGTGAAGCTATAAACAAACTAACACCATGGTTGCATGACTCAGCATCCCCAACCTCTAAACTTTTCAACTAGGCTGCTCAATTAAATCAAAATTTGATCATGATTACGATTTTGGGCAAACCATCTCCAAAACTAATAAAAACTGGGGGAACGATTTTTTTTTATCCATTTTCTAATCGAGCAGTCCCACTTTCAACTTGGTACT
>NW_023339796.1:20844244-20853066 GCF_004916995.1 Morone saxatilis | reverse complement strand
TGTACTTAAATCCTGTAATGAAGATGTACAAGTTGGAAGTGAATTAAGTCATCTCTGTAGTCTAATTTCTGTAACCACCTTTTTTAGACATATAAAAAGCTTCAAATTTATATATTTGACATTGTAGAACAACATCTCTTAGGCTTGTGTTAAGCACAGACCTTATTTCAGGCATCTAACAGAAAACTGGACCTGCTGAATTGCAAACTCAGTTTTGGGTTTTAGACTCTCCACGACGCTGTCTCTACTTTATGACTGTAAATAACAAAAACCCCAAAGGCTGCACACAAACAACCATCTGATCTGACACCGATACACGTTGGCAGATACACTCACAAGTGTCACCTTAAATGGAATCAGGCTACAGAAAAAGAGTCATTTGTAGATGGTAAGCTAAGTGGCTAATGTGTTCCTGCTATCCATAGGACATATACAGCTCTCAGCTACAGTAAGCACTATGAGAAGAGAAGAAATAAGAGGGACAGAAAAAAAGCCTTCAAGATGAAATAGTGATGATTTCTTTTTAGCAGGCACTCAGTGTAAGAGGCAGAGTGGAACCTTTTACACTCTTCATCAGTCCTGGGAGGGACAGACAGGCAGGCAGGTAGACAGGCAGGTAGACGGGCTCTAAGTGGCTGCTTCATTAATGCTGCTCAACACTGATATGTTGAAATGGAACAGAAATGACGCAGTTGCAACCAAATCTGTCTTAAATGTTTGTAGTTTCTTCATACTGAGAGCATCACCTAGAACACAGACACAAAATTGTGTTCAGGCTTCTGTGTCCGTATGTGCCAAAATTGAACTGATTAGTATTTCTTTTTAAATCTTTCTACTTAAGTAAAAATGAAGGGAACATTACATTTTTCTAAGAGGCAACAAGAGCCAAAAAAAGCGATGGAAATGTATTTTATGAACTACACTTCTTGATAAAATAAAACTAAAACGTTCTATTTTATTTCACTACTTTTGCTAATGACTCTAGTGTTATTTTTCTAGATGTGTTACCAACAAGCAGATTTTCCTCTAGGTGTGCTGGCTTACTCATAGATAACATCTGCTGGCAAAAAGTTGCTTCAGTTTTAATGTACTGTGCAACAGACTCAGAATCAGAATAAGTACAACACAAAAAGCAGTTCAGTATCTTAAACTTTCTGTACTAAATATACCCACACACAAATACTATCATAAATCATTGTTCAATTCTCTGCTACAATTTTGACGTGTACAATGCGATGGCATTTGTGTAGCATTTCTTTATAATATTTACTGTTTTAAAACCGTGTAAACACAGCCCCTTTAAAATTTTAACATGCTATAACACCCAAAAAAACACAACTGTCGTACTTCAAAGAGGTATAAGATTATCTCAGTCAGAGCCAGTGCATTGACATATTGTACGTTTAAATTCATTTTGAAAGTAAATCAGGTTTCAGTAGATCACAGCTGAGGCAGCACCTCTGCCTCATTCTAAACCAGGAAAAACCCAGTCATTGTTATACTGGGGGAGCTCATTTAAAGCGAGGAAGTGTTGTTTTCACTTTTAATGTACTGGTAAAAGTTCCAAAGTAGAGAAATTAAAATTATTTTACATTTATGTTTTATGGTATGACTATTAAGAGCTGCAATGATTCATTGACTGACATCAAATGAATCATCTCAGTCATTTTTCAAGCAAAAATGCCCAAAATGAATCCGTTTCAGGCCTTCTCAAATGTTCAAATCTGCTGATTCTTAATATAAGCCAGCCAACTGAATATTTTAGGTTGGACTGAAGAAACCCCTATGGGTTGTGAGAAATTGTAAAACTTAACTATTTAATCAGAATAATGAGAAGAATGAAATTTGAAAGCTAGAGTATTGGCCTGGCATATAAGTATTTTTTCAGTATGTGTCTGTGTGTGTGTGTGTGTGTGTGTGTGTGTGTGTGTGTGTGTAAAACCTTACAGTGAGAACTAAAAAGGATAGCAAGGTTTGTAGTCAAACCAAATTACCCTCTCTCTTTCTCTCTCTCTCTCTCTCTCTCCCCCCTTCATGCCTCTCTCATCTCTGCTGCTCCTGAATGTGTGTGTGTGTGTGTGTGTGTGTGTGTTTGTGTGTGTGGGTAAAGCAAAGGTTTGAATAACAAGCAGCCAGCTAAGTGGGTCAGGGTCGGAGGAAGGGGGGAGAAAGGGGGAGAGAGACTATTAGGATGACAGACAAGGACAAAGGAAAAGAGAGAAATACAGTGTATCGAGGAAAAAGGGAGCAGAGTGAGGTGGGGAGAAATAAGATGTACAGTATAGTTGATAAGGAGCTGGAGAAAACAGTAAAGAAGGGAGTTTAAGGGAGAAAGAGTGATATGGAGTGAGATAAAGAGGTAAAAAGACTCCATTTCCTTCAGACCTAAATTTCAGCTAATATCCTGTTGAACTAAATTGGAAGTCTTCATTCAGGCTTTTAAAATCATTACGAAAAAAAGTCAAGTAAAATCACCTAGTATTCAATCTGAAAATGTGCCACTGAGGTGCGATTCAAAAGAAGTGTGAAAAAAGAGGAAACATCTGACCTCACTGTCAGGATTTCTTACTGAGAATGAATAGATTTTAAAGGGTGAAATGATGAACGGGATTCAACTTTCACTCAAACAGAATTTAGATATATAGTTAAGATATTTGCCAGATAACTAACAATCCAAATAAATATACTGTAGTAGAAGTTGTGTGTTGGGTAACCATGCCAGCAGTATGTTTGCAGTGTTGGCTTTGACTTCCTGTTCAAATAAAGCCATAGATGGAAACATGACGTCTGCTTGGGCTGTGAGGCTATCTGTGTAAATGTGTCAAAAAAGATGCAGTTAAATATCTGGAGAGCGTCTTTATCACTCGTCGGTTCGGGGCGGCGTGTGAAACTATTTGGCTGGACTGGACTGGATGGATTTCGGTTGACTCTTAAACTGCATCGGGGGACATCTATCAACTCACAAGTCTCTACAGTGAGAGACGGATGGAGAAAGAGAGAAGAAGACTAATGGGTGATTTGGTGTGTGTGTGTGTGTGTAAGAGAGAGGGATTCACACAGCTGTGGTAGTTCAGCTCAGCAATTGTTTATCTGTCTTATCGCGGTTTCCATGACAGCAATATAAACCAAGTTTTATTGGCTAAACTGTATTCACAGTGACGGTAAATGGAGATCGTGTGTACACAGGGTATCACTTTGGTGTGTATTTCTTATGTGTGGGTTGAGGGAAATTCTCCATTTTCTGCTGTGTTTAATCACTGTTTTTGTGGTAGATATTTCCCCATTATGCTTCCAGGAAAGACAGACAGCGTTTTAATGGTAAGCTTTTGTGCACTATGACTGATTGAATGATAAAATCTGAATGAATCACCACATATAAAGCGGTCTTCCAAGTTTCTGCAATAAGGAGTTGCTTTTTATTTTGTGTGAATTTGTTTTCGACAAAGTGCTACACAGGTCTATTGATTTATTACACCTTTGTTACTAAACACCTACAACAACATCAACATGCGTTCAATTTAATAACTACTCATCCAGTCAGACAACAGGCAGGTCCAAGAAGGCAGTACAGTCAAATAAAGAGCCATTAGTGGTTCAGAGGACGGAACCTTGCGTCATGTATTAACAAAGTTAAGGGCTATAGTTTCAGTCCATCCGGCCTAACCAGGAAAAAAAATCTCAAGCTTTATTTAGTTTTTAGCTCAAACCTCGCACAAACTTTCTCACTGCTCAGGTGATTGGACAGAAAGATGCAAGGACCACACACACCAACACATCTAACTTAATGTCAAAAACAAGATCACGTGACAATCCACGTAGCACCTTGTTTATTGATGGAAGCCAGCCAGCCCTCAAACTACGCCTGCGTCAGAAAACAGTGGTTTGAACCAATCAGCGGGAACTACTGGCAGCAACGGCTGTGGCTGTGCTCCAATGCTTGGTGTGTCACGATTCGTGGGAAAAGTCACTGATCCAAAACAACAGTGGCTGCTCAAGAGGGCAGCGTAGATGCTGCTAGCATCCGTTCTATCTCCCAACTGTCTTCAGCAAGAGTTGGGTTACATTATATGGTTTGTTGAGCTGATTGGTTGAAGGACTGAGGGACTGTAATAGACAGATGGGTCATCCAATCACCTGCAAGTGCCTGCCCTTTTCAAAACAATTACAACTTCCTAGAGGTTTCTGTGTAACAAACCATCTGGCGCAGTAAGTATTAAGTATGTGCTACCCTGATGACACATCATTGGCAGCTGTCTTAATATTTGAAGTGTCCCCTAATCCGAGTACTGACGCTGATCATTTAGGTATCTGTGACTGCTCATTCCTGATTTGAAGATGTTTGAAGGTCTTCTTTTGACTCTTGTGTAACATTTTTGGGAATGAAACCTGTCCACAAACAGAGTGGACCAGGTAGCCTTGTATAGGAATCTGGGGGCGTCGATTATGCAATGATCTAATATCACATCAATATTCATCAACTTGAGACAAGCAATTGACAGCAAGTCTGTGCAACTGGCAAAGCTTGCTGAATCCAATTTGGATCACTTGCATGAGCAAGTCTAATAGAAAAAGTCAGAAAGGGTTAAGATAAGAATACTAAAATGTTCTTGCATGAGGCTGATTGTCTTTCCTACTAAATCAGACAATTCCCACTGAATGCACTGAACAGAAGTAGCAGATAAATCACAGGTTAGCAGAAAACTTTGTAGTCAAAGAGTTTATGATAGCACGAGGACACAGGGTCAAAACAGCCATGAGTTTACACATTTCAGATGGGATTTTTATTTTAATCTACCACAGTAATTAGCACTACACCACCACAGTTAGCACTGTATGATCGCGAACAAAAGCGAGAAAAATGGACGGCAACAACTCCTGAATAATTCCTCAGGAACGGATCCAATCTCTTCCACCACAAGTTAATTGATCCAAGTCATCGTCACTAATACACACACACACACACACACACACAGCGAACAATGCAGCAATGATTGCAGCATGCGATTTGATTGCAATATGTTTGTTTTGGAAATGAAATCCTGATAATTAGTCTCTTCTGGCAGTGCTCTATCTCCGCCCATCTGTTCCACTTGGCATCCCTCCACCAACCAGAAGTCCCTCACCGCTCCGTCCCCATGATTCAACCAACTGAAACGCTTTCAGACACACCGACACACAGGCAACAGTGCTGAACGTCACCCAATCACCGGCGAGCTCGAGTGGAGAAGGGGGTGGCGGGGGGTTTGGGGGGTGGGTGTCTGGCGAGGTGTTCAGTAGCGGGAATGACAGCCAACACGGACAGACGGACAGACAGATTGACTGGTTGTGTTCTGATAGATAATTAGATGAGATGCCGACACTTTGGCTGGGTAGAAAACTGTAGGAGAGGACAATGGGAGTAAGTGATACAGAAAAGAAATGCTGGGGAACGGGCCAAAGGATGAGATAAGATAACTGTAAATGAACTGTATATCATTTTAAATAGCTACGACTGAATTACCAAAATACTGCTGATATATCACAAGAAGCATTCAAGCAGCCGAGCCCAGTGCAGATACATGAAAGGCCATTTTAAACAAATCCATTCTAATTAAATTTGGTAATCCTGACAGACTGAAATTGTTGTTTAAAAATGCCAGTAGTGCCGTGAGGGAAGAGCAGAGTGGATCATCCCGTTCATGCCGAGGCTACTTGCCAGTGATCATAATACATATAAAGCAAGTTCAGCCAGCCAATTCATGTGGAGCACATTTATTATTACATGAACAGAGTGTGCACCCTGCAGGTATACACTAAGCCCAGCACCCAGTGTGGTTGTGTAGAGTGTGATCATAATAGACAGTCACCCAATGTGAATTAGAGCCTACAGGTGGATGCTGGGGTGGAGGCGGGCTTTATGACCTGCTACATAAGCAGCGGCACAATGGGCAAAGGAAGGGGCACAAGCTTCTCCAATGTTACTATGCAAACTGAGACAGGAAGAAGTAAAGCATATATTGCTAGCATAAACACAAAGAACACAGGCCCAGTCATAGGGTGCACCGCTAGTGCTAGCAAACCTAGCTGACTAGTAACGTTACCACCGATGGCTGAATCTGGAAGGATTAAGACCTGCCACCGTTTACAGAGCTGTAGAGTGTATCCATATGATGGTGCTTCTTTATTCTAGTGCTGCACAATTCATCAGAATTGTAAAACTGCAAAAAACTGTCAAATGTGTGATAAAACAGCCTTATAGTGAAATACTGTAGTTCTGAAGAGACGGTGTGGCATACAAATCTTGTTCTCCAGATGTTAGAAACCAATGTTCGTTTGGCACAGACCCCACAAATATTCACATCATCATGACCTTAATATTTTTTTTGTGAAATAGGACCAGTCCCACACTGATCGTGTCGCAGTATCTGTCAAAATAATTGCAATATGATTTTTTTTACCATAATGTCGAGCCCAACAATCTAACTTAAACTAAATGTTCAAAAATGGCAAAATGTCGTAACATGTTGAATTGAATATGGATTGAATATCGTAATGCCAGATTGTTGCCATTACACAGCCCTATTCAATAGAAGGTCTTTCCTCCCTGAACGTGTCTGAGGACTTGCGCAAAAAAAAAGCCTGTAACCTGGTGAAGACCTACGAGATCTGCACTGCCCCCGCACTTATCAGTCAGTGTTTGCAAGCTAGCATGTAACTTGGTTGTTCTTTGCCCACCGGTTAATGTGACGTTGTGCAGGGCAGACATTTCAACTCGTCATAGTGGGAAAAGCATGTTACTAATAACATTAACAACAGCTCTGTGTCGCATTGAGTCATACCAGTGAGCCAGCATGAACAATACCGGCACCCTGAAACTGAGGCAGCTAAAGGGAATTCAGCCATCATTCATTTTATTAGTTATTATTTACACCTGGGATTTTCCTGTCCAGCCATCTTCAGTGACAGAAGTGTTCGAGAATCTGAGAAACTCAACTTCCTGTCCCACCACTGCATTACATTTCCTTTGTCAGGTTTTCTTCAAATAACTATGGAGCTTGCAGGCAAATATTGCATCCATTTGCATAAAGTTACAGTTTCCCCACTTTCAACCCCTCCCTTTTTTTTCTCTTCTTCTTGCTAAGCAGGTCCACAACACCTGCCATCCTACAACACTAGCGTCTCCTGGAAAATGATCAGTGCGGAACGCTGTGTCACACTGTGTTCACTGTGACAGCTGAAACCTCTCAGCGATAACAATGATTTCAAACTATGATACTACACCAGAGCACACATACATGTGCGACTCTCTGATCTCGACCAACAGTTTAGTCCTGGAACACCTAGGGTCTCATTCACTATTACACTTCTGTCCCGTCTGCTATTAGCCTGGTTTCTCTTATTTCAATCATTCTGTGCTTCTCAATCTCATCCATCCCGACGACTGTCTTATTGTTTTGCCGCTCTCCTTCAATCTATATCTTCCTGTTCTTTGCTAGGGCCTGCTTCTCTCCTCCATCTTCTCTCTTCCTCTCTATTTGCTTTAGAAATACCTCACCCAGCTTTCACAATCATCATGTTTACATTAGGCCCTCTCTCTCTCTCTCTCTCTCTCTCTGTCCCTCCTGCACCCTTCCTTTCCTCCACTAAACTCCCCGATTCACCCCCTCTCTGTCCCTCTTGCGTTCTCGCTTTCTTTCTTTCACAAGTTTCATTCAGTGGTTATGTGTTTCAACTGTTCCACCACAAACCCTAGTGAAGTTTTTATACACATGCTAAGGTCACCTCATCACGATATTGCGATGATACGCTGAATCAACTTCTGTATCAAATGAATTTGTCCCATTCACGTCTGTGGAGACTCACCATCAGCGCTGCCAATCAGAGCTGAGCGTGGCTCGCTTCACTTCTGTTCATGCAGCCAGCCCTCCATGTAACTGAACTGTGCATCACAGCAGTGGCACTGAGCTGGCTGCTGGACACAGGCTCACACTTTCTATACTGAGCTGCTTTTGTTAACAATGGTTAGGGGAAAGAAAAAAAGATGAGACACAGAAAGGAAATCTGTGCCGCTGTACACACTGTAGCAATAAATAATATGCCAATGTCAATCAAGACTTGTTATAAAGGTAACAAGTCACAGGATGCAATGGAACCTTTGAAGATTCCATAAAGCCACTCACTGGTCACTGTGTTTACCACCACCATCAGAATATTACTTCACACTGTTTTTACTGAGTTCAGTTTGAGACAGAACCTCCTCTGAGATTTCATGTTAATGCTTTTTCAGTTGGACTGGCAGACCTTGACCCATGGCCATATTCCTCACTAAATTACAGAGCATCTGATTAGTTGAACATATTGGTTAGGTTCAGCTAAGAGACTCTCAGAAAAAGAGGAAGAGGGTTGAAACAAGGTTCATTAATGTTATAGCCTTTTATAGTAAGGCCAAATGTTTGTGTGTGGCACAGTTGAGCTTCTGCGTAGGAATACACAAGTTCTACAGTTAAAGAAAAAGGCTGACAGTAGACTTTTTGAGCTGGCTCTTTTTAATATGACTAAAACAGGGTTTTGTGCAGCCGCTGTCCACAGCAGTGCATTGCTCTGATTCTGTACTGGTACTCCTGTCTGCTTCTCCAAACTGGGGCGTGCTAACCACCGTCTACTGTAGGTTATACACTGACCTTGGAGAAATACCTCATGCAACCTCACTTCAAATAGCCCACACGATCCCTTTAACATGAGCCTAGTTCTCATAGTTCATAATCAGAAGAACAACGTGTAGTGAAATGTTGCCTTCTCAAAAGGTAACTGCAGAGAATTTTCTCTACTTCATTTTTATTAGA
>NW_023339796.1:20843971-20844122 GCF_004916995.1 Morone saxatilis | reverse complement strand
CACACACACACACACAACCTCTCTCTGCTATATTCCTCCTCTTTTCTCTCATTTTGTTTCTTCTGTGCTTCCTACTTCCTGTCTCTCTCCCCCTTTCCTATGCGGTGCCTTTCTCTCTCCCCTTTTTACATACCCTCTCTCTCTCTCTCTC
>NW_023339796.1:20831628-20843871 GCF_004916995.1 Morone saxatilis | reverse complement strand
CTCTCTCTCTCTCTCTCTGAAACAAATGCACTCACTGAACACAACAGTGCAGTAACACTGTCTGATTCTGCATGCAGGGGCATTTCTACACATTATGTTCCACTGTGAGCTTAAAAGCAGCAGGCTGGCAACACCGCACAGTGGGTTCAGTCATTCAACATGACACACAATAGTGAGGTTTGAATAAAACACAGCACACAGCTATAATCTAGCTCATACCGGCATTAATGTGATATTGTAGTAATGCCCAATTAGCACTTATTGAGGTCAGAGGTCACAGCCAGCTGCGGGAGAGGGAGAATCAGATGCTGCACCACAATTCCAAACTACATATTGAACACGCACATATAGTAATTGTCAGTGTGCAGTTTTTGCAATTAGTATACCAGTAAGCAGCATCTGTGCTCAGTCAAACAAACAGCATCCTCTGAATATGTTTTTGCATTCCAAGATATTTCTGGAGCCATCTCTCCACAATTCATTTTAGTTGTCAGCTGTAGCTAGCATCTTCATTTTCTTTATACACGGCGTCGCTGAAGAACATGGAGATAGTTGCAGAAAGTGTCCAACAGCACCATGAAAACACTCTCCATTTCCAAAAACTTGCTTAAAATGAGTACGCAGCATTGAACTTGGACGCAGCTAAAGTCAGTACAGTGGTGACACACAATGGCGGATGCCCGCTGCAGGTGGTGAGAAGAACACAGCTCTTCTGGTTAAAGCAAAGTTTCTGTAACCACAACACCACACTGTTGCCGAGGGGCAGAGGCAACGGCAGCCTGTCAGCGATGTGGTGAGGGAACAGTTGATAAGTGTGAGCAGGCAGGGCAGGAACCGGCCTGTGGATAATGTGATCAATCACTAAGTTGCGCACCAGCCAGTGAACGCAGTATATTGTGATATTACTCAGTCCATGACAGAGACACGCTAAGAATGAAAAGCAGCCAGTAAAAGTGATCTGAGAGTCAGTCTCTTTGGCGTAATGGATATTGCGTGATGCTATTTCCCTGCTTCTTATACAGCGCTGTTGTGCGGGGAAGAGAGAGTATTTTCATTGCTTCCCTTTATATGCTTTAGCAACACAAACATGTCATGTCAATAAAGCTAATTAAAATGTAACAGCAATAAACAGAAGACTCCATACTGCAGCTTGCCACAGTTTGACAAAAAAAAAAAAACGGCTGTTAGCTATTTAAAAAAGGTATTTTTAACATTTCTGCTTATCTATAAAAAAAAAACATTAAATGACAGAATTAGTGTATTCCATTTTAAAACTGAAGAGAGGTTAATAATCTGTCCCTAACTTTAATAGCTTCACTCATCAGCAGCACCTAGTTAAATAATTAGGCAATTCATCACTGTCAAATGAGCATGGCCTCTGTGTCTCTACCCAAACAGCCTATTCAGAAAAAACAGCCCTTTGCACAGATAGATAGATAGATAGATAGTCCTATGTTGATCAAATAGAATTGTACGTCCAGCAGACTCATCCATTCTGTTTAAGATTGTGTCTTAGAGCAAGACACTGGATCCCTCCCAGCTCCAGTTGTGAATCTGACCCTGACCTTCGACCTTGCTCTGGAGGGAGAAAGACAACAGAGCTTCCCAGACACCAATTCTATTAAATAAGTATGACAAAACCGAAATGAGAGGCAGTGCTTTGAACTCCAGTAAATATACACTATTTTATGCATATCAAACGGTAACAATGTATAGCCTTGTCACCATTACTATTTCATTCTAACCACAAGTCTTTTAATTAAACTTAATTACCTTTCAATTAGCAGGGAAGTTTTAATTAAAGGTGTCAGTACACCACTGACAACAAACTAAAATTACAGTCTGTAATGATCCAGAGAGCGGATGTGATCGAAAGAAATGATTAACACTGGAATGTAGTTTCCTTCAATGGCTGCGTTAATTAACTGGAGCCCAATAAAGCAATTAATTACCACTTAATTGGCAGGGCAAGGTATACGAGTACACACAGAGAGGAGATAGCTAAAGTAATCAACATACAACACCACAAACGTGGCGTTCGTCTCGTCTACTTATTTCCTTGCTTACCTTGTTGGTCCCAAAGGCCGGGTCAGGGTAGGAGAGCTGCCCCAGCCTGGTGTGGTCTGACGCGGCCAGAGGCTGAGGAGGAGGCGGGTAAACTGTTACATCCATGGCTGAAAATACATCCACTTCTCCGTCTGTCCTCTTCGACTTTCTTTCTTCTCTTATCTCGGTGTGTGTCAAAACCACTGAGGTAGCTTTTTATACAAAGTTAATAGGTTTTTTTTTTTTTTTTCTGGTGAGTCCCTGAGTGACCAAACAGAGGAATGACCACGGTCCAATGAGACAGGCTTGTTTTAGAGAATAAAATCAACGCTTCAAGCTGAGAAATACGCCTAAAGCAAGCGTATGGAATCAGTGAAGTTTAGGTTGGGGTTCTCCTCTCCACACCGGCTCTCAAGCTCCAATAACTGCTGCTGTGAGCAGCAAACTTCCCGGTAAACCAACTTCTTTAGTACCTGACGTTATAAAAAAAAAAACGTAACTTTGTTTGCGTCGTTTTTCCTCCGTTTAACGTCGTGTGTGTCCCGTGGCGGTGCGTGGTTCGGACAGGGGACGTTGCTGGACCCTGTCTGTCCCTGGTTGGGACTCTGTGTTTTAATGCTGCTGCTGCGCGTGTGCTCGGTGCTGCTGTGGTACCTCGCGGACCACTCATACAAAGAGCTCCAGCGTCAAGCTAGCAACAGTTAGCCGCAACGAAGCCGGAAGTGCACTTTCTCATAAAATAAAAGCACAGATTCTGTCAGGAGAAAAACAAGAGCACGGGAAGGACAAAGCAAACACAACTTATTCACACCGTCCACGAATCATTACATTAACTACAACGAGACGCTTTATTGGCGCGTTGTTTGAAAAAAATGCAGAAGCAAGAGATTTTATTTGAGAGTAACGTTAAGCATTACTTTCAGTTTCCTTCCACCTTGACAAAGAGGATGAGCGGCGGCAGTGTGCTCCATCTAGAGGGGGAGAGAGTGTCAAAAGGTCCAGCCAGCTGTTTCTGCAGCCTAAATAAAGATTGCTTGTCAGAGTGGATGTATGTTTCAGTTAAAATGATTAATTAATGCTTTCAGACAACACAACAGTAAACATTCAAAAGAAAAAAAATAGTTATTTTATACTGATGTGTCTGCTTTTCCTTTGTACCTACCTGCGCAGAACCTGCTCCCTAAAGCCTCAATAAGCCTAAAACCCCAGGTGCTTTGTGTGTCAGTTGGTAATTTGATAACTTTCTTACAATTTCCACCACCAAAATAAAATATCGGCAAAACAATTTAAAGGACCAGTGTGTAGGATTTAGTGGCATCTAGCAAGTTGCATAATGCAAGTAACTGAACACCGCTGGCGTCTGTTTTTGTCAACCTGAGCATGAGAACAGTGTAGGGGAAACTATGGTGGCCACAAAACTCGCAAAAAATCATCCTAAATGTTACACACTGGACCTTTAATTTATATTGTGCCCACATAGTGCATTAACTTAAAGCTAGGGTAGGTGATGTTTTTCAGAAGCATCTTTTCTTATATTTGTTGACATTTTGTTTATATCCTGACAGCAATCAATAAATCAGGCTGTTGTGCTCCTGTAATCTACCTGTCTACTTTTCACACATTTTCATGAGTTCACTGTTCACTGTGTGAAAAGTGGCTTTGGAGGGAGGCCTGAAGGGAGTGGGTGGGATTTCTTTGGTTCGATGCTTAAAAAATCTAGCTGTGTCTTGTTAGTTTTTCCAATGCTACCTAACCCTAGCTTTAAATAAAGTTGTGTTCAAGCAAATTACCACAAACAACGTGGAAAAATTATTGCAGTGAATCTACAGGGACATGTATAGTCTGCTGTAGTCATTGTATTTGGAGGCAACATACTGTACAGTATACACAGACAGCTGGAGGTGAGGTGGGGGGGTTATTTGGGTCCAACAGCAAATTTCCCCCCAGCACTGCCTAACAAGTTAATTCAGCTGAGGCTCATACTGTCTTGTGTTTCAGTTTTACATCTTATCATCTTTTTAATTCCTGCACATCTACAGAAGCGTCTGCTCAGTTTTCTTCCACCAGCAGTCTTGCGTCTCCCCCTCCCCAAGGTTGTTGAGTCACATCTTCTTGCCTGTCAACAGTTCCTCTTGCAATACAAGCTATCATTTGACTTCCAGCACAACAGATCCATTAACCTCTCTTGGGGCACTAGAGCCATGATCAACAGTCTTCCAGCCGCTTCCAGCTTTCTCTGTGCAGCACCAAGCACTGCAGAGGCTGCTGAAGACCCATCTGTCCATCAAGCTGAAGATCCACGCTGTTGTGTCCTTTCTTGGATATGTCCTCGCTTGCACCAACAATGAGATCAATAAGAACGAGCTGTGTGTGTTTGAGAAATGGACCCAGCCAACGACATTCTGCTGTCATGAATACAGGCCTCGCAAAGACCACCTAATGCTTCCAACTTCAACTAACAACTGATGTAGCTGAGTTATGATAAATGTGTGGTTGGGGCAGGCCATAACACTCACTGTCCACCACTCTCTTTGGTCCTACACCATTAGGATGTCATTATTTTAATGCCACATTGTGTTCCAACAGCTGCTGTTCCCTCAACAAAAAACTCATCTGGTATCTAGTAAAGACGTGATTAAGGCTTATGTTCCTTGTTGTTCACCATGTCTCCTGTCGAGGGAAAGCTGTAAGATGAGACACTTTAAGGTATATATGTGCATTTACAGTGAGTTTGAAGTATCCAGTCTTGGAACCCGTTGGCTATTTTCTGACGACAATTTAGCCTTTGGGGCACTGGCCAATGTTACAGAGACTTCCTTTTGATACACAACAATGATGAGAAAGACAAATTTCAGCCAATCTGAAATAATAAATAAATAATAAATGAATCATTGTCAGACGATAATCGATGGGTTCCGAAATAGCATTTCGGTCAATGTGTTCCGCCTCTTTTGCTCTCCACACTGACCTTTTACCTGCATGGAACCAAAGCCCACTCAAATGCTTCTGAGGCAATCAGAAGCATTTTGAAATCTTGGTCCCTTGCCTACAGATCAGTTCATGGAGATAACTATGTAGTTACTAGAAGACTAGTATAAGGTGCTCAAACACCTGCCAACACGACCTCTGTTGCTTACAATGCTCGCTCCATCCTTCTCATCTGATAGAAGGACAACATATGCACTCTGTTCGCCACATCCTGGGCTCTCTCTGTGCAGACCTGTGTTCAGTAATTGGGGGACTTAAAAGGATTACCAGCCACAACAGCGTGTGCCCGCAGTGGACATTCTTGTTCAAGACTTCATCGGGGAGTTCAGACAACTCTTTGTGTTTTGCACTTAAGCTCCCAATATGCTTCATGAGAACTGTTTGTTGGAGGGTTGAGTAGCTTCAGAAACCCCAGACACCTTTCCAAGGTCGTATTGAAGGGGGCGTCTGACAATTTCTGTAACTTTCCAACCTACACTATGCTCTGATTGTCCAGCTGTGCAGGCTGAAGCAGGAGCCAGTTTTTGAACTTCTCTTTCTAGCTCTCTTTTTTTTCTATCTGACAAAACTATTTCTGTCGCTTTTCATGTCAACAACCAAATTCAACACTATGAATGCCTTCCAGGATATTTAAGCAATATTGCATCTACCTCCTTCCTATGACAGTCGGCCTTCCAGTGTGTGCCTTTAGAAGAGGTTGGACACAACTTGTAGTATGAACTGGTTCCTTTGAGCACAACCCAGCCCTTAGCGTCAGTAATGCCTTCAAGAGGAATATCACAAATAATGACATGGATTCATGTTGTTAATACATGATTTTTCCAGTTGGATTCAAAAATTTGGTTCAGCCAATTTCTTTTGCCCCTCCTGAAATAACTACGATAAAATAGGCAACACTCTGAGGTGTTTAACATATGTTGCCCCAACCCCCAGGGTTCTATCAGAACTTGAGGGTGTAGTTACCCTCTAACTTTATGCGATGACACCCTGGGTGGAATGGATTGTAGTTTCTTACATTTAATCTACAAAGTTTGTATTTATTTCACTCAAACCACTGTTGCTGCTTCTGTTGATGTAAAATGTGAAAGTTCTTGAATATTGTTTGTAGAATAAATTAATGTGCTTGCGTTTTAAACAGCAAACACAAGAGCCTTCAGGCTATAGGTTAAACCAGTATTGTTTGGTACCTTTTTGACTTTCCAGTGTCATCCTACAGTTAAGTTTGATTTGTGTATCTTGCTCATTTAAAATCTAAAACGCTATGTTACAGGCTTTAATTCAGTTTCTGAAAAAGAATAAATAGTTGTATAATTCAAGTCATTTAAATCATTAACAGGAGCAACCATGAATGATCTAATGTGGGGGGAGATATAGTAGATGGAACAATAAAACAGACCGTGTGTTTGTGAAGTAGAATGATGATCTTTAATGACAGAACAACATATTTCCATTATCAAGAGATACATACATGTACACAGATGTACAAAAACAAAGAGATTCTCTCCAACCCACTCACACACACACACACACACACACACACATGCATGCATGTTCACATCACTAATTCACACACATACAGTACACTTAAACAGATGGTCACACATGCATCAAATATAAAAATTCACTTACACACATAAAATACCTGCAGACAATTATACTCTATAGTAACACATCTGCACATATATGCATATCTATACAGTCCACACACACATACATTGGGGATACACACACATACTGCAGAGTTTATACACATACAAAGAGGTATAATAAAATGCGCTTTCTGTTTCTCATGCATTCTCAAACACTCTCTCTCACTCTCTCTCACTCTCTCTCCTTTTTCTCACACAGACACACACACCACAAACCAGCCCACACATGCTTAGTGAACATACATACAGTGTGTGATCCGCCCATCCCCCACATACACACATACATATATGCACCCCTCCCCTCTGAAAAAGGCATAATTCACTTCTACATTCTCCTCCCCCACACACAGCTCCTATCTATAAAACTACACACACAGTATACGCACTAAACCACACACATTATGCACTAAACCAATCACACCAAAAACATACTTATACACTGAAAGAGACACACACACACACACACAGATATACACAGATGCATGCACACAGAACTGCAAACGTATACACACCATGCCTGTGCTGCACCATATATGTATGTCAACATATATATACATATATATAAAACACATGCACAAGCAAACCAACTCACACACACTCTCTCTCTACCTAGCACAGTTCTCCGATTTCCATGCATAAGCTTTCCAACATATCTGATGGGTGGAAATAGTAATGTACTGTAGTATTTGAATGATGTGTGTCTCTTCATGTTGGGGGATTACATTATAGATTCATAGCACAGCAATCCACTCCTGGGTAAAAACACCCAGCCCTTTAGCTATTATAGCTTTCCGCAGCGAGGGAGATGAAGATGCCAAAAAAACACGAGTATATCAGCAAAAAGGAGTTTATTAGATAGAAAAAGCCAAAATATAAAAATATAAGAGCAAAGAGCAACATTTCGTGTTAAATAGAGTTTCTAAGATGCTCTTTTTCTATGCTTGGGTTATTCAATACCTGGAAATTAACATAAAGCTCTGAAACAGCTCAGTGTCTAAGTGAGTCTGATACTGTAGTTTTTCTACATTACGTTCTTTGTATTTATCTTGAATGACTCCATATTTTTATGCCTACACCGTTCCAGCAAACGTAAATATTCTATACTTCTTTACACATTTCTCCGAAATTCATCCTGATAGATGTGGTATACTGCATGAAGTTGTAATGACAGTAGAGCAGCCTGTTATGTTGGTTGGCCACACTTGCAGCAGAACAGAACAATAGTTTTATGCCATATATGGTGAGAGAAATAACATTGCCTTGAGTTTATGACCACCAGAAGGGTCATAACAGTGAGATATAATGTCCCCAATCCAATCTACACCACATGCTAGATCGAGCACAGCTCTGTTCTGCTGCTACACTGCGCACAGAATTCTCCAGTAATTTACAGATTTACAGCACTGGATATTAAAGCAACAGAAGCCTAATGTGACGACTGAACCTGCTGGCAATTCAGCAGTTTAGAAACTGTACAATGTGGTCACATATGGTCCTGACCAACACACATTTTCCAATGGACCTTGCTCTACATTCACTCAGCTGTCATTACAGAAAGAACGTGCAAAATCTGGCTTTCAGCCTTGACTGCAGAAGAAAATTATAGTTCAGCTCTGGAAACCTGCCCATGATTTATCACCAAAACATTGGTTATGATGTCTATTGGATATTTTATATATGGGACTGTCATCAGCAAGGACCAGCGCCACTCGGTCATGTACTCTCAAACTATGGACAGATTAACTCCAGTGACTGGAACCTTTAACCTTTAACTCCAGTTAAAGACCCTGTACTCCACTGACTAGGGCACTGAGATTACTGAACTGTACTTGTACATTTAGAGCTGTATTTATATTATTAGACAGTGAGGTGGGGAGGGGAGGCAAACAATTTAAATATATACGGTCTATATATTTCTTGGCTCATCAGCCAACAGCTGATAAAAGAAGAAATACCAGCCATAGTCATGAATATGCATTTTTAGACAGCTGCTATTTACTGTATATTAGTACATTTCTACAATATGTCCTGTGCAGTACAGTAAAGTATGAATACAGTATGAGACATATGTTGTCCTGCTCTGAAAGCAAAAACATGGGTAGGGCTAGCAACTAAGCTAACAACCACATGTTGTAGCACATAGTTTCTCAAACAGAGTACGTACTTTGAAGTATTGCATGGGGCTGACATTTAAAAAATATCAGTCATGCATAATTCCGAAAATAATTATATGTTCAATGAAAATGTTTTAATGCAAAAAAACACATTTTATATCCAATATTCCTATTTTCAATGCAATCCTTAACTGCTGTAAACTGTCAACTGCAGTGACAAAGATCCTCAGTGTTACTACATGATGACAAAAAATGGTTTGCAATCAGTGATTCAGTGATTGATTCTATACATTTAAAATTGCATTTATGTGTTTTACTTAATAAATCAGAGACCAACGGTGCAGTGCTGTATTGTAACCACTGACAGTATAATTAATGGACAAACCTTCCAGGTCTGTGAAGTAAAGCCAATGCAGAAGTGTCTTAAACCTGCATTCTATGTAAAGGCCAGCAGGAGCAGCTCCATTGGCTGCAATAACACATCGATACCATGCACTCTAACTGAGAATGAACCAATTTCTCACTTGATTTATTATCTCAGTAAACAGTTTCCTAACGAGCGTTTGATCTCAATCTCTAGTTTCAGTCTTCTTCCATACAGCCTGATGTTCATTTAGTAAATTATGGTCACATTTAGAGCAAAATAGACGATAAAGCAGGGTAGTCTTTAGGGCGTGGCTGCCTTGTTATACCGTGTGACAAGTCATTCTTAGTGAGTCCGTCCAGCGCACCACACGAAACTCAGATCAAAATGTCAAACTCAATTATGAATCAAGATTCTGTTACTGCATTGTCTATTTTTTAGATTAGATTAGATTCAACTTTATTTTCATTGCACAAAGTACAAGTACTAAGACAACGAAATGCAGTTAAGCATCTAACCAAGCTCAAAATTGTTTTTTCAGAAACATATTTTAGTGCACTGTTTATTCGTAATACAAGATTGTGTGTGACCAGGCGAGCTGATATTGTTTCCTGCAACGGACGGGGGCTTCAGAACATTACTCCACAAACGAATAGGTGACCTCACGATAGGTTCACACTGGATTGTACCTCTTTACAAAGGCTTTTTTTTGCAATGGACTGCACTGTAATGCGTTTCTACCTTAAGACAAAATAATACTCATACGGACACAGTCACACACCTTAAGAAGGATTTTGGGGTTCAAACTCTTGCTGAAGGACCCTTTATACAGGAGGAGCCGGGGATGGAACTACCAACTCTGCAAGTAGTGATTCGGGGCAGGGGCAAAAAAAGTAAAGCCAGCATGCAGAAAGGTGTGACACATTTACGGTGAAACAGTTCCAAAACTCTTTTCCTGCATGTAGGGCAGCCTATATGGCACTGCATCTCATTTTCTCCGCTGGAAGAGAGGGCACTTTATCATGTTTTAGGTTGGTCACAGTGATACAGAGCACAGTACACAGAGACTCCTTTGCAATGAGCGTTGAGTACACTTACATCTCAAGTGTCACTGATGTATGTACCCACTGCCTGCCCCTCAGTGTTTCTCATACTGTAGCTGTCACAGTTCCACTAAATTTAAATTATTCATTTGTTTCTATAAAATAAAGCCTCAGAGACCTTCAAGTCCATACGTTAAATGATTGAAGCTTTTGTTTCGACTGTCCCCTGTAAATCATAGAAGATGAGGTGCTGTCAGGAGCTGCCTGGCTCAGATCAGCAGGTTTGAGCTGGGGCCAGGGCCCCTGTGGACTCATCTAACAAACCTTTCATTTAAGCCTACTGATTGCAAATAGCAAGTTGTAAAACAGAGAAATATTGTTAGAGTTGGATGAACACTGCCAGCCAATCTTACAATGTACAGTTATTGTATAATATAAAAAAACTAAAAACACTCAGATCCTCAAACTGGGGTCTTGGCACCATTGGAGGACCTTGAGGGTGGTTCCTCCCCCATATTAAGCATTTATATGCAGTGGTTTATTACACACTTAATGTTCATTATTTGTCAGAAATTACAACTTATATGGTGAAATTTTATGTGATAACAACTGTGCTTTATTATATTGTCATTCATTATCTGTTGGTACAGCAACCTCCACTGCACAGGAGTATAGCTGTTAACAAATACATTAATAAACCTTTGGGCGGGTGATTGTGGCACTAATTGGAGGGTCACTGGTTTGATTTTCAGCTCCAGTGGAAGTGTCTTTGGGCTAGATGCTGAACCCTGATTTGCTCCTGATGGCTGTATTATCATCGTGAGCACTGCAGATAAGAAGCACTGAATCACTCCTGATGAGCAGGTTGGCAGCCTCTGCCTTCAGTGTATGAATATGTGTGTCAGTGTGTGAATGTGAAGTGCTGTAAAGTGCTTTGAAGTGGTTTGTAGACCAGCAAATCTGCTTTCAACATTATTATAGTGGGTTATAGGTGTCTTAAAGTGTTACAGAATGCAGTTGCTTGAATGTTTAGATATTCAACCAAAGCAAGTCTACAACCCGTTTTTGTTATGAAGCAACAGGTTAAAGGATAACTCTGATTTATTAAAACTTGGTTCTGGCCATCTTTTCTACACAGGTTGGATAATAATTTTATTTTTCACCTTCATTTCCCTTTTAAAATACCACATTTCAGCCATTAATGTGGTAAATATGTAACTGTTACCCTCAAGAATAGACAAAAGAAAAGAAAAGAAAAGTAAGAAAATCTGAAAGTTCAACATGTGCAATATACTGACTTGACTTTATTCTTTCACCTGTATCAATCATATTCTCAACTGTGAGCAATTTGGGCATAAAAACTTTGATGATGAGAGAAACCAAATATACCATTACAGTATATCCACTATGAAAACGATGCAGACATAACTTGTAGCTGTGACATGCCTCTGGCTCTGCTGCAGTTCGTAGGCTTGTGTCTTGCTCTGCTGCTGCTTTCCTCTTGAGTCTCCCTTCCGGTCCTTAAGTTTGTATTAGAGCAACTGGGAGCACCTGGCCAGTCCATCCAGAATGCATTTAGGATCAGCCGTCTGCAGTCTTCTTGTCTCTTCCCCTTGCACCATGTTTTCGTTTGCTTGGTTTGATGGCACTTATCTTCATTTTACTCCATCCAACACTGCCCATTCACACATCCACTCACTAACACTACTGACAGATGACTGTTTGTTCTTCACAGTAAGACCGTGTGTATTTCTCTTCTTTTATCATTGCCCAAGAGCCATGTTGTGACATAGTTAATATGATTTTGAAAACTGTATTTAAGGATCCCTTAAAAAATTTTTTAAAAAGTAATCTCCTCCTTCTACCTCATTAAAACTTCCAGAATCTCTGAATAAATAAATGTTGTTGATTTCTAAAGTTTTCCTGCTGGACACAAGATGTCTCCTATTTCACTGTAAAGTCCATTCTCAGTGTATGTGCACTGGTGGCTTCAAGTTTCTACATCACACTTGTATAAGTTGCAAATTGGACAAGAATTG
>NW_023339796.1:20825084-20831528 GCF_004916995.1 Morone saxatilis | reverse complement strand
TGTCACAAATCCTGCTTGTAGGCCCCACCCCTTCAAATCAGCTTTTCAATGAGCACAGAGAAACTTTCCACTTTCAGCAGATGAATGTGAAAACTCCTTCAAACCATGGTCCACTTATTAGCTGTTTCTGGAGTTTTTAACCACATTTCACAGTCATCCTCAGTAGTTTTCTCTGTTGTCATGGAGATAACTCTGTCATTGACCCTGGTGCCAAGTTGTAATAAACCAAAATTATACATTCAAAAGTATTTTATATCTACACTTCAACTCCAGTTCCGACAGCATTAATGTATTTCATTATTAATATTAGCGCCAGCATTTATAACTGCAAGTCCACAATTCAATTTAGGAAAGAAAAGGACAACAGGAGGCTTTCAACAGGAAGAGAAAAGGAGAAGCTTAAGTCATATTGAAAAAAAACCTAGACAAACATAGATTTATTATTAACTTTTATGACCCTTGTATAAACCAACATATTCTCTCTGTCTCTCTCTCATTTCTGCTTTTTTATCTAACACACACACACACGCAGACACACAGCTGCTCTGATCTGACAGTCTCATATTCGATGAATGTCAAGTCCACTGAATTCATTTGCACATTTTTAGCTGGGGGTTGATGCATCATTCAGGCCTATTTTCCCTGCTGTCACTGTTTTACACCCAATCTCATCATTATTTTATACTGGGTTATTTATTATGCTACTGTACAGCACACCACACACACACACACAAAGCAATAGCTGTATTGCAGAAAAATTCAATGCACATTTCAGCCAAATTTAAAGTATTCCCTGTATAGATTCTGTAATGTAAGCTATTTATTTTGCTCTCACTTAGTGAAAAAACTTCCTGTACGGTCTGACCATCTTTACGGTGCAAGTATTGCATGCTTTACGTGTAATGTGTTAATACTGCAGCTCTGGATCAAGGATTGGTAAAATATCCATTCCTCTTCGTAATGCGGGTTTGGGACCAAAACGGTTAAAATAAGTACATTACATACGTGATGTAAGTTAAGCACATCACATTAGTTAAAGTTGACCTTTAGTTTCACACAGGAGACAAACAGCGGTCTCCTGGGTGAAAGTCCTGTGTTTGACCCACCCATTCCCCTTAACCTCCTCTGTCACTCTTTATAATACGTCATCTGATTTCCTCCTTTCCTCCGTCATAATTAATACGGCCAGTTGAGGTTTCACATCACTTATTGAAGTATTTTCCTGGTGAGGATGGGCTGTCATTTCCTTGTAGAGGTATATGGCTTGTTATAATGGGTGTCTCCAAACAGGAATTGGCACTACATTATAAAAATTCAGGCCTGGAACAATGTTTACCCACCAGTGTATAAGCACTGCCTTCAGCCAATGACTTAAGCTGTGCTTATTAGAAAGTAACTCACTGACAGCACATATAGTGGACAGAGCTTCCGGCCCTGCGTATTGAAGCCAATGCAAATTGTCTTAAACCTGCATTCTATGTAATGGCCAGCAGGGGGCAGCTCTAAGGGTTGCACAAAGAAGACGATAGAATCTTAGAAAAGAGTCTTATGGAGAAATGACCCGACTTCCCACATGATTGATTAGCTCAGTATACAGTTTCCTAATGAGTTTATGGTCTCAATTGCTAGAGTCCAGTCTTTTACTAACAGCATGATGTTCATTTAGTAAATTATTGTTCCATTTAGGGTAAGATAGACGATAAAGCAGGGTATGCTTTAGGCATGACTACCTACCAAGTCATTCTCAGTGAGTCTGTCCAGCTGTCAAACTAGGCAATGCCGATTAAATATAAATCAAGATTCTGTTACTGTGTTGACCATTTTAAGCTTAAAATAATTTCAGAAACATATTTTGGTGTACTGTTTATCTGTAATACGAGAACACACCATGATTCCAAACTCAAGGCTTCAAAATATTCCACAGACCAATGGGTCATTGGTGACTTCATGCTTGACTTCTTCTGCTTTACTCAGCTCATTTACACACGTGTACAAAGTAGTTTAATGGTACTCTTTCTGCATAATACTGCTTATCTTCCATTCCTCTGTTTATTGGTGGTCCAAACGCTCAGTATGGGTCTATATTAGTAGCTCGACTTCTAATTATACAACTGCATTAGACAGGATCCGAATGTGAGGTCTTAACAAGTCAATTGCAAAACGGCACTCCTTAAATTTTAGCACTTTGTAACTCGCCCCAGAGTTTTCACTGTAAATCATCAAATCATGTACAGACTGTCATTTGCCATTTCTATCTCAACTCAAGTAGCTGACAGGGAAGTCTGTGTGACAGGAAATGAGTTGCAGTTTGCACTGGAGTATTTTGAAGTGATCTGAATGGAAAATGACGCAACTCAAACTCTGAACTGTGCTCCTCTAAAGGTCCTGTTAAGCTCAATGAATATGGCAGTGGGAGGGGGGCACTTACACTGCCATTTAAAAATGTATGCGCTCATGCTACTGGTACTTATAACATGTGTTCATGTTACCCACCCAGCATAGTGCAGCACACTGAACAACCATCTTACTTATTCACAAAGCATATATGTATATGTAACTGATTCTCAACATTCAGCACACTTAAACTGAATCAGCACACACATCAGTTAGTATTTAGGTCAGGAGAGAAATCGCCATTTAATCAGTGCTGTTGTGTTCATTAGCTTCTCTGTTTATCAACCTTGGTTAGCCTCCAATTAAAACTCAAAGAATTTTAAAACTTGTTGTCGCCCACACTGTTGAGAGGGAACTGAAATTATGTTTTATCTACAAAAACATGGCAGAACATCCAGAGGGAATTTTTAGAAATATATTTTTATCCTTTCTTGTTGCACTGCTGTTGGATGGGAGGAACAGCATTCTTTTGTAAAACTAAATCTGAATCCTTGAAAGTGTCTCTTGCAACACTGTCCCTAAAAATCGCCTGCAAACAAGATGAGTAAATATGCCTAAATACGTTAGCTGGCCAGCAAGGCTCACAGAGAACACAGTTTTCATGAACCTCCTGTTTAGTGAGTCTCCATGGAAACATTAGTTTGTTTGTCAGACTAATGACAGAGTGATGGTAAGTCCTGAATAACAACCAACGTTCATCCACGGACAATATAGCACACAGCGGTTATATCAAATTTATTGCAAGATACAGGGTGAATTATGTCTATGATTGTTAAAGATAATAAAATATACATAATACAGACAGAGAATTGTATAAAAAAGTTGCCTTAACAGGAAATAATCTGCTCAAGATTCATCCAAATCACACTTTTTACATACATTTTTTTGGTTTTGTTTGGGTTCATTGTACATTTTTGAATATAATATGAAATATGCATAAAATGTATCACTCAGTCAGGGGTTGTCAATTTACTAAATGATAGAAAAGGGGTTCTTTTGGGAACCATTAAACACTGCATCATGTTTGATACTCATCATACGAAGGCCCCTGAGTGATTTCTGTCTCTCTCTCCCTTTTGGCTTCTTTGCTCACACAGATTCATTTCTCATCTGTTGCAGAAGATCATTACGGCTCTGCGCCGGTGATAACAACCAGAGGCATATGTGTTTTCGGGTTGTCCGTCCCTCTGTCCCATTTGGTAGTCAAAGAATTTGGTAGTCAAAGGTCACTGTGACAAAAAACGTTTGTGGCTATAACTCAAGAATTGATAACCATATTTCACATAAGAATTGATGCAGTAATTATGACAACATTTCTCACAGATGTTTAATGGGGTTACAGTGATGAAGTGATGACATTTTTACCCAAAAGGTCAAAGGTCAAATTCACTGTGACATCATAATGTCCTCGAAAAGCACTTTATCTATTATTGTCTCAATATTCAACACCATAATATAGTGATTTAGGAAAAAATACATTTTATGAATATGGATATATAATATAATTCCTCAGTCTCCACCATATTATACGAGTCTGGACTAGGGCTGTCCCTTTGTATTTGAAATTCGAAAATTCATTCGTACGTGGTTCATTTTTCAAGTATAATGACCTGTTTAAATTCAGAATTTACATTCTATAAGCGCAACAGACCTCTTGAAGTAGTTTGCCTTGTGGTCCACATTGGAAAAAGTGGCGGCCATTTTATATTCAAGAACTAGACAACATATTCACAAGTTCAGCTATTCCTTTTGAATGGAGAGAGTACCTGCGTGACCCCAGCTCCTACACAGAGTGATGCATTATGGGTTGTTTGTAGCCTTAATGTGGCTAGTGTTGCAAGTTTCTTCAAGTCTATGTACAGGGTACCTGCTCGAGTTAGTCCGCCCGGAAATTCTAGTTATAGAATTATGATTATAGAATTGTATTAGTCCAGTTCAGTGTTTCCAGGAGTTTCTGTAAGTTCAAGTAGTGTGTTTTTGTGCCATGGAGTAAATAAATTGAGTGAAAACCAAAGCGACTGCAGAAACTGTGGAATGAATCATCTGTTAAACAGCTAAGAACTACTGCTGTCACTGATGATGAGGAGCTCAAAAAAGACAAAAAGACCAAAAGAAAAAAATGACAACTGTCAGAGAAAATAACTAACTGTTTCTAAGAGCCTGACAGAAGAGAGTGTGGGTATGTGACTATCAGACGAATTGCACAAATGTGGGCTTTACGTTCTGCTTAATGGAAGTATTTCATGTTTCTGTTTGGCTAACTGTCCCCTGGGAAGATCGGATGGAGGAGGCACAAGAAATGAAGAGAGCAAGGTATGCAGATCTGGTAACTGAGTGTCGGAAGAATGGGCGGAAGGCCCGCAGTGAGCCGGTTTAAGTGGGCTGCAGGGTCCAGTCTCCATACCGGGTCAGGGGACTCTTGGGGATTTGTGGGCTGCAGAGAGGAAGAGCCATTAGGAATATCTTGGAAGCCGCTGAAAAGGTTTCCCGTTGGCTTTGGGTCAAGAGGGGTGGCAGAATGTGCTACCTTGACACAAGTCCGACTGGGTCACCTAGGTGAGGTTGTCTGACATTAGGACGCAAAACACTTGATGCCCCCGGGTTCCTCACTGACAATGTGTCCAGGTTGCAGCACATAGTGTATCAAACAACACCTTTTCCGGAGAAAATCCTGCAAGCATGAGGACTCTGCTCTCCTTGGAATAATCGTGTTTCAGGGAAAGTATGCTGTATCTCAAAAAGTATTTACAAAAACAGCTGTTGGAAGAAGAGGAGAGGGGTCCTCTTATAATGGGGATTGCCAAAACAGTATGTAAGAGAACTGGGACCCCTTCTAACCGCTGCTGGCCACATTAAAAATGCTTCCACAGTTTTTGACCAAGTTGACCAATCCCTGCACACAGGTTTTGGTGGACACTTATGACTCAAATTAAAATAACCCATAGAGTAATTTCTGAAAATATGAAAAGCTCAGTAAATTTTCCACTTGTTATTTTTGTAATTGTTGTGTATTTGGGAAAAAGTCTTTTCTGGCCCCAAGCGTGTTGCAGCTGTCAACTGTGCGTTCATAGAGGCGCCCCATTCAATGAAAGTTGCATTACATTATGTTGAAATACTAAGTCATTATTTTGAGAAAGTTTCTCATTATAATGACTTACAGAATCTTTTTTTCCGTCACATTGCCAGAAATGGGCTTCCATAAAATTGTCAGGTCATTTGCTTGTTAGCAGCACTGTCAATCAAATCTGATCAAACCACACCCACACATTAATTGATAACTAAGCATGTTTTGTTTCAAGGTTTTCAAGGACTTTATTGTCATTATTTTAGCTAAAACTGATTCCAAATTTCAACTTTAAGTCATTATACACGTTAACATTTAGGCTGGGAGTGATCAGATGACTGCTGACTGATAAACTGATATTTTTAAAAAAGTGTGTCATAAACAAAACTTTGCAACAGATTTCCCATTTTCACATACAGTATTCACTGTGCGTTAAAATATAGTGGATGCACATTATAGTAATGCAAAGGAGGACACTCTGGCCTCTCATTGGCTGTTGCCTGATAGCCACACACCATCGGACTTGTTCAAGCCCCGAAGACAGTGGGTCACAAAATTGCTATACAAAGTGAAAAAAAGTGATAGATTGATTGAGTAATTGTGTGTGTGTGAGTGAGTAAGAGAGAGAGAGAGAGATGGAAAGAGAGAGAGACAGAGAGAGAGAGAGAGAGAGAGTTAAGGAGAGAAAGAGATAGTGCTGCTGACAGCCTGTCAGTTTGCATAGAAAACAATGTGACAATGGGGTCTACTCCATTTTGACAGGTTGCCCTACACACACGCACACACAGTGCACTACAGAAAAGGAATGATAAAACATAAATTGGATCACATGGATTCAAAGTAATTGCTAGTCAAGGTGATTGAGAGGTTTGGTTGAGGGTATAAACTGATTAGTTATAGAAGAGAAAAACAAAAAATAAAAAATAAAAACAATCTGAGCAGAAACAAACAGTATTCACACACTTTAAAGGTCCATTGTGTAACAT
>NW_023339796.1:20815733-20825066 GCF_004916995.1 Morone saxatilis | reverse complement strand
ATATTCATATGTATGTTTTCATTACTGTATAATCACCTGAATATAAGAATTGCTGTGTTTTTCTTAGCTCAGTATGAGCTGTTTTTTATTTTTTATTTTTTCTATAAACTGTTCTGTTCTAACAAACCAAACACATGCACTAGATACGGCCTTTTGTGTTATTTGCACAATTCAGAATAAACTAAGAATTCTGATTTTTTTTTTTACTTTACTTTAAACTTTTACTTTAAAATACTGAAATGCAGTAGAGGGTGACATGGGAGTGGATTTTTCTGCTAGCATTATGTTAACAATGAAAGAAAACTGAGTTTATTCATATGAGAACTGCATATTTATATATAAAAACTGACCTATTATGATTCCCGTCCGTAACGTTAGCTCAGTGTTAGGTGTCATTCTGGGTCCTGTTACTGTTTTGCTTGTGTGTCTGCTCTGTGTTTTCTCACTGATCCCAAACTGATCCCTTTTTGAGTTTGTGGGTCTATTAAAGTGTCTCTTTACTCTGCTCACACTCTCTTTGCTCCCTGAATGAAGACCCAGCTCTTTGTTTGTTTGGTTGATTTAGCTGTTTTGTTCTTTTGTAAATAAAGTTTATTCCTTTCTTTTCTCTTATCCTTTTTATGTTGCAGCTTTCGAGCCAGTTTTATCACAATGGGGTCTTGTCCAGGATTGTTTCTCTGATATCTTAAGATTCAGATGTCTGGCGACTAAAATGCTTCATCCGGTTCAAATAGAGTTAAAAGATTGGCAAGATCTGAAAAGTGTATCATAAAAATGTGACTTAAAACTGAATAAAAAGTCAATTTATGGCTTTCATGGCTTCTGGCAGACAACCACAACGCTGACGTATGCACAAAGGAGATATGACGCCATTGACAGGTGGTGAAACGCAGTGCCACCTAAATAAAAAAACAGATTTCTCTGAGTCTAAACATTGTTAGAAACATTTGGTATGAACTTTAAGTACACACTTCAACAAAAATATAACGATAGGTCTTAGTGTTTATAGAAGAATTTTGATCCGTTAAAATTACATATTATAGCTTTTAAAACAATGAAAACCATACAACACACTAAAAAACAAACTTAAATGTTCAAATAGAGCAGAAAAGGTGATGTAAGAACAGAAAAGGTTTATTAGAAAGAGTATTTTAAAGAAAAGGAAAGAAATTACAGTTAATTACAGAAAACATATAATGAAATGGTTAGCAAGAGCTTTATAGTGAAACATGGACACATACGGCAGGCTGAGGAGAAGAGCACCAGTGAGATGACCTTTATAATGCATGTCCCCTATGACTTATTGTATAAGGCTGAGAGATCCTATGAGATAGAAGAGGACACGGAGGACATCATACTGTACTAAAATAATATTATTACAAAATAAGATTTGTGAATATTCACTATATTCACAGGTAAAGAAGATCAGCCAGGAATTAAAATGACCAAATAAAGTTGAAGGGATACTCAAAAAAAAGAAACCTGTGCTAACACATCTGCTGGGGAGCTGAGGCAGGTCTTGGTTATCTTTTAAAAAAATCCAAGCTATTAGAAAGATGTCATCACCTTCATTCAAAAGGCCAAACCTGCTCCAGTAGGTGCAGGAAACAGGGCAGCTTGTGCTTCAGACACACAGTTTTATGTTAGATTTTATTCCAGTTTGTACAAAATCATGTGGCTGGCTGCTAGTACTGACCAGACTGGCCGGTAAAGTAATCCATTTTAACATTTATAGAGCAATTTGTGTGTAGTATATTACAGGGCTATCTATTATGACACTATACACCCACACACACACCACGCACACTCACACACACACAACACCGACACCAACACACACACACACATACACACACACAGCGCCTGAGTGGTCTAATGCAATGACACAGAGATTGATTCAGGCTTCTAAACAGGCCACATCCCTTCATATAAAATAATCTTCTCTTCCCTTCGGCTCAATTTTAGGTTATTCATTACAAGAAAATTTGTTTAGGAAAACAGTCATTTCTTAAAACTAACAATCGTTCCTCGTCCCACCAACGCATGTAATAAATGTAATGAACATTTGTGTGCGAGTATCTCTCGTTATAATGGCACAGACACAGAAAAACAAGGAAACAGACAGACAGACAAACAGACAGACAGACTGAGAGAAAAAAAAAACAGAGAGAGAGTCCAAACGGGGAGAAATGGAGCGCAGCACATCAATCATTAGGATGATTATTATGGCAGTTGTCATGGCAACATTCTCCCATCCCCCTCGCCTCTCCCTCCCTCTCCTTTCTCTTTCTCTCTCAAATCAATTCAAATGCACTTAAATGCCACAGTAGCCATAGTAAAGATACTGCGAGTGCAGATAAATATGAGAACCAAGAAACTGAGAGAAGCAAAACAAAAAGATCACACAAGATTTTAAAAAAGACATTTCATGTTGTTTATTTAAGATGCCATATGTTTTATTTTCCTACATCATTACTGTAATGTGATCGCCATTAAACAACTGTCTACCTCTACTGAATAGGAATTTATATTTGACCATGTGAGAGAGAGAAAACTACTTCGTTGTGTTGTGACTCACAGCAGGAAGAGGGAGCTGTTCTCCCAGCACTACTGAAGCTAAATCCGTCAGTGTTTCTGGTGATGACAGATGGTGGAAGGATTGAGGCTTTATGGGAAATTTGCACTTATCTCTAAGAAGTCCTGGTAGTGTTAATACCACTGATTTGAGAACAGGAAGAGACAGAGAATCCATCCATTCATCTATCCATCCATCCATCTATCCATCTATCCATCTATCCATCTATCCATCTATCCATGATCCATCTATCCATCTATCTATTCATCCATCCATCCATCTATCCATCTATCCATCTATACATCCATCCATGATCCATTCATCCATCTATCCATCCCTTCCATCCATCCATCCGTCCATCCATGATCTATCCATCCATCCATCTATCCATCAATCCATCCATCCAGGCAGCATTGGATATCTGTAGATGGCACAATGTGGAGACACCACTTATATGTCATTGTCAACTATATGGTTCCAATTAGAAGGTCAGGTGTGTAACTTTTTAGGGAGGATCTATTGTTCAGAAATGGAATTTATTAATATGTCATAAGATATGTTTTTATTAGTGTATACCCACCTGAAAATAAGAATCATTGTATTTTCGTTACCTTAGAATGAGCTCTTTTATCTAGATGCCGCGTGGCGGCAGCAATGTTTTGCTAAAGAAGGAAGGATAGTTAGACAAAAGTCTAGCAATTCGTATGATCTGTCAGACAGCAGTACAGCGCTAGCACGTACATGTATTTGAATGTATAGAATTGGCTTATTTTAATATAGAATGGAAAATAAATGTCTACATTAAACAAATGTTGAGGACTGTATCAGATTATATTGTATCACATCTAATTGTATCACATAGAATCGAACCAAATTAAAATGCATTGTGCCTGAATCATATCGTAGCCCACATATTGGATCGTCTTAGATGGGAGAGATGCACACCCCTACTAAATAAAGGTTTTTTCTTGGATTAGCTGGTAAATGCATCGTCACAAAGCTAAAAACAGGATTGTTTTTCTGAGCTCATGAAAAGTTTTAAGACTTTTTTGAGATACGTGGTCCTAACAGGACAACCATGATATTATAGAATATGATGCACTGCTGTAGATTAAACTACCCAACAAGTAGTTCAAACGAGCTCAACCTTAAACATCTACAGCGGTAAAATGCAACACACACATTAATGCAGCAGTCATATTTATCCAAAAACATTAGATATAATAGGAAAACACTGACAGGGAACATTTTACTGCTCTATCACTACTTTTACTTTGATACTTGATACTAAGTACATTATGCTCATGATATATACTTTTACTGAATTAAGGTTTTGACTGCAGGGCTTTTATTTTGAGTATTTTCACTATAGCGCAGTGTATTAGTACCTTACTCAAGTAAAGGATGTGAATACTTCTTCCACCACTGGCCCCAGGTCGGTGGATAAAGTATATTTTTCTATTTCTCTTTCTGTTCTCTGTCCCTCGCAATCTCCTTTGTTTTTAATTACCGTGAGCAGTGTGAGCTTTCCAGATGGTTCCCTGTTATATGTCCCACAGTGTCCTGTAGTACTGTGACTGTATTGATCTGTTGTAGAAGGAAGGTTTGGACTGGATTCAGACAGCTTAAAATAAAGTTCAAATCCAGGTTTCAACCAACAACAGCATTAAAAAAACAATGACTAGCAGTACATTTGACAAGTGAGAAGTATATTTCTTGTACTGTTTTCATACAGTCATATTGTTTCTCTTACAAAACGTCATACGTTGCTGTCATTTACAGATTTAATGTGTTGCCATGGCGAGAGTCTTTTGCACAAAAATAAGTGTAACTGAAAATCTGTGGTTTTATTGGCTAAATTACAAATGCTTTGCATGCATAAACTGATTAAGTTAAAAAGGAAAAAACAATCAAAAATATGCATCTTATAGGTTCAGCAGCTTCTCACAAAACTGAAATGGACTACTTCATCCATTTCTCCCTCTATTCTGTATAGGAGCCTTTGATTATGAGGTAACTACTGTTAACTACTAATAACCATGATAAAGAACATTTTATGAATAAAATTTATCTTAACAATAATATGAATGACCATCGAAAGAATATGTTTTTAGTTATAATTGGGTTAAAGTCAATACAATCTTAAAGGCAGGTGAGAATTAAATTAACAAGAGAAAGTCATAATCAATAGATCAAAGACCTTTTAACCCTTTAACGCACACCTCTTTTCAGGGTGGTCCATCTAAATTTAAACAAATGGACTATTTCTGATCACCAGACCCTTGCCATCTGGATAGTATTTCGTGGATATTAACCCCATGTTAGCTTCAAACCATAACATGATGCACAATGAAACACCAACACAAAAAAACCCCCTCAACATTCTCTCTGATGTTTATTCTCCTGTCAGGCCTCTAAGATAAAATCTATGGAGCCCCAACGTGTCCAGTATCAAATGAGATGAGAAACGCATTAAGAAAGAAATAATCAAATGAATAAATTGTGTAGAAATATATAAACGAGCCAACAATTTGTGAAGTTATTACAGTTATTAACCCTTTATCAGGCAAAGACGTTTTTATTACACTTCTGTGGCATTTTTTTATTTTTATAGGTGATATACTTATATACACTTCACTGTTACCGGTTTCTTTCACAAATAACTCAAAGTGGGCTTTATCTTGATTTGCCTATGGCTTATTTATTACATATTTTATTATTTTCATAGTATATTGATGTGGCATATTTCTTTTGCAGTAGCTGTCTGCTTAGTCCTTCTACGGGAAGAGGAGGCCTGCTGTGCCACAGATTATTGTTGTTCCAGCCCACCTAGACTAGACATCATTGACTTTGATTTGTAGCCTAAAACTGAAACTTTTTAAAAAAGTAAAAAAAGAAAAAAAGAAGTCTTCTTATATCCACCAATAACACTCCAGGGTTGAAATTTTGAAGTATTTCAATGAGTGCCCTATAAAGGGTTAAAACTTTTATTATGAAATGTCACTTCATCATCACTTTCATAATAACAGAGTTTGAATTGTTTTTTATTATATTGATTTATTTTTTAGTTTTTTTTTCATTATAGAAATGTTCATATCATAATGTCACTTTTCATAATAACACATTTTAGCAGCATGTGCAGCCTTGATAAGCTTAGTGAAAGGAGATGTACTGTGTTTATTTACAGCAGCAGTCTCTAGTTGACTGATTTAGAATGACTTTGAAATTGTTTTCGCTCAAGCTAACAGGAGCTAACTGGCTAAATTAGGCAGCAATTGTTAGGCTTGCTTGATTAGCAGTAAAAGGGCATGTGTCATGAAAAGTGACTTTATGAAGTAAAACGAATTAAATGTTCAGTGTGTAACATCTAGGAGGATCTATTGGCAAGAATGGAATAAAATATTCATAGGTATGTTTTCATTAGTGTATAATCACCTAAATATAGGAACTGTTGTATTTTACGTTGGCTATTAGAATGAGCCCTTTTTACCTACAGAGGGAGTGGGTCCTCTTCTACGGAGTCCACCATGTTGAACCGCCATTTTTTACAGTAGCCCAGAACAAACATACCAAACTCTGGCTCCAGATAGGGCTTTTTGCGTTTTCAGTTTTACTGTACTATATTTCATACGTCTTTTTTTTCATATTGAACATAAGAACAGGCTTATTTACTGATCATGTGATCCTCTGGCACGTCGCAATGTCTTGTGTTGCTCAGCTGGATGTTAGTCAACATGTGGGCTGGAGGCACCATCCTAATTGCTCTGTGCTAACCATGACATCCTGCTAAATGTGTCTGAACTGAAAGCAATTAAATCACATTTTCTGGTGTCTCATTATTATACCGAGCTACTATTATTATTATCATTATTATTATTATAGTCACTGTGGAAAAATGTGCATCATCAAGATGAAGTCAATTATGCTTTTGTTAGAGGTCTCCTAATTTGGTCTGTTTCTAATGGGCTCCTCAGATAAAAAGCTAAGCACATCACATCAGTACATTAGTCTCATTTCTCCACTTTCTTTATCCTCACAACCTTTCTTCCTCTGCTATCAACCCCTATTCTTGTGTTAAAAAACACAGAAAGGCTATATTCATACTTACAATCACTTCACTACACATCTGCTGAAAGAAATAAGGGGAAAAAAATTTGCTTCCTTTCTCTTTGCCCCCTCTCTCCCCCCGTTTTCATTTAGTATTTTCTATTTTCTCAGACACGAGAAGATCGATGCAGGCTGATGGGAACATGTAATGAACCTGTAATCAAGCATGTGTGTTTGTGTGTGTTATTTAAAAATCAGGATTCAAATCATGCAGTTTAAAATATCAGCAAGGTCGCCCTTGTTGAGGCCTATAGATTACATTTATAAAAATGTTTTTTTTTTTTTTATCATATCGTGCAGCCCTAACAAAAAAAAAAGAATCAATGAGAGTGTTAAGAGCTGAGATGTGTTTTCTTGTATTTCCCTGCTACATATACCTTGGACTGGTTTTCTCATATAGCAGCCATGCAAATAGATTTGGTTATTTTTGACTAGGTTTTGATGTATGTCTCCAGCACAGTTCAAGAAAATGTTAAGAAAAACTTTGTTTGTGGTGCTCACAGTAGAAAAAAAAAACAAAAAAGAACAAACATCCCTAATCAGTGTACACGTTAATATAGATGTCCCACAGAACAGTCTGTTGACAGTTTTTAGGGACAGTTATTAGGGTACGTATCACGATACAGGAGTTAGATTCAATATATTGCATTGTATTGCAATACTGTAAACAAGGGCATATATTGCAATGTTTAGACCTCAGTTTATCGTTACAACACCGCTATCTAGCGACTGGGGGTTAACACATTTTTGAGAATCAATACAAAATCACAAAATAAATTATCGCCATACAATATTTTTCTATATTTCCTTACACCCCTAGTAGGAAGCAGTTCCACTGAAGACACCTGACAGTGAGGTCTGTGTATTACTGAGTATTAACCTCCACTGTACTAGCAAAAACATCAGGTGTGTAGCTTTAGCAGCTAGATGCCCCACCTTGTTCACTTTTACTAACTTTGTCTGTTTGCTGTTTGCTGCTGGGCTAGTAGAGTACAGTGGGTTTATCAGCGCTTTTCCTGAAAACCGCTGCCTGCGTGAAACAAGGTTGATAAGAGCAGAGTCTGTCGGCTGGAAAATCTAAATAATGAGCTAGAAGATGCTAAAACGGTCTGTAGAGCTGAGCAGAACTGCAGAGTAGGGTAATAATTTTCTGTGGTTTCACCCCTTAAAGCGACCCCTTCCACAGTGATTTAATCCATTGTTAAAGGTCCAGTGTGTAACACTGAAGAGGATCTATAGAAATAGAATATAATATTTATAGGTATGGTTTCATTGATGTATAATCACTTGAATATAAGAATTGATGTGTTTTCATTACCTTAGAATGAACTGTTTTTATCGCCTTTGTCACCTTTCATGGGGCTTGCCATGTTTGCGTTTTTGAGTTTCACAGCCACCACAGTTTCCCTACACACTTCACAGCCCGTTCTCATTCCCAGGTCGTCGAATACAGATGCCAGCAGTGTTCAGTTCGTTGCAATTTCATCGCTAGATGCCACTAAATCCAGAAATCCAGTGGAGTTTTTTTTATCTCATTAACTAGCTGAACTGGCACAGAAAAAAATGACCAGAGAGTTTAATCCACAGACCAGCAGCAACTAATTGTTGCATCTAAGTGAAACAGCAACTCCCTTAGTACAACTGCTGACGTGCCCTTGAGCAAGTCATTTAACCTCAAACTTCCTGCTCAAGTGGAGCTTGCAGGTGGCCAGCAGATAAGACTGTGGTTGTGATGGGTTGCTTTCATGTGTGAATATATGTGAGTGTGAAACAACCTGCTTAAAAAAACCTACCGAGACATTTCTATTTCAGTATTAGTCATATTATTATTTGATGAATCTGTTAATCAAACAAATGCATGAATGGTAATGAGTACATGTTATTAGTCTCTGCTCAGCACCAGCTGCAGCCTTAATAATGGAGCATGTGAAGCAGGTGGGATTCTGGTGAGTCCAACAGAAATATTCTGCAGCATTCTGTGTGCAGCAGACTGAACTACAAAATAGTCAAATGCCTTGATGGATGACATTTAGCTAAGTTCAGGATGATGGGGGAAACTCTCTCTCTCTCTCTCTCTTCCTGTCTCTATCTAGCTGTCTGTCTCTCTGTATTTTCTGGGTCTTTGCTCTGACACAATTACACTTCAGCTCCTATCAGCTCCATGGATGCTCCACTGCACCCCAGGAATGGATGGACACACATACATACACACACACTACAGAGTCTCTGTCTCTTTTTGCTAGACTTAATAGAGTAGAATTTATTTTTGACATTTAATTTCTTTCCATTGAAAACAGACTTTTAAATGAAAATAGCAAACTTGAATTGCTTTATAAATAACAGTGATCTACCAGGTTCAACTAAATGAATCTGACTAATTTAAACTTTATTCCTGACTGGGGCACTGGACATCCATTAAAGATCCAGTATGTAATATTTAGGAGGATCTATTGTCAGAAATAAAATATAATATTCATAGGTATGTTTTCATTAGTGTATAATCATCTGAAAATAAGAATCATTGTGTTTTTGTTACCTTAGAATGAGGCTTTCGTAGAGAGTTTGTCCGATTCGTGCTATCGTAGAAACATGGTGGAGTCCGCGGCGACCGTCGTAGAAGGAAGACCGTCCAATCTGTAAGTATAAAGCAG
>NW_023339796.1:20805552-20815633 GCF_004916995.1 Morone saxatilis | reverse complement strand
ATCAGAGAAACAAGCTGAGCTAATGTTAGCAGCTCGACTCCAGCACGTCCTTTGTCTGCCCAACATCATCGGAGAAACAATGATTTTTAAGGTGGAACTGCTTTATTCAGTGTTTAAAAACTGTTTTTCCTGTTTGTTTGTTTGTTTGTTTGTTTGTTTTGGAGAGTAGGAGCTCTTGGTAGAACGATAAACACTGAAAGAATCCTAACCGGGGGAGAACGGTGGTGAAGACAACAACTCCCATGATTTTACACTACTTCACAACATCATAGAACTACTTTATTGTATGTTTAAATAAAGTGTTTCTTCCTCACCAGTTTCTGTGCCAAAACTACCCACCACCCTCCAGAACCATATGCACTCAGCCCCCCCTTTATTAGGTACCCCTGTACAATCTAATGCAATCCAATACAACTGTTGTGCCATAAATCACTGTCATTGGTTCTTTTACTAAAGCAGCCAACAGCTAACAGAATGCAGTCTTTTTGAGCTCTAACTTACAGCGTTTTAAAGTGTAGTGCTAGAGCTTCTGTCCCACAGTAATCTGAAAACAGATCTAGATAGATGTCTCACACAGACACACACAACAAGCCTTTTTAAAAATCTAAAAACCTCCACTTTCAAGCCAGAACCATTTAGTTCTGACATTTATGACAGACAACTGCAAAGCATCTATAATCAAACACTTCATGTCATGATGGCAGGGTGTGCCTATATATTTTTCCATTTTACACCCCTCCTCCACATCTCTCTCCTTCCTTCTTTCCCTCAATGTTTTTGTGCTGTGGTCATTCAGGAGTTAATGATGTCTGTGCTAATGTGATCTAGGCCAAGGGCACAATGGACACACACACACACACACACTGAGGGTCAATAGTGCGAGAGGGTCAGACAGATGGTCAAGTTAACAAACAGCAGGGAAACTCAAACCATCATGTGCGCACACACACACACATACACACATCATTGCACTTGTTATTTAGGGCCCGAGCAGCAACCGCTCCTATCGAAACTGAAGGAATTATTCTTCTTCTTAACTGAAATGAATTACATTTTTGACAGCTGCAACGTGCACAAAAAGTTTTGAAACTGGTGGTGAAAATGGCAAAAATGTACATATTGGTTTGGGTGTGGCTCAACAGCGCCCTCTAAACTGTAGCCCCTGCGGCACGTGCTACCGATATGCATACAAATCGGTACACATGTATCATGACCACACATACAAAACAGTTTCCTTGAGCCATGCCCCAAACCCAACAGGAAGTCAGTCATTTTTAATTAAATGTGCAATTTCCCACAGTTTTTGCGATTTCAAATTTTGACAGTGCAGTCTAAAGACTATCAGGAATAGCAATTGTGCTGCCTATCAGTTTTTGTTGCCCATGGATGTATTTCGACCTTTTGCCAAGAAAACAGGAAGTTGTTCTAACTTCACTGTACATTCTCCAATTGGCCCCAAGTTTCACATGTTTGATGAGGGTCCCGGCCTAAAAACATCTACATGCCAATAGTCAGTCATAGTCACAGCACCACCTATTAGAAACAGGAAGTAAGTCTTGTATAGTAATCATCTGATTTACATGTCATATGCTAGCGCATAACAAGACCGCAGCATACCACGATGCACACAGTCTGCGAGGGTCCATTCATCGCTGCAGCTTTAATTCATTCATTGTATTTATAAATCTTGCATCCAATTATATATCCCAGTCCCAATCCCATACTAACTATAAACGTAACACACTCCTCATCTTAAGTGGGCTGGTGGATAGTGCCAACAATGTTACAAAACATATCATATAATATTGGTTGTTTGACTCAATGATAAGTGCTTTCACCCCAAACACTGCCAGGTTTGAGTTTCTTCAGTAAAACCTCATACAGAGTTTAAAATAAAAAAAATAATAATAAATTCCTGTAATATTCCTACGAGTACACAGATTTTTAACTCTTATATATAATATAATTTCACTCTTATAATATTCCTATTCTTGTTGGATATTACATATATTGTATATATTTTAATGTGAATCTTAAAGATCCCCTCCAGACATGTATTCAGATGTATAAAAATAGTCTGCTTGGAACAATAATGAAATTACAAAAACATATACTACTTCTACCTAATTTTCCAGAATTTCTGAAAATGCAAATGTTGTTGATGTCTAAAGTTTTCCTGCTGGACACAAGATGTCTCCTACCTCCTATTACACTGTACAAGTTGCATACTGGACTGACTTCAAATCCCCCCCATAAATTCAGATGTTCAGTGAGCACAGAGAAACTTTCTACTTTCAGCAGATGAATGTGAAAACCTTCTAGTGTCAAACTCTGCACAGACACCATTCAAACATCTACAATCAGGCTAATACAGTAGTAGTAGCCTGATTAAAGCTAATACAGAAACTTGAGTAAAGATTATTTAGTCAAATGTATGACCTAAGACAAAGCATTTGGGTGAGTAACTCGCAGAGAACTTTTAAGTGCACTGGAAATAACTGACATTTTAACTAGCAGTGGTTTTCACACAGTTCAGTGGAAAGCCCATTTAAAGGTGGCTTAATGCTTTAAAGGTAAAGCATGTAAAAATCTCAAAAATCTAAAAGTCTCGGATGCTTTGGTAAGATGGGTACTTGAGTTAGTAGTAGGTATAGGAGTTGACATCTAATAGTACACAAAGGTTATTATGCTATACTATAAGATGTATAGTAAGGCCACTGCACACAAAAAACTGAATCCCCACTGTTTCAAGTCCTGGTTTCTGTAGCCGACCGTTACCCCTGACCTCTGACCTCCTCAAAAGTAGAGAAACTTAATGTATATCAAATAACATCATGTTCTTTAAATTGTCAGTAAAAACTCACACTCTCCTCTGAAAATCACTGTCTTAGAGCAAGTTCACCTATTTCTTTCATGTCATTACAGAGCCCCCTGCTGGCCACAAGAGGAACTGTATCAACAGGTAGAAAATATATTGAAGAGTCTGAATGTGGTTCATAGAGGAAGACTAAAGGAAGCTCCGCAGATCAAAGAAACGTACTGTTGTTGTTTGGAAAAAAAACTTAAATTATATGACAATGGTTTAAGAGGATACTGTAGTGACAGTGTGGGCACTCAAAAGAGAATTAAGAAGAGAATTATGAAAATATGTGTACTACTACACTTCCCATTATGCATTTTGATAAAGTCACTCTACTGTTGTTTTGCATTTCAAACTTCATGCCTCCAGTTCCTAACTTCTGTTGTGAATTTATAGTCTCCATATCCACGCTGAAACAGCCCTGATGACATCACTATGACGTCACCTGGGTTATTTCCTCAGACTTAATAAAGCTCCTGTGTAGTATTCCTCATAAGTTAAATAATCATAATGTGTGGAATAGGTGGAAAATTGCCCTAATATATCTAAATAAAATGAGATAAAATGAACAGAAAGCATGGGCAGAGACAGAAGAGTATGACATGCTACACAGGATTCTAGTCAGGGGTGATGAGACCTCCAGGACCCCCCTGGCTCATACAGATCTCACAAATAATAATAGTGCCAGGGATGTAGCAAGTTTGCTGAAATGGCTGAGCCCCTGAAAGGCTCCAGTGAATGGGTCCTCTCGGCTTCACTCATATCAACACATGCTCACGCTCTTTTCACCATAAACACATGCATGTAAACTGAGAGAGACTAGGCACTGACACACACAGGTGGCACATTGATGCTAGCTGCCTCTTGGCTAGTAACATTAACTGTAACGTTAGCCTCCTGGCTATCGTTTTTCCCTTCAGCTCCATATTTTCGTTCTACTTTCTTTTCTGGTGTTATAATTTATGTGCAGGGAAAATGGAAATTCACTTCAACATTAGCTAGTAGTTGGTTTAGCCAGCAGTTAGTGTAGATTGGAAGCGGTACACTTTTGACGTTGTGTACAAAAATGATTTTCAGGAGAGGGGGCTACATTTTACACGTGTTGTGTTTTGTTTTATACGTATGTTTTGGTTTGTAGACCCCAGGAAGAGTTTGATGTTCTTTACCTGACCTCTGCCTATACAAAGCTCTTCTCTCTACATTTGTGAAGACAAAAGGATGGGGGTCCAAGAAGAAAGAAGAAATAATATGTAATGGTGAGTAATTTGGTTCAAAATAGCTTACAATTTCCCCTTTTTCCCCTCTTACTGCCCTGAGTTCACATCAACTTAACCAAATCTATATTTGTGGGACAGAATTAGACAGAATTATTTGCTGAACTAGTAGTGTAGATCAGTAAACTGAAATGAAACTGTAAAACTGAAACATTTTTTGTTGCATTCTGTCACTAGTTTTTCAGAAGTGATCAGTGTGTGCTGTGATGCCTCTTTTTAACAGCAGAGGGAGGCACAGTAACATATTATTCCTTCAGTCTTCACAAGTGTGAAGAGAAGAGCTTGGTGTTGGCAGAGGTCAGTTAAAGAACATCACATTGTAACATTATATAGTAAAGTATATATTGTATATAGCATTTTTTAATAACCACTTATGGTTTTTGCATTTGTAGATTTTCTCCCTTTAATACCAATTTTTCTGATATTTTTGGAAAGACACATGGCATCCATCCATATCTGATGAGGACAGTCACTCAGTCCTTAACACTGTACTAGCTCTCCTGTTAGCATGGCTCAGTCATGTCAAAGGAATTCTTGACACTGGATATGACCTACACTTCACTGACGACCCCTGAGGAGAAGTTGGCTGCTTCACTGGCTGTAAAACTGGTTTCTTAGTGAAGTTTTTTATGGGATCTTCTGCCTCATTAGACAGAAAGTCAGAGGTACCCAAATGTTGTCTTTTGAAGGCAAAACAACAAAATGTTTCTAACAAGGAAAACCTGGATTTTTAAAGATGTAAAGAATGACTGAAAACAGTAGCTGAAGTAATTTGTGAATGTATACTAATGAATAAAGTCTTGGTAATTCATATAACTATTGTGCTTTATAATATTTGAAGCAGAGCAGAGGACATCAGATACCTATAGATGACTGAAATAGAACACTAACTTTGTCTGAGTAGATTAAACAGAGCAAACACCAGCCTCTGTCATCCTGAGATCAAACAACCACACCTTGATACATCCACAAGAATTTGGCTTCAAATATTTGAACAACACTAAGGTGCGCTTGTATTACCTGGTCAGACACAGCTGACTGAACAGAACATGTATTCAAATCAGCTAATCCTTTGTATTCACTCAAAGGATAAGGCTGGTGTTAACTCCGTATTTTTAGTATTTATAGTATTTATTTAAGTAATTCCATGAAAAGACCAAGCAAATAATGGATTATACCATCTCTTTTCTGACTTCCCTTCACTGTCTGTGGCCCCGATTTTTTTACATTTCTTTAAAAGGCTCGGTAATTTCCTAAAACAGCTGGGCACTGTAGTTTTTATCAAACACTAGTCAGACAGGAGAAAAGTGCATTTACTGGGGACTATTTTCAGCAGCGGATTAATCCACATNNTTTGGGGCAGCAGGACGGTGTATGCGGGATTGAGTCAAAATAAAGTACAGTGTATGTGTTCATGGTAGCAAAGGAACATGTGACCCAGTGCCACAGTGTGACTCACTATTTTTGGACAACAATGGAGCTCTATGGCACAGAGGAAGAACATATATCAGGGTTTGATACACTTGTTAGCAGATACATTCACTGCTGGTTTGGGTATTTTCATTGTTGCTTTATAAGAAAAATATAGAATAGCATCAGACATATGTTTAATAACAGTATTATTAGTATTACTGTTTCTCTTGGTTCAAAGTAGAAAAGTCACCAATCACCAAAATCACCATTTCACTTCAGTGTTTTACTAAGTCAGTGTTGTAGTTTATTGTTGCTTTACAGTAACAGTCATCAGTTGTCACAGTTTATTTTAGCTCAGTTTGTCAGAAACACTACCTTAAGAGACTACACACACACACACACAAGTGGCCCCATTTACACCTGGTATTAACATATAATCTGAATGCCACAAGGGTACCTTCTGTGTTAAACCAAAAGGGGCGTGACAAAATAAAGGCAGTTTCTTATGAGCTGGGATGAGAACGTGTTGCAACAGACGTGATGCAGCCCAGGTCAGGCAATGCCACAAATAGACATCAGTCATATTGAGATCACTTTTTGCAAGGTAAGACTTGCTAGCAATGGCTACTTGTTGTAGTATTTGATGGGCTTTCTTGAGTTAGCAGTAAGAGGCAGCAACCCTTCAGGCCGTTGTTTTTTCTTAAAGGTACAGCTTGTAGGATTTAGTGGCATCTAGTGATGAAATTGCAGATTGCAACTCACCACCCACGTCTGTATTTGACAACTTGGGAATGAGAATGGGAAGTGTGTAGGTGGAACTAGGGCCACAAAACTTGTGAAAAACACAAAATTCCCCCAAATTATCTTGGTTTGTCCATGGTGGTCCTCCATCCTAAGATAACAAAAACATAACAATTCCTATATTCAGGTGATTATACCTATGAATATTGCGCATACGAGCAGAGTTCCTTGATGAGTTCAAGCGTGATAGCGTAACCTCATGAACTATTATATTCCATTTCTGCCAATAGATCCTCCTAAATGTTACACAGTGGACCTTTAAGAATGTGTTCAAGCTTTAAAGCTGTACAGATGTCATTAACACCTGGCTGAGATCCAATCACAATCTGAGCCTGACCGTCTCCAAATGGGGTCTGGCTGACTCAATCACATTCTGATCCCAATGCATTTATGCACCTCATCCAGATAATGTCAGATACAGACAGCATTTGAATGCCAGGTATAAATGGGGTTGATATACACACACACACACATAAAAGCTGTGCTTGTAACTCTTCCCACTTTCTAAAGCAGTACTTGGGAGCAGTGGAGCACTGATGTTAATGGGAGTTGCAGCTGCTAATAGTCCATATTTTGTGAAGACATTCACTGTCATCTACATTTGAACATTTTTATTTAAAGAAAAAAAGATGAAAAGTGTTCAGAATTAAATTCTTTACACAATGACTACTTGTTCTGACACACAGATAATAAAGACAGTGACATGAACACTATTAATGATACAGATAAGAATAACTGGACCATATCTGATTGGACTGCAATCAACACTTATAGAGAATCTGCAGAGAGTCCAAAATGATGCAGCCACTAAAGACAAACAGTGATATTCAACATGTAGACTGTAGTTTCAGTTTGTGTATTCACCCAGTTTGAACAGGAAAATGTCTATTTGATTTGTAATCATTTACTTGTACAGTGTGTATGTGACCATCAACACTAATGATGAACACAGCAAGCAACGCACAGATTAAAATTCACAAGGCTTTGGATGAGCAGGACACTGATGCAGCAAAACATTTCTATCAGTTTGATATGTGACTGTTGAGCAGTTAGAGGTCAGGTGTGTACATGTGAGATGTCAAAATTGATGTAATGTGAACTAAACCCATTCTGAGTGTATGGTGGGAGGTTCAATCAGCAGCTGACTTCAGATTTTCCCCCCATGGAGTGCTCATACACTGCTGCGCTCACTTCAACACCAGAATATAACTTAAACAGTCTTAACATACTCATTAAAAAGTAAATATTAAACCATATTAAACCACTTTAATAGATGGAAATCAATGTGAACCCAACCACCAACTCAATACCTCTACACACTATGTATATTCTCTAATAGGCTGACATAAAGCTAGCAAATACTATACCGTTAAGTTACTCTATAGATGAATCTGGCGCATTGTAGAGAGTATGTTCAAGCGCCATTACTGCAGTGGCAGAGTGGAACTGAACACATTCACACTGACAGTGAAAGCAGAAATGTTTGGTTTAACATGACCATGATTAACAGTTTTTTGTCTGAGCACCAACAGTATGTCACTTTTTCTGCTTTAAAATAACAGCTTCAAAATCCTTCTGAGGCTACACTGATTTTGAGTGTCTGTGCCCTGTTCCTACACTATGTGACTTTTGGCTCTGGGCTGGGATTGCTTAACTCTAATAATATTACTTTCCTCGGTAACTAGTGGTGTAACTAATTACTAATACATTTCAGAAGTAATATTACAGTCAGTTATTCCCCCCCCCCAAAAAAAAGAAAAAAAAGATCTTGTTAAAACCATACTTTTGTTGGCACCCCCTACTGATCTGAAATCCAACAATCCAATCATTTTCATTCATCACATAAAGTGACCGAAACATAAGGATTTAACAATAACAGAGTTTAGGAAAGAAAAAAAGATTTCCTGGAGCAGAAGCTTGTGGCTTTTACTTTCTGCTTGTTGTTGGAGCAGCGGATGACTACATTTTACTGAAAAGTGTTGTATAAAACCTTTATTTTAATGGCATTTGATGATATTTTCTACATATAACAGCTGCTACAGCGTCTCTTGGACTGATTACTTGGCAGGAATGCTTATAAAGTGAAATCATTTACATATGTTACAGTGTTGTACGAGGGTTGCCCAGAGAGGTGCAACCACAATAATGGCGGATTGTTTTACTTCCTCCTACAGTTCAAATTCATCTATAGAAATTTGGCTCTGTTTATCTTTCTGTTTTATCTGTAGTTTTTAGATATTTCCCTTTCATGTTGATTTCAATTTCACATTCAACTAACTCAAAACAAAATACTCAGTTAGAAATACACCAGCCTCAGGTGTATGCACATAATATGTATGCAGCACGTGTGTGTATGTTGAGTGTGTGAAGCTGTGTGTTTCAGTGTCTCTGTTACACTCTTTCTGTCAGTGCAGTTAAGTTTAAATGTGTGTCAGTGTGTGTGTGTGTGTGTGTGTTCAGGGACATCTTGTTGTTGGTTCATGGTTCCTCTTGTTTTTACAGCAGAGCCCGTTGTAAATCCTCCTATCATCTAATCTGATCCCACACACACACACATTTGCACAATAATACTCAACATTAACCTACAGTACACACTCAGGCTCATGGAGGATGCTACTCTCACAGATACAGTAAGAATAAGACAGGGAGAGGTTATGCAGAAGACACACTTACACACACACACACACACACACACACACACACACAAAAGCGCACAGTAAGGGTGTGAGATCAATAGTTTCTTTGTCCACCTTCAGTCTGCAGCTGATCTATAAGCACATCAACTTTTGCTCTGTCTCTCTCTCTTTCCCTCTCTTTCCGTTCCTTTCTTCACACCTCTTCTTTCTCTTTCCTGTAACGACAGAGAAATATGGATCATATTAAAAGAAAAGAGAAACCAGATGTGCTCTACAGCGGAGTATAACTTCAGAAAGAGGGGAATGTTGAAAAGAGAGAGAACTTTTATTGCTCCAGTGTTTCTGTATCCTGTACACTACGGTGTGTTAAATTAGACGTTTTACAACTTTTCCACTTCATTCAGATTGCAGAAAAAACCATCAACTGTAGCAAAGCTACTCCAGAGAAAGGTGTTGATGATATTTCCATCTGCAGTGCAGGATAAAACCTGGTGGGCACATAAATACATACCAGTCATCAGTCAAATGAACATAAATCCTCTGCCTAAATAAGATTCCATTACCTTTTCAGACTTACAGGAAAATGATTGTAATATTATGTATTTCCTCAAGCTACAGTATATTAGCCTGGTTATGCACTCACACACTGGTTAATTTTTTTAATCTCTCAAAAATGGCAGCCCACAGAACCAGCGCGTGGTCAGCTCACGAAATGCATCAAGAACGCCATCCCATCATATCCTCCTTTCTGTGTGCATAGTTGGTGTATGGATGAGCAAGCAGCATGATGGTGAATGTGAGCGATGCAAAGCAAAAGGAGAGCAGTGAAGCTGTCAATCTGGCAGTAAATGTACAGAGTAGCTTACAGTTTGTCCATGAAAAAAGGCTGCAGCTTACCAATGTAAAGCCCCTGTGTTTGTGTTGTTTCCCAACTGATGGAATAGCATGTGACTATTTGGCTAAATAACGATAATGTTCCAAGTGTGTGTACGTACATTTCCATCAAATTTGGCATGTCAACCAAGATCCTCAGCAACTTCTACAGATGTACAGTCGAGAGCATCATCACCAGCTCAGTTACAGTGTGGCATGGCAGC
>NW_023339796.1:20805238-20805442 GCF_004916995.1 Morone saxatilis | reverse complement strand
AACATCATAAAGGACAATACACACCCACAACACGCGCGCTACAGGAGTGTGAAAGCAAGGACAAAAAGACTCTCTAACAGTTTCTACCCCCAGGCCATCAGACTCTTAAACAGTACAGCCCACACCACCCTCCAGCACACTTAATCACTCCCACTGTGATGTAATGTCACTCGGCACCTGAAGTGTAACTGTGAGGCATAGAGC
>NW_023339796.1:20795493-20805138 GCF_004916995.1 Morone saxatilis | reverse complement strand
CTGGGACAGCTGAAAGTAGAATTCGGCACCGCTGTGGGACACTGGGGAAAAAGTTAGCTTTTAGCTATCAGTGAAATAGCTTGACAAATATGGGATGTATTGATGTGAAACCTGGTAGAGATGTTCATTGTCGTCAGAGGAAGAATCCTACTCACGTTGGTGAGCCCCTGATTTTCCTCTAGCACCACCATGAGGTTGAGGTTTTAAGTCAAATAACCAGCAACTAATGAGAAGGACTGCCATGAGATTTAAGTTTTCTTCAAGATGAATTCTAACAGTATGGTCATACGTTAATTTGTGCAGGTAGCAGCTAGCCCTGGTTTCGTTTCTATATATTTTATCAGGCATGTGAAGAAAAAAAAACACTTCTGTCTGAGCTCCAGTCCCCTCTCCTTTCTACCCCTTTTCTCTCGTTCGCAGGTCTTGTATCAGGTGGGTTTGTGCTGGTGGGACCAGATCAGTATCCGTTTACACTATAAACAATAGTCCTCTGTTTTTTCTCTCCTTTTCCCCTGCCCTCCCTCTGTCTCCTCCTCTTTCATCCCTCTGGCATTCTCACCTCTCTTCACCACAGTACCCCTCTATCTCCCTCCTCTCAACACACCTTCCCTCACTCCATTTCTCCATCTGTCTGTCTGCAGTCAAGTCAGTTCAGATCTTCACTGGTATCAGGCTTATATAAACTATATCAACCAGCTCTTCATAGAACTCTGATAAGTGTTGCTCTGTACAATAACTGCACTGTTCAGCTCGACCATCAGGGACTACACTATTTGGGAGTTCACAGTCTGTGTTGGAATTGAAAAACACAGCTTTATTCAGAGGAAAGGGAATACTTCATTGAAAACAAAACCAGCGAACTGAACAGCTGCATTAGTCATTATGTGATCATGACTCATAAAATACAATGACTGCATGAAAACACCCACTTACAGGATTTGTCCTCTGTGAAGTTTGCAATGAGGTTACCAGTCCTCTCAGCAAACAGGTCATTTGTTTAAAGGAGCACTTCACAGATTTTACCAATAGGGTTCAATTTACATTTCATGAGCAACACTACTCACTACTGTTAACTGCTGTTTAATGCCCTCTTTGGTTCTAGAGAAAGTTTTGAGGCAAAAATCTATCTATCTTCGCTTAAGCATATACTGTGCAAATTTATAAATGTTGTTTAATTCCAACTCCTGCTGTATGAGTAAAAAGAGAAGCTCACAATTTATGTACCCACACTGTGGACCATTCTGGCTATTGACAAACAAGCAGGAATGCCAGAATCGACTTGCGGCTCTGCTTCAACTGTGTGAAAGCCTGACTGGTCATCAAATAATTATATTTGATGAATGGCCCTCGCTCAACCCTGTCCACTGCACGGCACACAACGCCTGATGAAGGTGAAATTCTAAAATGAGTCATGCAGCTCAAAAATCTAGTCAGCAACGGACTCAAATTGTACATTGTATGCCCAGCTTTAGAGATGACGGTTCTTTAACAAGAAGTCTATGTTACAAACTGGGTCACGGAGCTTAAAACACATGGGCTTTTACCAGTAAGGGAAGGCCTAGTTGCATTATGGGAAACGCAGAATCCAGCATTTCAAGTGAACTGCTACACACCACACCTTAAACATCCCTATAGTGATACAGATGTGATGTATAGTGCGATGCTACTGTACACCAGGGTCAAATGAGATCATTTACTGCATGGCAGAGGCGGTGTTCCTCCAGTCCATGGAGACATTATGCTATGGACCAAGGCTAACTGATAGTGATGTGAAAGCTGTGAGAAGAATAAGCTATCAGGAACATAATGTGACACCAAGATTCCTTTGCAGGCCCTTGCTCATCTGTTTTCATACATGCTGACATGTAGAATTAAAGATAAAAGATGTAATATTCCCAAAAATTCTGCAACTCTGTGCCCTCATTAGTTAGCCAGGACATTCAGTATAAAAGTCTCATCTGTCTTTTTTTTACCCTGCTCATCCCATCTGAGCTCCAAAAGTTCTGCGCTGTCCTCCTGCCGCAGTGCTGCTGAGCTAAATCTGGGACCCCTCCATATACTACATACTGTATATAGGCTAGTCCCAGATTGGTAACTGGGTTAGTTCTTCCAGGGCTCGATCCATTACACTGTGGTTTCAGGGGACACAAATACCTCAGGGACAGCATGCCTACTTCCATTAAAAGTCTGTCCCTTGTGAGGAAATGTGCTGAATGAACTGAAATACAGAGAACAGTGTTTGTTCAGCAACTGCTGATCAGTTTTCAGTCATTTATGCTTTTAATGTACTATATTTCATTTAGATGCCAAATTAAAGCTCTGATAATCTGTGTTTTTATATTATCAATGGATTAAATGACTGCATGTAAAGTGAAGGCTGTCAGTATTAATGTAACCTGACTGTGGTAGTTGGTTTCTTACACAGCACTATATGGGAAGTCGTAGTTTGGAAAAGGGCAGACTCGAACTTCAACCAATCATATCAACTCTCAAAAACTCATAAACTCTGATAAACCCACTATCTGCCCAGCACTAAACAGCAAACAGAACAGTGTATATTGGAAACAAAATGACACCAAATAAATGTTTATGTTGCTGTGTCTGCTGGATGTAGGCAGCTGTTTAATCTATTACCACTACTTTAGATCAATTATCACATACTTTGGTTCACATTTATGTTCACATTATTGCTCTGTATGTTAAGAGCAGAGCAGGTGTTACCTTCTATACTTGTATGTGTAGGTCTCACAGTTTTCCTGTGTCGTCAGTGGAAAGTGCGAGTCACTGGAAGGCGGCACGAACCGTCCGGTCACTGAGCGGCTGGGTAGGACGGAAGTTGTCCCCCAACAACCCATCGTTACCTTCTAGCAACTCCGCCCCTTTGAAATGGGACCGCAGCCTCCGAAACTCCTCGATCTGCACAGACAGACGATAAAATATTTCAGACTACACAACATAGGTTTGACCAATATAGTCAAACTGATATACCTGGACTGAGGTGGCTGACAGTTTGGTCCCAACATAAGAAGACATTATGGTTTCTTAAAGACACTGCTTTCATCCTTTGGTTTTCTAAAAATACACATAATTCAAGTACTGCATATGACTTCCAATATTTGCTCTACACTCAGGGGTTAAAGCGTTCAGTGCTGAGCAAAATGAACCTGGCATGGGAAAAGATTAGGAGATTTGGACCCATGTGGGGTCCCTAATGATAGCCAAAGACCCTGTAATAATATAATGATAGTATGGGAATGAAATGTGAAGACAGCTGACACTGAATACAACAGTATTGTAAGAGTATGTTTAGTTATTAATTTCTGCTGATTTCAGTTCTTAACAAACATTTACCAGGCAGATGGGTGAACAAACATCCTGTATTTACCCAGCACTAAGTATGAGGTTGTGACGGATCTGGTCGTCTAAACATCAACGTCTTGTTGTTTTCTTGCTCACACCAAAATGTTAAGATCAGAATCACTACAGAAATGATCCAAAATCTGACTTCCTGTTCATGTGTACATGTACAATTTACACACATATATTATGTATCATGCTGGTTACACCGCCCAAAACAAACAGTTTCTGAGCTGTCATGCTATTGGCTTACAGAAGGAGGATTTATGGCCCACTGTCAAAGTGCAAAACATGTAGGCATAGCAACTGTTGAATGACACACACACACACACACACACACACACTTGTATGCACATATGCACTGTGCACACACACGCTTGGTCTTTTAGCAGTCAATAATAGCCAGAGGTGTGTATTCTAGGTAAGCAGGACCTGCTGTTTTAAAACACTTCTCCTGTTGTACATGCAGTGTTACTATGGTTGACACATGATACCGAAAATACATTACTATAGTACTCAAAAATAAGGTAATATATACAGTGCATAATATGGTCTGTTCAGTACAGTTTTTGTGACCCACTTTTCCACTTTTCTGCTTGTTTTATATGTTTCCCAGAATACCTTTAAATAACCTCGAGGAGCACAACTCTGTGGTAAGGATATCTCTTCTAATACAAGAGTTTTCAAACTGTGAGGCCACCTCCTCAGAGCGGCACAGAGGATTTGGAGGGAGGGTTGCAAAGGGAGACATGTGAGACAAAGACATGTGCATGCTGGTGTTCTAAAAACAGGAAGGTAGTTTTTGTAGTCTGATCTGCTGATTTGATCACAATTACAGTGATGTTGATTCATGTACATTATGAAGTCATCCACATCAGTATGGACATAGCCTTAGGAGGAGGACAACCACAAGTCCTTCTCTCTGTTAACATTTCAAAGGGTCAGCAGGCCAGAGGGCAGCAAGGACGAAAGACTAAAATAAATGTCAGAGGATTACCATCATCATCCTTTGCTTGAAGAGAGCCATAAGTCAGGCAAGGGCTGAATTAAAGTTTAGATCTATTAAAGGCAATGTGACAGGCTCATTGATTTGCTGTGGGTGTAAAGGCTTCCTGTACTGTGGTGAATGCCAGAGTGCCTCAGGTTAGTGGTGCTGTGTGGTATGAAAGTCACAAAAGGGCCTGGCAGTGATTGTATCTTGGATGGGATGTAGAAAAAAAGAGAACAGAGCTCTGACATTTTTCACTGAAGGTAGCTAGATGATATTAGCTTAATGTTATTAAATTATCCTAGGTTTAGGGTTACCAGAACATTAATATTAAAACCTAAATTAGCTGACGCATTGTTAGGTTTAATCTGTACCGATGAGAGAGAGAGTTAACCCTAACCATGTGTATACATGGCTGTGGTGTAATGTCACTATTGGTGTAAACTCAGGCATATGTCTAAAACTGCTGTGTCTACTTCAAGGGTTCTCCGGCTCTGCAGGGCAATATTTCTAATGGAGTTTGTCAAAAAAACGAGTTCTGTGATAATTCTATGTTGGTTTGTCACTATTAGCAACCCTGTTCACATAATTACATCCATTGTTAATATAAATACATTGATCAGGGAGGAATGGAAGAATGGATGCAGTCACAAGTAAGGCCTATAATATTTAAAAGCAAGCTGGACTCACAATGGAGAGTTAGCAAAGGTAAAAAATGATGCAGCAGAACAAGAGTCATGCTAATAGCTGGCTAATGTATATACATCTAGTCGCGAGCACAGATTAGGAGCAGGCTATTACCTGTAACTGTGAGATGGTTAGAGGGTAGCGGTAGAGGATCCAGGTCACATTTTCACTACAAGGTGGTGTGGTCAGAGATCCTTCATACACCCAGTAGTCCCTCAGTAAAGGATCTGAGGGCAGATTAAACATTTAACGTAAAACGCTTAAAACATGTCAGTGAAAGCATCTTTTATTACCTGACTGTACATTGGGATAAACAATCCACTGTTCTGAAAATGGCTATTTTGATAGTAAAAGTTGCTGTCCCCTTCCTAGAGCGCAGGGGCAGAGGGGTTTTTTATTTGAATATGTTAGTCGATTCTGCCTGACTCAATAATCATTTATCTGACTGAGGTTTGGTCAAATTAGAATATATGGCCCCGACCATGGCTCTGAAATATCAGTATCCTACCTATGCGGTGTACTGATAATCCAGTGCTGTCCATGGTGCTGAAGTAGCAGACGAATATGTGATTGCGCCCTTCTCTCTTAGTCCCGCCCTTCTGTCAGTTAAATCTTGGATCTATAATAATAATATTTTCTCAACTATAAATTGTTAATAATAAACACTCAATTCTATAACCTATACACTATAGAGTAGTGACACATTCATGATCAAAGTGACAAGCAGCAATGTGTAGTCTCGGAAGAACAAGGGGATTAAAGTGATACACTGCTGCCTATAGTATTCCTATAATATTCCAGTCTGTGCTGCCTAACCTAACCTGGCCACTGGGCCATCTTTTTGATAACTTGAGTGTTCTGCCTCAGCCTAACGCCTGTTAAACTTTGTTCTTTCACCTGTCAGATTCTGCCTATGCAACAGTGCAACAGTAATTTTGCTTTGAAATTATGTAAAGTGATGAAAAACCTGCAAATTACAGAGCAGTGCTAAAATATGTGGAGACAGCCCTACACCCTTTCAGCGCAGTAATCTCTGTGGTGTAGGTCTGATGCTCACTGAAATAAAAACATACACATACATATTTTGTAAGAAAGAGATTAAATCCCCTTCCAATCAGCTAACCACATGATTCAATTAGGGATTTGACAGGATAAGGATTCATCATCAACATTACTTGATACTACTACTAGTGATTGTGAACAATAAGCTGGCATTAAAGGACCAGTGTGTGGGATTTAGTTGCATATAGCGGTAAGATTGCACAACCGACTGAAACCCCTTGTCTCAACCAGGCACACAGGAGAAACTACGGTGGCTAAAAAACTTGTGAAAAACATGAAAGGCCCTATCTAGCTAGTATCGAGCTAGTGTTTGGTTTTAAGAATGAATGGATTGATGAGAGGATGATAGCGACCCAGCAGGCTGCCATCTTAAGAGAGCCATGGTGGTATGATAATCAATTTCTGCTCACCAGGTAACAGAGTGTTGGGGTTGAAGCAGGGGATTATCTTGTTCTTCCCCTAAAGGAAATACAGAGACATGGCAATAATTAATGTTATCATGTATCCAGTTTAACAATGTGATCGTTCATCTGACATTCATCTTTATCTGATGTCATAAATTACCATCTAATCTGTCTGATCGTTTCAGTGTTATCCTCACCTTGTATTGCAGGTCCTGTAGAACTTCAGTGATTGCCTTCAGACCCAGATGCTCCTTACCGATCTGAAAAAACACATTTCAGGTTTCAGTGGGTGATCAGTTGGTAGCCACATATCAATATATCTTATGAAGACACTGTTATCAGTGATCGTCTTAAAGATGTCAACAATGTTTTAAGAAGATTTTAGTTTACACCCACCGTATCCTTACAGGAAGTAAACAGGAAGTAAAACCTAAGGGAGCTGTCAAAAACAGGACGTGTGAGGTTGAGTGTGTTATGGCTGTGGCCTCAGGAGGTCAGGGCTGTCTGGGGTAAAACCAGAAGCAGACCAAAAGCTGGTGTTTTTTCACTGGGTGTGTTTTCCTCAACTGGTGTGACTCAGATCTCTCTCCTAAAAGCGAGCTTTGCTTTCTCTGAGGTTTGATTGTTGTCATTAAAGTGGCATAAACCCTCCCACAGTTTTTCCTGTTTTCTCAGCAGGGAAACGGAGGACCAATTAAATGCGGATGCCAATTCATAGGGATGCAGCAGAAAGTGTTTGCTTGTATGATACTATTACACAGGATGGTTCAGGCTAATCTGGAATGAGCCTGTTCACTCTTTTAGAAAAACAGCACTTACAATCCCAGGAAGGAAAAACTTGCTGAGACTTGCTGAAAAAGGGGGGAAATGCATGCAGCTACAGTCAAACGTTTCTCAGCTTATTAGGTATACGTAGCTAAGACTAATGCAGTCTAACACAACTGCCCTGCAATAAATCAACCCTTCGTGAAGATTATAATGTATAATTATTAAGTTATAAAATATAATTATAACCTTACAATGTATAAAGTTGTAGATTATTTTTATTGGAGCAGTTTCAGAAAGCTGTTTTTGGTGTTAGCCGGTTGTCACCGGCCAGCCTTGCCCCTTTAAGACAGTGGCCCGGTGTGTGTGGGTGTGACGTACAGGTGCAGGAGGGTAAACAGGGAGAGAAGAGGTAGACATCCACGGTGACAGACGTACGTAAAAGAGCTAGCTCATGTTAATGCCTAAGTGTTTAGTACACAGCAGTGTCCAGACATAATCTGACCAGGCCCGGTGTTGTGATCTGTCTTTGCTAAAGAACGGAATTAAATGTGCGGTTTTGCATGAAAGTCTCCACTTCATCCTCCTTCTTTCCCACACTTTCGCCCAGACTCTAAGACGCTGGTTACCAGCAACGAGCCAAAACATTAAACCATCTCCCAACTACGGTTTGGAGAGAGAGAGGGTTGAGAAGGTAACACTGGGGGCTCATCCAGGATAGAAAGTTTGCCCAAGAAAGAGGAGAAAAGGTAAGAAGAAAGAAGACAAATAAAGAGAGAGCCGCGAACGCGGGAAAGAATGGCGGCACACACTAATGTTGCTGTTGAGAGACACAGGAAGCTAATTATCCCAAACATTAGCACCAATCCATTTTTAGCGGACATAAGAGAGACTGTTCGAGCTGATATGGACTTCAGCGGGTGGCAGATGTGTTGGCGGCGGGGAGAGCCGCAACCCATTTCTGGTTAGCATGGAGCTAACCACCAGAGCAACATAGCGAGCCACAGGTGGAGCGGCGGCCCAGCCAAGGACAGCGCTGTTCAGCGGGGCATGGCCACCGACCTCACTGCCTTCAGCACTGACTAATCCTTTCCGGACGCCGCCAAAGCAGGAGGGCGCAGCAGGCAGTGAGTCTATGTTTCCCCCTCAATATTGCTATGATGGCCCCAGAAATATGGTTTCTACTCCAGCTGTAGCCTTACGTTATGGCGCGAACAATGACTCTAATCAGACTTTTGACGGCCGGCCAGCTAACCCCTTTTTCCCTGCAAACAATGTGTATGCCACATTAAACGCCCCATCCACTCTGGCCCATACACCAGCTCCCCAGCCTGCTGTCTCCCCCTTCACGCCATGTATGTCCCAGTCTGTGAGATGCAGTTATGCAGAATGGGCTCACGATTATTACTCTGCCCCTCACTGTGATGCATCACTCCCCTGGGGTAGAGAGCCTGACTCCGGTGGATATGGAAAGCCTAGCTGGAAAAGGGCTGAGTCCGCACCACAACGTGCCTCTTCCAGCATGGTGCGTAGCGGCAATTGTATGGACAGTAGTGATGATGAAAAGTATGAGCAGAGAGAGAGAATCCCCACTCTACAGCCAGGTCGTTTTGATGGATCGGGCTCATGGAAAGACTTTCTTTACCTGCTGTGCCCAGGCCAACAACTGGTCGGAGAAGACCATGGCCGTGCAGCTCAGATTCAGCCTGACCGGTGCTGCTGGTGCTATTGTCCATAAAAACCCCAGATCTACTCGATGGAGTTACCAGCGGATTGTGGATGAAGTGGACGCTGCCTACGGGCCAAGTTTGGAGTATGCAGCAGCCATAGGCATTGAACTGAGACAGAGAGTGAGAGGGCCAAGTGAAGCCCTGCACAGTCTGAGAGATGATATCTACGAGAAAGTTTCCATCGTGTATGCAGATCCTACAGAGCGGGAACAGGACGCCATCAACGTGGAGATCTTCACCAACGCCTTGGCTGATGCTGAGGTGGTTCAAAGACTGCTGGAGGAGCAGCCTCGCACCCTGGCCAGAGCATACGAAGTAGCACACAGGTACGAAACGACCAGAAGGGCTGCCAGAGCGGTCACCCAGCTGATGGAGCCAGGTCAACGGAGTTCGGCAGAGCAGAGAGCCAGGGCAGCGACGGTACGTGAAGATACAAGTGTGATACTGTGTGATGAACCAGGGGGATTTCGCCACACTTGCCAAGCCACTCAATGAACTCACCAAAAAGTATGCACGCTTCGACTGGACGTCTGAATGCCAGGAGGCATTTGAGGCACTGAAAAGCCGGCTGACATCTGCGCCTGTGCTAGGCTACCCCCTCGACAGCAGCGAGTTGTTTCTTGACACTGACGCCAGTGATTGGGGAATCGGA
>NW_023339796.1:20795062-20795318 GCF_004916995.1 Morone saxatilis | reverse complement strand
GGCCAGCTTGCCCGCTGGTTAGAGAAACTGGCAGAGTACAATTTCCAGGTGATCCATCGCCCGGGAGACACCACCAGAATGCCGACGCACTTTTCAGGAGACCGTGCCATGAGTCATGTCCATGTACAGTGCCAGAGCCTAATCTAAGTGTCCAGTGTCAGTATAAGGCGGTGCAGTACAGCCTAGATGACGTTCCAGCTGAAGAAGCTGCCATGGAAACATTTACAGAGCAACCTCCAGTGGGGGTAGTGGAGCT
>NW_023339796.1:20791079-20794962 GCF_004916995.1 Morone saxatilis | reverse complement strand
GGCCATCATGCATCTGTTGCATCACAGAGGCACGGTACAGGTGGGGCAGCAGGATCTGGGGGTAGAACACTTGACCTTCTGTGCAGTAGAATTTCCTCAGCAAGACTCCATCCTTCCAATAGAGTCGTTTCCATTGTGCCCAGTATGCTTTGGTAGCTGGGCTGCAGGGTGCTACGTCAGTCCACAATGGTCGGTCTCCTGCGTCCATCCACTTCCTCACTGGAGATATATCTGGGTCAGTTAGTTGGGCATTGAACAACTGTTCTTGGGTCCAGCCGCAGAACAGGTTAGCGTGACGTGGCTCACTCACCCTGTGGATGCTTGGACGGTTGGGAGTATAACCACAGCTGTCGTCGCTGGAGGTGTTCTCTACCCCCACTGGAGGAAACTCTGGCTTCGATGTTAAACGGCCCCCACAGCAGTCATCAAGCTCCACTACCCCCACTGGAGGTGGCTCTGCAGATGTCTCCATGGCAGCTTCTTCAGCTGGAACGTCATCTAGGCTGTACTGCACCGCCTTATGCTGACACTGGACACTTAGATTAGGCTCTGGCACCGTACATGGACACGACTCACGGCACGGCCTCCTGGAAAGTGCGTCCGCATTTTGGTCGTGTCTCCCGGGGCGATGGATAACCTGGAAATCGTACTCTCCAGTTTCTCTAAACAGTGGGCAAGCTGGCCCTCTGGCTCTCTCAGTCTAGTCAACCAGCGCAGGCTGCTGTGGTCTGTCCGGAGGGTAAACGGCCTTCCTAGCAGATATTGCCTGAAGTGGGAGGTGAACTCCACCGCTGCCAGGAGCTCGCGTCTGGTGGTGCAGTAATTTTGCTCTGTAGCTGACAGCGCGTCGGGTCCTGGGTGTGCGGTGATTTTTTCTGCTGGTACAGGTGACAGGCCCGCGGTGCTGTCGCCAGTGGCTAGAAGCCCGTTCCTCACCCCTTGTGTTTGGGGAGGAACTGCTCCCATTCCCCAATCAATGCGCGACGTGTCAGAAACAACTCACCGGCTTTTCGAGGGGCGTAGTCGCCGCACAGGGCGGGGGCCACGGTTGGTTGTCAACCGGCTGTTTCAGTGCCTCGCAAACTGCGGCTGACAACTCCTCGGCATTCAGGCACGCGTCCGTCGAAGGACGTGCGCACAATTATTTCTTGGTGGTTGGATGGGGAGCGTGTTGGCAAGTGTGCAAGACAATGCATTCGTCGCGCCTCCGTCTACAGTTCCAATTAGGACAGACACAATGGCCCTACCTTCAAACCAACTGGACAAAATAGCCTGCTGATGGATGGGTTTCGGGGAAACGCTTGGACTCCATCTTAAACCACTTTTTACTTGTGGTCTTCATTTGACGGTCTAAGCGTTATGCGTGTACACACTTTGGCAAGCAAATGAATGATATCGTTGCCCAGTAGGGCCCAGGCGCACGTTGCTCCGAGTGACAAGCACCTTGCAGGGGACATTAGAAGGGCTTACAAGCGTGTTGAGGTTGGCCTTTCACGTATGCCCCCTGCGCGAACACTTGAGCTGCAGGCTCCTGCTGGGGTCTTTCAGCTGCAGGTGGGATGGGTATATGGGCCCCGCGGTGAAACTACTTCCAGAGTCGTTTGGAATCTTAATCAGTCGGATACATCACCGAAAGCACGGGTCTCGCCAACGTGACAGGCCCCAGTCCAGGACCACGGATCCATAAGACGTATGGCAACCGTGGCTTGGCGCGCTTGCAAAGCCGAACGGCATCGAGCATTGTAGCCACTAGAAAGCAGGTCCTTTGCCGTGGACAGGGAGAAAGGCGCGAGTTTGTGGGGGTAGCTATGGGGATCGTCCCACCTGCCAAGTAAGGCCTGTATAGTTACAAAGTTTTCCCAAACTGGTGCTTGTAGCTGCTTGTCTGCAGTGATTCTGGGGAGACTGTGAGTAGTCTATGTGAGTGTCCTGGATGCCATGCAGCGGGATAGGCGTCCATTTGATACAGTCTTGTTCCTTTACGGTGTGCAAGGTAATACATTATCACTATACCGTGGCTCTTGATACTTTCTTTACTCTAATGACCCATAATGTGGACTATCGGTGCCGGCCCAGCTGCTTGTTGCATGGGTTGGGGGCTGAACATCTAGTTCTCCAGTGGCTCTGCTGCCATCGTGTTTGTCTGCTGCAAGGCTGGTTCTTGCGCTGGCACATTAGTTGCGGTCGACTGGGGCGTGGGCCCAGGGTGGTTCGAGGACTTATGGTGGTGCATCGCGAGGCTGTGTGGCCGAGTGCAGTGGTTTCCCGGATGGTGCGGGAAGACGTTGCCTGTATGAATGCAGCAAAGCGGGTCCCGTATACCACGGCGTCATCTCTGACAGGCTGGCCAGCTCTCGGGTGTACAAGGGAGGTCAGAATCTTTTTAACCAGACTTCGGACCACTGCTTGAGGAACCTCCCGTTGGCTCGGAGCTCTACCTGTCGCATAACCTGCTGCTGGCTAAAGGAAAGCCGGCCCACGGCCCCTTTCCTTAAGGTGACAGGTGCAGTAGCCAGGTTTGAAGTCACTCCTGCGACTATGGTGGGGAGCTGTTGGTTCAGGATTGCTTTTTCGTCATGAACAAGCGATCGGCGCACCTGAACACATGGTGCTTTTCGCGATGGCAGGCCGCCGTTTGGGTATGGGCGTCTATCCGTTCGCAGGCCATGGCGGAGGGCGGCGGCGCGTAGGCTGCGGCATCACGGCTTACAGGTTGTCGCAGCAGCCTCGAGCGCCAACACAGAACGGGTTGGTTGCGGGCCACTCTAGCACCTACTGCATCCTCGGGCTGGTCAGGTTTTGGGTTGAAACGTCTCCGGGGAAAACCTTTTTCGCGCGAGAGGGTTTCTCTCTGCGCGCCATATCCAAGGTGGGCACGTGGTTCCCTTGCCGCCGCACAAGATAAGGGCTCCTCCCAGGATGAACCTCAGGTGCCTCAGCTATGGTTGTCGGCTATGAGTGAATTCACATTTGGTAACTCCCTGTCCCGTCGTGCACTTAGGACAGTGGACGTTCAGCCCATGACCTTGTGCAAAAGCTCCTTGGGTCCTTGAGTATGCCCTGCATGAGACCTCCCGCCGGAGTGGTGATGCATGGATCTGAAGAGTCTGGACGTCTCGGACAGGTAATAGAGTCAAACGTTGTGTGGGTGGTGGGCCATCATATTTCTCTCTGTTTACCGAAACGTGTTGGAAGATATGGTTTAAGTTTTGGCTTGTTTGCTGGTAAGACGGCGTCTTGAGTCCGGCCAAGTTGTTGGGAAGGAAGGTATGAGGACAAGTGGAGACTCGTTCTGTGAACAGTGGCAACGTGTTAGATCTTTGCTTTCTAGCAAAGGCACCAATTACAAAACACCGGGCCTGCAGATTACTGTACCTGGACCTGCTGCTGATACTGTAAAAAACCAGTTAATATAGTTGAACATGAGCTAGCTCCCTCGTTAGGTCCCGTGCTCTTGTCGTAGACGTGGATTGTTTACGCTGCTCTCTCTCTGTATATTTCCTTCCTGCACTTGAACGTCGGACACCCCTCACCACCGGGGCAGCTGTCATTACAGGAGCAGGGCTGGGCCGGTAGCACGTATTATTCCTTCGGTTGTGCATTCGTCGGTGGGTGTCAGGCCGCACCGATGGGTCCAAGAAGTTTTCACTCGCCGCGGGGTGTGGGTAGTAGTGGGCATGGAGCGAGTATGGAGACCTGAGAAGAGAGAGTGAGAGAGCATCTGCTCTGGTGCTGATAAGTGAGCTTTATGACACGTCTGGGGTGTCAGCGGGAATCTTCCAATGAAAAGGGGCCCGGTTTTGCGGGCGTGTATGGCCTTTGAAACCCACGACCACGTTGGTCGACAGTGTCCTGACCCCCGCCCCCACAGAGGTCTGCCTAT
>NW_023339796.1:20787872-20791054 GCF_004916995.1 Morone saxatilis | reverse complement strand
TTGTGTTTGGGAGAGGACTGCTCCGATTCCCCAGTCACTGGCATCGGTGTCGAGAAACAACTCACCGCTGTCGAGGGGGTAGCCTAGCACAGGCGCAGTTGTCAGCCGGCTTTTCAGTGCCTCGAATGCCTCCTGGCATTCAGCCGTCCAGTCGAAGCGTGCATACTTTTTGGTGAGTTCATGGAGCGGCTTGGCAAGTGTGGCGAAATCCTGCACGAAACGTCTGTAATAGGAAGCCAAGCTGACGAACTGGCATACCTCTGAGATGTTTCGGGGCGTTGGCCACTCAACCACTTTCTGGATCTTTTGGGGGTCGGTGGCAACACCTCTGGCAGAGACGATGTGCCCCAGATAGGCCACTTGCTCCCGGAACAGGCAGCACTTAGAAGGCTTCAGCTTGAGGTTGGCTTCACGTAGCCTGGTGAACACTTGGCTGAGGCGCTCCAGCATTTCAGTAGCATTCCGCCCCAGAACTATATTATCATCAAGATACACCAAGCACGTCTCCCATGGCTGAGGCCTCCCTTGGCTGGAGCTCTACCTCTCGCATAACCTTCGCTGGCTGAAGGAGCCCGGCCATGGCCCCTTTCCTTAAGGTGACAGGTGCAGTGACAGGGTTGAAGACTCTGATGGGGATGTTGGTAGATTGCTGCGTCTGAACAACGATGCGGGCCACTAACACATGGTGCTTTTCGATGAAGCCTTTGGTGGGGCCTCCATCAGCAGCATGGCGGAGGCGGGCAGTGCCAGGCACTACATATTCACAGCCCGACGCCAACACGGTTGTGCGGGCCACTCTGACAATATGCACCTCGGGCTGGTGGTTTGGGTTGAAACGGGGAACCTTTTCGCCGAAGATGGTTATCTCTCTGCGGCCATAGTCCAGGTGGGCACGTGCCTGCCGCAGAAAAGGGTGCCCTAGGATAACCTCGGTGCCCTCAGCTGTGTCGGCTATGATGAAGTTCACATTGGTAATCCTGCTCCCCGCGTGCACTGGCAGAGTGACTTCACCCATGACTGTCAAGCCCTTGGGTCCGATGCCCTGCAAGACCTCCGCTGTGGATGGCTGGATCTGAGGTCTGGACTCGACAGGAATAGAGTCAAAGTGGTGGAGAGGCAGCACATTTCTCTGAGCAGCGGAGTCTAGTAGAGCACACATTTCCAGTCCGTGTACCAGTAAAATGGGGATTCTCTCTCTCTGCTCATACTGTTCACCATCGCTACTGTCCACGCACCATGCAGGAAGAGGGACGTTGTGGTGCGGACTCTGCCCTTCTCCATATCCACCAGAGTCAGGCTCTCTGCTCCAGGGGAGTGATGCATCACAGTGAGGGGCAGAGTAATAATCATGAGCCCGTTCTGCATAACTGCGTCTCACAGACTGGGACATGGCTTGAAGGGGGAGACAGCAGGCTGGAGAGCTTGTGTATGGGCCAGAGTGGATGGGGCATTTAACGTGGCATACACATTGTTCGCAGGGGAAAAGGGGTTAGCTGGCCGGCCGTCAAAAGTCTGATTAAAGTCATTGTTCGCGCCATAACATAAGGCTACAGCTGGGGTAGAAACTATATTTCTGGGGCCATCATAGCAATATTGAGGGGGAAACATAGACTCACTGCCCGCTGCACTCTACTGCTTTGCCGGTGTCCAGAAAGGATTAGTCAGTGCTAAAGGCGGTGAGGTCGGTGGCCATGCCCTGCTGAGCAGCACTGTCCTTGGGCGGGCCGCCGCTCCAACTGTGGCTAGCTCCGTTGCTCCGGTGGTTAGCTCCATTCTAACCAGAAATGTGTTTCGGCTCTCCCCGCCGCCGACACATCTGCCACCCGTTGAATCAATTGAGTCCATATCAGCTCGAACAGTCTCTCTTATGTCCGCTAAAAACGGATTGGTGCTAACGTTTGGGCTAATTAGCTTCCCGTGTCTCTCAACAGCAACATTAGCGTGTGCCGCCATTTTTTCCTGCGTTCGCGGCTCTCTCTCTTTATTTTTCTTATTTCTTCTTACCTTTTCTCCTCTTTCTTGGGCAAACTTTGTATCCCGGGCAAGCCCCCAGTGTTGCCTTCTTAACCTCTCTCTCTCCGAACCGTAGTTGGGAGATGGCAACCCTTCCTCTGTGATCAGACAGCCTGACCAGCCTGCAACACAAGGACAACCATTACATAGATAACTACATGTTACGAAGGATAGTTAGATCCAACAAACTAAATAATAAAAACCCAAAAAAACAAATTGGGGTTTAGAGACATGATAGAAGATTACAATGTAATCATCAACCATAATTCAGGTTTAAAGTAGTTATCATTAGGATGGGAATGATAAGAAGGGTATAAGATGATTCGATAACCATTTTTTCCTCCCGATACCGATTCCGGATACTGTGGGTGTATTGTGCCGAGTAAACTAGTTACCGGATCTGATACCAGTATGTTATAAAAAATATCATACTACGCTGCATGATGTAATATGATTATCATTGTGGTAAGGCCTGCTCAGGTTAACCCTTTGTAAAACATGAATAAATTCAGCAAATTCAAGGCGCATTTATGTTTAAAATAAGACAGTATAGCAAAAACATAATGCAACCTGCTAACTTAAATAAATACAATCTAAGAATATATATAGTTATTAAATTAAAGTGCAGCCACAAATATTAAATTGAAGCGTACAGTATAAATAAACCAGTAGTCCGAACCAGCCAACTTATAATTTAACTTGTGTTAAAATGAGTACCACTCGTGCACCCGTACTGAGATTTTAATCTGCACACTTACATTGTCAAGCAGTCCTTACTGTGGGAGATTCTCCAGTGTGAAAATATTGCACCCACCGCTGACATGATAAGGCTTACTTAGTCTTTAGCTCCAGCTGCGTCAACCGGCTCCTGACACACAGTGCTGTGTACTGTTGCTTGTCTGTGATCAAGTGATAATTCCTTCCTCTCCTCTCAGGCCCTAAAACAGCAGCTGCAGTTGAGCACAGCGCCACTGTTTTAAGTGAGCAGCGAAGAGAATTCTGTAAAGAAGCTTACCACCAGAGCTTCTGCCTTTGCTAAAGAAAGGAATTCAAATGTGCGGTTTTTGGCACGAAATGTCTCAACTTCGTCGTCCCTTCCCTTCCCACAACTTTGGCCCGGAACTCTAAGAACGGCTGGTTACCAGCAATCGAGCCAAAACTTAAACATC
>NW_023339796.1:20751762-20787772 GCF_004916995.1 Morone saxatilis | reverse complement strand
AGCTGCGCTGCAAAGGCTCGCCCGAAGACCCCTCAGGCTGCTATGGGCGGTTTGGTGCTCCCATGGAGAGGATAGCGGTTGATTTGATGGGACCCCTTAATGAATGAAAACAGAGAGGCATAACCGCTACATACTTGTAGTACAAGACTATTTCAGCAAATGGGTGGAGGCTTACCCTGTTCCCAACGAGCAAGCAGTGACAGTGGCAGAGAAGATTGCCTCCGAGTGGGTGTGTAGATATGGAGCCCCACAGTGCCTGCACAGTGACCAGGGCACCAACTTTCAGTCAGCCATGTTCCAGAAGATGTGCGCACTGATGGGGATTAACAAGACACGAACAACACCGTTTCATCCTCAGACCGACGGCCAAGTGGAGCGCTTTAATGTCTGGACAGAATTTGACCAGGCCCAGTGTTGTGTTCTGTCTTTGCTAAAGAAAGGAATTAAATGTGCGGCACGAAAGTCTCTACTTCGTCCTCGTTGCTTCCCACACTATGGCCCGGACTCTAAGACGCCGGTTACCAACAAAGAGCCAAAACATTAAACCATCTCCCAACTACGGTTTGGAGAGAGAGAGGGTTGAGAAGGTAACACTGGGGGCTCATCCAGGATAGAAAGTTTGCCCAAGAAAGAGGAGAAAAGGTAAGAAGAAAGAAGACAAATAAAGAGAGAGCCGCGACTACAGTTCGGAGAGAGAGAGGGTTAAGAAGGTAACACGGTGAAATTTCAGGCAGAGGTGCTTTGGTGGGGTAGCTGAAGAAGATTGTATGGGTTATTTGTGTCAGGCAACATTGTGATTAGCTTGCTACTAGCTTAACACGTCCTTAGCAAGCCCCCAGGAGGACCGCTGGGCTTTGAAACCAATTTGACATAGCGACAGTGGCCAAACCGTGTAATTACAGCAATGGCATCCATCACACTGGGCCAAAAATACTTTTTCCCATAAAGTTACATTGTGAAAGAAGCTGCTGTAAAACGGTTGATACATTTTTTCGAATAATAAACCACCGCAAAATAATCAAAACTGGATCCATTAAGTCTGATAACATTTTTAAAGTCTATTAGTTTATTAGGCTATTATTTATTATTTATCCCCATTCAAGTTAGCTAAACTGGAAGTTAGTGGGCTCAGCCAGCAGAAGTCTCACTCAGCTTTCACAGGAAAAAACGGAGGGCCGCCTCCAACGTTTCCAAGTTCTCTTTATACATCCTTGTGTCAATGGTTCTTAACTGGTTGTTGTTGGCTAGCATGTCGTTAGCTGATGGTGTTACCTGGTGTAACATGTTGTGCACTTAACATGTTGTGCACTTGAGTGTAGTTGAGGACATACTGCCAGTGGTTGAGGATGATTGTGTGGTTTGTTGCTTGGTGGGTTGATCAACAGAATGCTGATTGTTGGTTCTAAGATGCTGGAACACACTGTTTAGCCTTCCCGGGGTCGTGGGCCTAACACCAGTTAGACTATTGAGAGAGTGCCTGACTTGCATTCTTGCACTCACACACAAATTCACATTGAAGCAATATTGTTTTCTCTTTGCCTTCTTCAAGGACATGATTCATGAATTGTTTCTCTTACTAGAGTGGTTGCTCATTAGTGGCTGTTTAGTAAGACTAGTGGAGACAGATATACAGTGATGCATGCAGTGATAAATGGTGGTTGGACAACTGAGTGGACTATGGTATTAAGAGGATATGGCCTATCAAGCCTGATAGGCCAGCCATTAAAGTTTAGGCTTAGCACATATAATGTAGGTACAATACGGGTCAAGCTGCCGAATATCAGCTCTTTGCTTTGGCGAGAGTGGCAGCTTAAAGGTAAGTCAGGAGAATGGTTTCGCCTGTCAGAGGTAGATTTATGTTGGCAGAGCCTGATACACACTGAGGGCCTAGTGATAGCTCAAAACATCATTTAACATGAATACTGGGCTTCCACAAGAATGCTCACCCAACCATTGGCACATTATTACACAAATTTACTGTGTATTGATAACTGTTACCTGTAATACAATGGAAAAAAAAAGACAAAATACTTGCTTATTCAGTCTTCAAGGTAATACAAACTACACAGTATGTATATTTAGTCAAGTGTGTATATTGTACTAATCTTGACCTCTGTTGGCCAACCAATCGCTTATCTGGCCACTACGTCAGCCTACTGGCTCTTTATGTGGGTGTTTACCTGCACAAAAAGAGCGATGATGAGGACTCCATTCTTCTTCCCAAGAGCGTCCTCCAAAGTGTTAAATAGAGTGCTGTTCCAGTGGATCAGGTGGAGCTAAGACAGACAGAGAGACAACAGCAAGCACAAGCAGTATTTGAGAGGCCATTGTTGTAAACAGGTGTAGGGAACAGTGGGTAAGAGAGTGAGAAACCATCAGCTGGGGATGACTGAGGGCTTTCTATATGGGCTCTTATGTCAAGTTAACGTAAACAAAGAGAACAGAGTGCAAAACCTCTACCTTGAAACAGGTTAATATCAGACCAGACCACAGATAATACAATTAAAAGTTGACATGGTATTTATCTTACTTTAATATAGAAAAATAATTATGTAATCTCAGCAATCCCAGAGCTCTCAGCCTCGTTTTCAGTAGTTTTAGCCAAGACTTCCAATTGAGCATTGATTTTGTGATTTGCAAAAGTGGTCAAAAGCTATCCTGAGTTCTAATTGACATGCTGTTCAAATATATATCTATAATAAAACATAACATTTTTAAACCAGTCTAGCCCAATCTTAAAGAATAAGGCCAGAGATACTCTTTATTAGGGTCAACAGATCCCATGAAAAGACTAAAACCAATAATGACTTAGTCCGTCAATCGATACTTTCAAACTTCCCCTGCCTACAGCTCCAAAACAACTCCTAAATTGGTTCCTACTGCTATTGTTATTTAGAAATGTTTTATTGCGGCGGGCAACTGTTTTTCAGGCTGGATCTTTGCCCAGGGTCATACCATGCTGTAGCATAACCCTTAAGTTTACTGAAATGAGCCAACCCTTTTCTTTGTGAAAAGATGATTATGTTATTTATTCTTTCATTCTTATTTCTAAGGTTGAGAATGGATGAATAAAATGTTAAGCTATACCATACCAAGTTATACCATTTAAAACATTATTTAAGTATTAATTTTATACATTGACCCCATGAATGAAGCAATGAAGAGAAACATCAAGTATCCTCAAACTGAGTGAGCTGGTGTTGCAGTTTTGGCATTTCCAAGGTTTCAGTTTTGACCTTAAATTTCAACAAAATGTCAGAAGTTAGTGTCAGGACATGCAGTCTGCAAGTCTGCACCAGAGATAAAAACCATAACCTTTAAAGAAATATGTGAAATACAAATTCCTCTGAGAAACAGTTAAATAAGTAGATCAATACCATGTGCTTTAAAGACGCCTATATCGGACAAACCAAACACTGGCTGTAGATAGGGCCTTTTCGATTTTTTGCATCCACCATATTTTCCCGTACACACTTCACAGCCCGTTCTCATTCCCAGGTCGTCAAATACAGACGCGAGCAGTGTTCAGTTAGTAACTGCAACTTCACCAATGCCGCTAAATCCCTAACCACACTGGTCTTTAAACAAAAATAGACACCACCGCTGTGAATTGGTAATTTCCAGAGGTGTTATAAATGAGTAGTTCAGTTTTGGAGAGATCGGCTAGCGCTTTTTTCCCCTGCCTTCCAGTTTTTATGCTAAACTAGGCTGATTGCCTCCCGCCTCCAGCTCCAGATTAACTGTTTCATCTTTTTAAATATTTGTCAAAATTCAAACTTAACCTTAATTTACCTAATTAATTTGAGCTCTTCTTTAAGCCTATGTTAAGTTTATAGACATATGTATGGACACAACCTGATCTAAAGATTACCTAAACACACACACTCAAAGAAAATTATTTATTTCAGCCTATGACATTTATTTTTCATCCTTCAGCTTCAGATGTCAAAAGTGTTGCTTGTAAGAGAAGAAAAAACAGTTTGTTCAAGGACTCAACAAGCTTCGATGTTATCTGAAGGACAAATGTCAGTGCCAGAAGTCTAAACATATGTACACTGCAGTTCTTTAGTCTTTTATAGGCTGCTGGTCTGCACCCCACTCCTCGGTCATGGCCTTATGTCTGTGTGTGTGTGTGTGTGTGTGTGTGTGTGTGTGTGTGTGTGTGTGACTGCACTACCTCCATAGGGAAAGCCTTGAAGTTGACAGTGTGCTCTGATCCTCTCTGGTTCTCTTTGCCCCAGTGGAATCGAACCTCATGAAGCTCATACTCATGATCACTAGGCAACGGACCCCCAGTAACCACTGGCAACAGCGCAGGAAACCCGGAGCATTGTGGGTAAGCACACGCAGGAAATAGAAGACAGATCAAAGCAGTCAGAGTTAAAGTACAAGTGAGAAAAGAGGTCATTTGCTGACTGGTTGGACTTACTTTTGTGTCACTCACTACTAAACCACAGTTACTGACAACAAAACTAAACAATCATCCTGCCTTCTCATCACTTCTTAAATGAGTCAATGGTGAGACATGTCATCACGTCCCCTGGAGTCACCTGATTTGGACTTGAGAATGATGCGAACAGTGTGTCCGTCGTTAATGACCTCGCAGTCTCGACACACCACGTAGTTTGGCGATAGGCCGACATCCAGGAGGGACGGGTCATACTGAGCCTCCCGGGAGTTCAAGTTAATGGGAGACTGGTACTCGCCATTGGCTGCTGGGAAGTGGAGTCCCCATTCTACACCTATGAGTAAAAACAGGCACACAAAACACATATTACATGTGCCATATGTCTGTGTTTAATTCATACCCTTAACCAAAATTATTTTTGCATACCCTTACGGTAACTATGAAACAATGAGCCAAAACACAAGCAAAGAGGCCAAATTTCATATTCATGTTTGTGAGCATATACATATATACATACATATACAATAAACCTTTTTCATCTGGTCATGGTTGACAATGCTTTGTTCTATTCAAGTGTCCCAGTCAGCTATGACAGTGTGACAGTGAGCCAGCATGAACAATGAAGCAGATAAATAGAATCCAGCCATCATTTTTTTATTATTATTATTATTATGTTCCATAATTTATTACCTGTGCTTTGCCCACTGTGACATGTCAAAATGTCTTTTGTAAAATTATCTATTCCATTTAAGTGTTTTGTAAGCAATGCAAGCAGCTGTAGAATAAGTATTCAGATCCTATAGTGGCAATACCATACTGTATAAATAAATTACAAGTAAAAGTCCTGTATTGACAATACACAATTTTACGTGGAAGTGCATGAGTATTATTGAAAAAATGGCTTAAAAGTATCAAAATAATAATAATAATAATAACCCTTTTTTTAAATAACACCTTTAAATGAGTTTACAAAGTGCTTTGACAGACAAAGCAAAATGATGTCGGGATACACAAAATGTAATTACATTTATAAATACAGGATACCAAAACATATTAATAAGAGCAGAATAGAAGCCATAAAAAAATGGAAATAAAAATTACGACATCCTATGAAGGCAAGTTTATCAAAATGGGTTTTAAGAAGTGATTTAAAAGGGAGTCCCTTATTCTGCTAAACTAGAAGTACTGCAGGGAAACAGAAAAGAGGAAGAAAATGCCCATCACTAGTACCCACAGCTCAGTGACACCTGTAAATGTCTTGTATTGTCTGACCATCAGTCAGTCTAAAACAAAAAAACCTGTACCTTAAAAATAACGAGCTTGTTAAGATCATCTATACAGTAGCTCAAGTATAAACAAGGAAGATGGAGTCATGAAAGTACAGTTCATTGACCAACTTAGCTCTCCCAGATGCATCATTTAGAGAAATCACATTTCTACTGCACTAGACTGTAAGGGTTCCACTCCAGTATAAGTTCCAATACTGAATACTGAACGTTCATCTGTTAAAACAGACACAACTCTGGTGGTGAGCCCTGTTAAACAAACGGACACACCTCAATGGAAGACAGTTATAAAGAACAGACTGGTGTGCCACACCCGTAAACTGGCTTTAAATGAATCCAAAAATCCAGAATAGGGTATGCTTTAACAAAGAGAAAAGTATCTAGCTGGAGGTGTAGAGACAGACTTGTGTATTCGGTATGAAAGGTTTTCCACAGTTTTTCATACCATATCTTCAGTGTGTTCTAGTTCTGTATAAAAGTGTGTGGAAATCTCTTCATATGTAAGTTCCTAATCTCTGCTCTTGTGATGTACCCTCTTTTAATATTTATCTATGGTCTATATGACTTTTTATCATGAATTAATAAATTAATCTTCCATGTGGTCTCACAGGTTAGTAAATTTAACAACTGTGTATACTGCAATAGCTATATTCAGGATTTCTTTAAACTGAAAATTGTTAGGATTAACAATAAGTGTGTCCATGTTTGGGCACTGCTGCCAAAATGACACATATGATAACACATATAAAATAAAATAAACTTTTTAACAGAAAACAGTTGTACTGTCACTATAACAGGAAATGCACAGGTATAATTTATAACATTATAGAGTGCATTTGTAGGCCGACCTGGAAGTTAGCATTAGCAAGTTAGCAAGTTAGAAGTTGACAAAAAGCCAATAGGAATTTTTCATTGGATTTTGGATTTTTATTTAAAAAAAATAAGCTCTGTGTGAACAAAGGTTTATGATAATTACATGTTTTGTTCAGTAAGATAATCTTTTACCATTTTTGAAGCGTAAATGCAATTGCTAGTAGTAAAAAGCTAACGTTAGGCTAAACGAACAACACCATGGTAGCATGACTTCAACATCACCCCTACTAACCTTTGTATAATTAAAATCTTTGGGTTAGATGTCATGTGACTGTCACTGACAACCTCTGTCACTGATAAAAGCTTCAGAATTCACCTGGGGGTATTTACTGATATATTTTATCTCATAGAACAGCTGTGTTAACAACAGACCTTATTTTAGGCATCTAACCAAAAACCCATTTAACTAATTTATTAACTCACTGACTTTGAGGCGTGGGAACCAGACATGCTAAAATGCTAACTTATTTCCAGGTTTTAGGACTCATTCCTGCAGCACTCTATTGCTCTGTTCAGTGTGCCTAGTAAGCTGTGATAGCCAAAATGAACAATACCATGGCCATGCACCTAGCTGCCATACACTGAATAATACTATTGTTAATTACACTTGTGCCTTTCCTTCCATTAAATGTGAAATATCTGCAAGGAGAAAGGTCAGCGTTTGTTTAATTTCTGTTTAACAGAGGTGAGTCTGTTGTTTTTTTAGCATATCAGAAAGACAGAGCAGGTGGAAACAGCGAGCTTCTGTCAAAAGTTGATGAAAAACAGCTTCTAAGGAAAACTAACTAACTTACTAATAAGCTAGCTAACAGTTATATATGTGCCAAGTATCAAAGCCAGCGTATTGCTAAGAGATTCAGTTAATATTTGGTTTTATTCTTTGTTTAACTGTTGTGTAGTCCTTGTCGTGGTCCAAGCCTGACCTGAACTGCTTAAAATAAATAAATACCTTTTTTATTATTTTAAAAATGTATTACAAGCTAAAGTAAAGTACATTGTGCAAATAATATAGTACAAATTATTAGCAAAACTAATAAATAACACATTAACTAACAAATTACAATTAATAAAATATAGGTATATAAGTTGGCACACTGTAAAGGTTCTGCTACACTAAATGGAACAGAACCATGATCAGTATCATTGGTAACACCTGTGTTTACTACTATTTCATGTAAAAAAAAAAAACAACAGAATTTTAGTTAGGGCAGGTGAACAACATGGGTTGTTGTACATTTGACTGTCTTTTGGAGTGATGACGTCCATTATTGGCCTTGGAAAATGAAAAGCACTTTTGACAGGATTAAGTGATGTGATTAAAAGCTAGTAAGTGGACTTTGAGGTAATTTTTTTTTTTTTCATTGAGTGTATTACGCTCAACCTTCTTCTTCATTTCCTTGCTATTTTCATCATCCTGTCAAGGAACAAATTTATATCGAGGCCAGTTCCTCTAGGACACATTTTAGAAACACAAACCATTCGTCTCTCTAAAGTCTAGGCTGGTTGCTTCCTCTCAAAGTGGACACACTTTGTGAACAGGATTTCTTGTGACAGTGAGAGAATTGCTGTACAGAAGGTTTGTAAAAGACACTGAGATATTGCAATATTTAAATTTTAAATGACATCCGCTGAAAACTCTCTTATAGGTTAAAAGAGCAATGCTGTTGCCATCTACTTACCTTCTCTTTCACTGGCAAAGAGTGAAGAAACAGAGTAGAGAAAGTGATACTACGTAACATCAAAGGTACACACTGGTCTAGATTCACTTCGGCTTTTTGCTGACCACAATCAGTCTGGCAGCACAATGAGAACACTGTAAGACGTGTGGAGCCCAGTGTGTTTTTAAAAGGAGGAAATGAACACATTTGGTGAGTATCGTGTTCAGGAAAGCCCACGTCCCTTCAAGAAAATAAACTCAGCTCCTCGCAGTAAGCCTTTCTACTGCAGCAGAGACAGACACTGGCTGACTGCTCACTCCATAGCAATGAGGGGTGAGGGGACCCGTCACATTCCCTCCCTCATCAGCAACTGAAGCCTTGACAACAAGTTACCAAAGGCACTAAGGGTTTCACTGCAGCTACTATACACATAAAGGGGCTGTGCAAGATTCTGTGCTGCATGTAGGGCCATAGAACTATTTTTACGGTACATAGGACTATAGAGAGTGTCGTCACACGGTGCAACAACAATTACCCGAAGCTCAGTATCAGCAAACCAATGAACATGTGGTGGACTACAATGCTTCAAATATGGATGTTTCTGAAAAGAAGCACAGATTTATATAATCACAAAGTTTCAAGGTGGGCACCCAAGATTCAGTATTTATATAGACTGAATGTATAATACGGTTGCAATTTCCCCTTCTGTTCTTGAGTTAGGGCGCTGGATAATGGCTGATGGCTGATTTGGACCACAAACTGGCCCATTCCATGTCATTTGGACTATTCACACTGAAAAACATCTTTGGGTCACTTTGACCTGCAGTCTGAATGCAGCCTAATCAGTCAAACATCCTTTCATCCAAGGGGACTTTTGTACTGGATGTAATGAAATTTCCTCTAGGAGCTCCTGAGATATTGCGTTCTCTAGAATGGGATTGACGGACGGACAGGCAACCCAAAAACATAATGCCCCCGACCACAGCTTTTGCCAGGGCGGAGGCTTAAAATTGAAATAGGAGTTGTGTTACACCTGGGCAAATCCCAGATCAAGTTATGGAACAGGATGAATATGTCTGTATAATACTTTTAGCTGTTAGCAAGAAAGTCATCACCCTGTAAAAATTGACCTCTGTCCTGCTCTCATTACGGACATACTATATGTGAGTTAACCGCACTCTAACCAATAGACTTGTCTCTTTAGTTGGGCCATGATTCTTTTCCCCTGAAGTTCTGGGGCTTTTTGGAAATGGTGTTTATTAAAGCTGCAGTAGATTTTTATTTTATTTTATTTTTTTGTTACATTTGCTGAAACTTTCACTATATCCTGACAATAGAACATGAGACTGTGAAAAAATCTGATCCGCTTTGGATTGGTGGCCTTGGAGGAGCTTTATGTATTTGATAATTAATATGCTATCCTTGTTTAGAGTTTTTACTGTAACTTAACTTAATAGTCTATAAGGGCTTTTGGAAGAATCATAAATTATTCTTTACATTGTAGATAACGTTAATTTATACATTTAAAAGACATATATATATATATATATATATATACACCTTATATAGTAATAAATAAGTGTCCTGGAGAAAGTCTTTCATCCAACATACATAAGATGGTTCTGTGGATGATAGTGTGTAAAGAGTGACCAATATAATATCTGTGTCAATGGGACATCCAATTAAATGTTCCCCCTTTTCAGACAAAAGGTTTCCACAGGACACAGCTGTTATTGGCAAGCCATACATAAGAGTCTAATTCATGCATACTAAGTGTAACATATCATTCTGTATACTTACAGTAAGAATTTTACAGTTCAATATCACAGTGCATCCCTCCATGCTCAGTAAAGGCAGCAATAAAGAGAAGACAGAGTGAAACAACACAAACTAAATGGCATAAAAGTAGCAGAACTGAATATTGAGATTAGGCTGTGCAGAGCAGATTCAGTTTCCCTCAGCTCCAGGTAAGCCTTTCCACAACAGCTGGACGGTGTCTCGTTTCACTCTGATATGAGGCCAAACAATGTACCAACTGACCTGACAGCTAGTTGAAGGAGCACTTCACCAATTATACACACAAAGATTAGCTCACTTGTCACGAGGAGCCGCCTATGCAAACAGTATAATGTCTTCAGTGATAACCCTGATAATGTCCATATCAGGGTTATAGACAAACAGGGTATTTCATTATTTAATTTGGAGGACTTGGAAAATGTTGTTACGTGTGCCACTAATGTCAAGCAGATACAAAATATTACACAGTTGTGGTAACTGCAGCTTAAATCCACCACTTTATGATTCAATTACGGATGAATTCATTAACTATGTTTTGTTGCCATGATGGAGTTTAAATGATTAAAATCTGGTGGTCAACATAAAGCTATAGGATTGTTAAATGATCCTGTGTTTCTATGTTAAGTTTAGACTTTGTTTAAAGAAAATTTGAACTGGCAATACAGAATGGGAAGAAACCATCAGTCTATTATAGTGTTGCAATTGCATTGTGGGAATTGTAGGATCCAAGGAAATCTAGGACATCGGCTGCATCTATTTTGACAATACTGTTGTAATTGTTATGAGTCGCCCCAACTTTAGAGGAGTCCAACAGCAGAGTTTGACACTAGAAGTTCATCTGCTGAAAGTGGAAAGATGATTTGAAGGGGCGGGGGCCTACCAGCAGGATTTGTGACATCACAAATAGTTTGGAAGTCAGTCCTGGCCCAGTATGCAACTTGTACAGTACTATAGTTTTTGAGTTTAGCAACACATTTGTTTATATATTTTCATTCTTTTGGTGTTTTGCTCTGAATGCTCTCCACATAATGTTGAGGCACTCAGTACAACATATAATTACAGTCTGTATTTCGTATGCCTTCATATATTAATTCAAAACAAACTTATTATGCTGCTTTGATATGAAGTGCACCTATTCCTGCACAGCAGAGGGACAAGAAACACCATCAGAACAGTTAAAAACAGCACATTTGAAAAGCTTTCCTGAAGTGTGTTAGAGTAAGTCTGAAATCATTCAAAAACAAGAGTCTACAACATGTGTCAACACTGCAAACTCCACTTATAGAATAACCTTAGGTAAAGACTACACAGAGTGCGAAAAGTTCTGGATTCAGACCCATCTGCACCCTCAACTAATGCACCAGCTGACATCACACATTTCCCAGCATCCCTCCATACTGATGAAGACCAGTTTTACCTTCCTCGTAGCCCCAGTCCAGCTCATCTTTCCCCGGGTTATAATCCGACTCCTCATTCACGTTGTCAGCCATGGTGCTCAGCAGTCTGCTCACTGTGGGTAGAAACCAGTCTGTCCCCTCAGTAGAGTCCCAGTCACACTGGTTTTTGTACGTTCACTTGGACCCAAACTGAAGTCTCAGCAGTCTGCTGGATGGATTCCCAGCCGAGCAACAACTCCCACAGCCTTTGACTTTCTTCTTTGTGTCTTTTACTTTAGTTTCTTCTTGTCTCCCTGTCTCTGTTCTGTCCGTCCTCCCCTCCTTTTATGTCCTCTCTTGCTCTTGTCCTCTTGCAGCTACTAACTGATGTGTGTGGAGCTCTCTGCCTCTCTGTATTTCTCTTTACTCAGTTGCTCCTCCTCTTCCTCTCTCTCCACTTCACTGTTATCTCTCTGCCCCCTCTCTCTCTCTTCCTCTCCGTCTTCCTTTCTTTCTCTCTCTCTCTCTCTCTCTCTTTTACTCTGCAGACTGCAGGTGTGTTCGCTAACCCTGGCCCTCCTCTAGATATCACAGATCACTTTCTTTCTCACCCACAGTCCCTCTTTATCATGACTGCTGATTGAAAACAAACTTTTAAGTGTATGAGCTTTGATTAAGTTTTCTTTTCATTATATTATTCATGTTTCTGGGTTCCAGTTGGACTTGTATGTTGTTTTCTGTTAACCTTTGTGCTGTTGTGGGTGCCCTTGTGGTTTTGTGTATGTGTGTAGGAATGCTGGCAGGAAGGTCATGCTGGTGTTTCTGTTGGAGGCCACAGACCCACCCTTGGGTGAAGGAAACAGGCAGAATACAGCAGGGCGGAGAGAGTGAAAGGCCAAACTGTTCTCCAACCTTGATGACTTCAAGATGGACAGAGACACACTGGATACTGAAACTATTTAACACTCACACATTCACTTTTTGGCACAGGATCTCATGAAGCTCAGTGGTCAGACCCTGATGCTTTACAAAAAGGGGTTGTTATACTTTAGTTCCTGTGTTTCCAGTGTGTTGAATTAAAAAGATGTATTTTGTTATTTGGGTTATTTTTGCAAAAGTCAAGAGCAATTAATAGTTCATGGTCCCCATTGTTCTTCCTGTCTTAATTTCTTTCTTTCTTAATCTATATCCTCTGGGCTGCTGATGTTAATTGCCCCACATTCCTTATCGGGAAATTATCCTCTGAGCCATCTAAATGCAGGCGAGCTCCCCTGTTTCCACACTGTGGATCTAAAAGCAGGACATGGACTGCAGTTAATTCGCAGTGGGACGGGAGGGCCTGGGCTGCATACTGTAATTGGTGCAAGCACCTACACCCATTTGAAAGATGGATTATTTAAAGATACAATATGTCCTTTTTGCCACTAGGGGTCTCTCACATCAAAACAATAGCAAAAGACAAAGTTTGGTCACGTCGTTAAGTAGTGTGGGATTGTGGGAGTTGTTGTCATTGCAGCAGCCAGCAGTCAGCTTCTCCAATTATCCACAGAGGTCTCCTCCTCTCCAAAACAAACCTGATTAAAACCACTAAAAACACTGAATAAAGCAGTTCCACCTTAAAAATCACTGTTTCTGATCTAGAGTTTATACACAGTTTAATGCAGAAATGTTACAGATTATAGCTTTAATCAAATGTATGAAAGAAGTGTTAGCTCAGAGGGCACCAGCAGAAAGTGCACTCAGCCAGCTAGCAACTGCAGGTCTCAGGGTGTTCCTGCAAAAAGAGGGGCTTCCTTTTTTTAATTATTGTCCTTAATAACAGTTTAATCTCATATTCTTATATTTTTAAGATGAGTTTGTAACATCTGTCCAGGGAGAACAGGTGAAAAATAGATGAAAACTTTAATTTACACACCCAGTGTTTATTGATGTGCACTGTCCCTGTTGGATAAACCAATAAATAAAACACACAAAGAATACACACACAGGAAAAAATCCCCTCCAGAATATGGCACGTTGCTTCTCTCTGCAGGAATTGATGAGCCACTACAGCTCAGCTGCAGAAGTGTTTTAACTATCGCTGCTGTTTGACTGTTCAAACTGTTCATTTGATGTGGTTCTATAGTTGTTTTGTACTGCGTGCTACCTATGGTGTGATAACTTAACACTGCTGCCATCAAGTGGCTGTTTCAGCAGTTACTATGATAGTGATATGGAAAACAGTCAACAACAGAAACATGAACATCACCAGAGCAGGTTCATTTCCTGCAAAATATTTCCTGTTTTTGTTTTTTACTATCAGTAACATACAGATATTTGATGCTATGATTTCTTTAATCATTCATATTTTTGTGTAACCATTAGATTTTAGTCTCCCAGTGCTATTTACACTTTTTATTCAAATTGTTTCATACACTCATTAAACCTGTATATTGTAGGTTATTATACTGACCTAGCATCACTAACATCACTAAGAAAATGCTGAACTTAAGTACAAATTATTGTATTGCATGCCACTTTATACTTCATTTCAGAGGCAAATATTTACTTTTTACTCCACTACACTTCTTTGACAGCTTTAGTTCCTTAATGATTTTTGCATAAGCTTTCTAGAACCAATATGAAACAGTTTTTGCTACCAGCGCAGCTTCTTGGTTGGGGTCAGTTGCATGTACCGGCAGTCCCCCAGAAATAATCGTCTATTTAAGACACATAAATTCTCTTTAGGTTTTTTGAATCCAGGTTTTAGGCAAGTTGTAGAGATAATGCTGCTGGGTGAAATGCTGGCTAGTCAGACACAAATCTAATGTTAACTTAGCTATGTTAACACAGTTGATGTTGTAAGAAAAGTAATATGTTCATAGCTACTGCCAGGTTGAGGATTTATTGCAATCTGCAATAGGTAAAAGTGTGTGTGTGTGAGGAGGAGGAATTCAGAGCACTGTGTAATGAGTACTTGAGTAATGAGGTTCTGTGGTATTTTTTGTGTTTCTCATATGATAAAGAAAGAAAAAGCAAATTTCTCATTTTGCAACATTCCCTATATACAATACTTTCCAATGCGACAGATGATGTAAGTCAAAAGTTGGTTCAGAGACATAGTTCTAGTTGTATGTCAAACATACATCTTCGTTGTTGCAGCAGTTTAGATGGATCAATACATGCCCACTGCTGTAACCATGACAACTAGCCAGAGAAGATGAAGGTCCACCACTGAAACCTGTCCTGCTTTTAGTCACCTATTGTAGGCCAGGGTTCTACCTTTGTGGAACACAGATGATACTTGTTAGCAGGACAAATGCACTGCTGGTTTTTGGTGCAAAAATGACAGCTTCATATTTTAAACTACAACTAAGACCAACCGTCTTACCTCAAAGTTTTGGTCAGTAGGAGAACTGATGTAGATAATTGATACAGGGAAAAACAAAAAAGGCTTATTTGGCAGCAAAGGGAAGATGAAACCAACCATCTCCTGTTCTCAGATATATCTGATGTTGATGGTGATACTGGACCCATGATCTGCAGCTCTCTGAGACACTGAATACAACTACTTCCACCAAAGATTTTCTCAGAGCCACAGCTCAGCACAGGGGGTGCAGCAGCAGAGTCAAAGTTTCTCCTCAGACCTTATTGTGTTTAAAATTCAATGTCCCTGTTAAAGCTAAAGGACCATATGATGGCTTAGCTTTTTGAAAAATGTTTGCTCCGTCAGCTTTAAAACTCTCCCTGTAACTGAAGTGCAGGTTTAACCCTTGAGCCTGTGATTAAAACACAGCTGTATGTCTGTGGAGCTAAAGGTCTATATTGTTCCTAAGCTTGATGCCTGAGATGCAGGCTTGAATCAAATGTAATATTACCATGTTAGCCTCTCTGAATGTGTTTTTATTTTAATTCTAGATTATATTATATTTTTGACATCATGTCACTGACCTGAGGTAGGGGGTGCAGGGTCAGTTAACGCACCCAGGCTGGCAGTTTGAGAGCCCTGCTTTACAACCATTAACTTTATATTTATATGTATTATCTTGTTTATTCTTGTTTTTATTGCTGTTCCTGGTCACTGAGAGTTACCAAACATGATTCCGTTGTATGCCCTACAATCACAAGATAAGATAAGATATAATAAGATGTTCTATTACTGATCCTTCATAGGGAAAATTCAAATTTGGCACAGCAGCACAGGGAAACGAGTAAAAGAAAGAATACAATACAATAGAATATAATAAAAATATAAAAAAGACAAAGTGTCTTTGAAACAAAACAGTTCCATTTTACCTGTATTTGTATAATCATTAAAAAATATAATGGTATACTGATTACAGTAATATATAATTTCCACTCCGTCCATCAAATTTGAGTTGTGGGCTGCAGTGAACAATGTAGCCGCTAGGGGCCGCCAGAGTGACTTCAGACTTGTAACAGTTTCACAATAATTTGTTTTTTGGTGAATTTGTTTAATGTTTTCAATCTCATACAATATTAACAATTACATCATTATAAAGAATGGGTTTAGCTGTTTTCCCTAAGTATTAAAAGCGCCACACTAACTGACTCCCGTGCATTTATGTCAATAAAGAGTGGAGTAATTGAACATGTCGTAAAGTTTCCGAGGAGACCCTGAAGACATCATTCTGTAGCGTGGCGAGGGCGGGCCGTGTGACGTAGAGCTGAGGCTCTGGCTGTTTATTGTTCCTTCCTCAGCACCGACAGAGAAAAACAGGCTAACAAGCCGTCAGCTACCTTTTTCACACGGTTCACGCTTGGTTCAACGAAGGTGAAACGGTCGAGACAGCTGACTGCACAAACCAGGGGCCATGGCGTATGCGTACCTCTTCAAATACATCATCATCGGAGACACGGGTAAGCCGCAGCAAGTGCCAACTAGACAGCCCGTTAGCATTGAGCTAGCTGTTAGCTGTGGTTAGCTAGCGGTGTATTTCCGCAGTGTTGGATAGTCCAATGACGTGGTCAAAGCACAGACGCAAGGGGTGGGATGACAGCTCCAATTATGCGCTGTTAACACATTTGGGTAACATTTAAAATACGCTGACAATGCCAGAAACGTATACACAGGCACCCTGACCTAAGCTTCTCCTGTACTGCTTTGTCGTAGCGGTTGTTGACACTGGCAGATAGATGTTGGGCCTTTTGTCCGTTTGCGTCGAGGGTGGGGGTGTTAGCCACAGCCTGCTAGCCGAGGTAGCTAGCATTAGCTGCTGACGGAATATTGAGCAAACAGCTGTGAGGGCAGCAAATGAACCACTCATTAGAGCTCGTTACCACACACTGTGACAATCATACGATCCAGTGGCTGTTTGTTTTGGATGCATCATCAAGTGACACAGTTTATATTAGCTTAGCTTCTTCTCACAGAAGGCCAGGACGCCAAGCTATAGCCTCTAATATTCCCTAAAATGGCGTAGAGCACTTGTTATTTCTGGCCAAATACATGTTGCACCAATTACACTCGTCGTTGGCTTTCTTCCTCTGTTTTTTTTAACAAGATTGTAGGTTTTTCTGTAATCGGTCCCCCTGTGAGGTAAACCAGGGGAGCAGTAGTTAATGTTGTCATCTGTTTACTGTGAGCTGGCTGTCCTGATGAGGGCCCTGCGAGGTTAGCTTGCAGTATGGCAGCAGGTGCATTTGTAACACAGCTGTATTATAATACTGTTGCACCAGTGTTAGAAAACAGCAGTCATCTGCGCTGGAGTGAGAAATGTGTCAGGATTTTTCAGTACAGGAAGCCAAACCAAAGACTTGGGCCAAATATGCAGTCAAGAGCCAAACAGGTGTTTCCAGTCAAGAAAGGTAGAATAAATTATTATGAAATGTTTTCTCCTCATACACGTGTTATGTTATGGTAGTATAGAAACCAAAACATGTTGTTATGGTGGAGGTTGAAGCATGTTGGGAAAAGGTTCATAATGTACTGATTTATTTAAGATGATGACTGGTGGGCTGCACGCTTACTACAGTGTTATTGCGAAACAGGTTCATGTTTTGCCTGCTGTTGTTGTTTATCTCGAGTAGCGAGTGATGAAGAAAGCGCCAGCCAAGGTCCTAGCTTGATTACATGTATGCCTACACCAGAAATACTCGGCAGTGCACGCATCTAAATCATCTTTTTCTATCTGATCACGTGTGGTGTGGGCTTCCCAAGGAATCCTCAGGAGAATGAGAAAGTAAAGCTGAAACCCTTTGATAACCTGGGGAAAATATTATAAAATATCTGGTTTGTTGTCCATGACAGGGAGCAGAGCCTACTGTGTACAGCATCAGTTGTATGTGTATGTCCAGGTTTACGTGTAAACAGAGTGGAAGAAGATTTTGTGCACATTTTCTGTGTCCAGTATGTTCAGGGTGGTCAGAATGTGACCAGTAGCATTACAACTGCTCCTACATGTCATTGTAGGTTGCCATGAAATCCAAAACCTTTCTCTACTGAATCACGCCCACAAGCAACAAAACCACAGAAGTCCTTTATTTATTTATTTATTTTTGTCTGTTTTTTGGGCCTGTTATTGACTTCTAATGGATTGCGACAGGAAGGGGTGAAAGAGAGAGGGGATGACACACAGCAAAGGGTCACAGGACGTACTTAAACCCATGGCCACTGCAGCGAGGACTCTTCCTCTACTAGGTGAGCTTTCAGGACGCCCCAACACGTTACCTTTGGCGTCATTGGTTGAATAGAAAGAAAGGAGTAACAGAAGGAAGGAAAGACAGACATTTGTTTTGGATGTATTTGGCTCTCACAAATACCTTTTTTGACAGAGCAGTTACAGAACAGTGCAGGTGACGGTGACGTTGATATCTCCTGGCAAAGGATGAAGTTGAGTTTGATCAAAACAACTATTTTCTATACTGTCACTGTGTGATAAAGCACCAGTTTGGAAGCGGAGTGCTTGGGACCATATCAGAGTTCTATGGAAGCCTCAGAACCAGCCACAAACCTAATCGGCTCCAATGAAAATCTTTAAAAAAAGTTTATTGTCAAGATTAGGAATGACAATTACAGATATCTATATACCTCTGTTAAAACGGGCTTTTAGTACACTGAATGTTGTGTTTGTTTTGCGTAGAGGAGGCAGTTTTTGGTATCTATCACCTTCCCTAATCCCACACTATTTGGCTGTGTTCTGTTTGGCCGTACTCTGAGTCACACTGGACCAAGAGACGCATAATCTGTGTACACTGAGATATAATAGTAAATCTCCAAAAAGCACACAGGAGAGGAGACATTTCTTTTGCATGAGCAAAAACCAGTCCATTTCTCAGCAAATTAAAAGATTAGTTTTCCTTGTGGTGTATTAATATAAATAACAGTTCCTGTATTCATATGTTGAAGATTTTGATTTATCAAATTTCCAGTGCCTAAATCTTAATAATCAATGTGTAGAAATGATAAAACCTCCAGCTGCAGGCCTGCACACATCTGAAGCAACAGTCAGGTTTGTTGGAAGATGTTTGCTAATACTGGATCATGTGATTTCTTTCAACCAGAGCTCAACATTTACATTGGTTAACACGTATAGAACACAAACGCACAGATCATATTTGGTAGCCTATTGAGTGTACGTTATTCATGAGCCACCTTTGAAGGTAAATTGTGTTGAGGGACATGATTTAATTCTTTGCTAAGGGTAATTTAAGCCTGAGAAAGCAGTCTGTCAGGTTCTGCTAAACATTGGGCTAATTCTTTAATTTGATGAGTGGTAAGTGAGTTTGTCATTCCAAATACTTCCTGACACAAGGCTCATATTTTAGAGGAGGACACTTAATCTGACTTTTACTTGGCACCCTTACATTATAATTGAACCTATCAGGTCCTTATCTCGACCTCCTGCCGACTAATGGAGATTCACTTTTTGTTACTTTGTACAGCCAGGTCTTATCGGCCCTCCATTATCTGAGGCTACTTATACAGTACAGTAGTTTGACATGTTTCAGTTGGGTGTGTCTGTTTGTACCCTAGTAACTGCCACGGCAAGTCCTGATACACCAAAACAAATAATCCCCAATTTACAAGACCTGCAGCTTCATCCAGAAAACCCTCTGGTCTCTGTGCCGGTCCAGCTGCATGGCAACAGATGCTTTATTACATATGTCTGCTTTTAAAGGTCTTCCCTCCATTACTCTCCAGGTCACAGTCTAACCCTTGACCTGCACCATACCAGCTGTCAGACGCACCGGGCTCCCATGTGGTGCTGTACACGTAGGCTGTTGTGATTTTTCGTTAGTTAGTTGTCCAACAGGACTAGATTGCTGGAGGTGCAGAGGAAAACTTAATCAGTTTGACTCATCCAGTTGGCTCAGATCTGTGATAAGCATTACCACTGCACTCTGAGAATGAGGAAGATCCAGTACCAGTCAGTCAGTTGCGTAGATAAAGGTTTAAAGGTCTGATACAGAGGCAGCATTTTGGGACAGATGAGAAAACTTCTTGGCTGACACCATTATACAGCAGTGTTTTTTTTAAATTTGCAGTCATTTTGTATTCAGGCTTATATCCAGCATTAGTTTTGTTCCCAGTTGTCTTTCATTAAAGTTCCAGTGTGTAACATAGGATCTATTGTCAGTAATTGAATATAATATTTATAGCTATGTTTTTATTAGTGTATAATCACCTGAAAATGAGAGTGGTGTTTTAGAAAGAGAGGTTTTTATCTGTCGATCCTGCGGCGGTCACCTTCCATAGAGTCATGTTTCTACAGTAGCCCAGAACCCTGGCCACGCTTCGAGTGTTACAGCCACTGTAGTTTCTCAACTCGTTCTCATTCCCAGGTCGTCAAATACAGAGGCCAGTGGTGTTCAGTGAGTTGCAACTTCTATCAACTGGTACTCTACTAGATACTACTAAATCCTACACACTGGTCCTTTAACCAGTTCTTGTACCTTGTGAGATATACCTCAGGTTTTTTAGACAACTAACCACATGGGTCTTTGTGACATAGTCTGGAAAGTTACAATCCCACATATTCCTTTTCATATCACGGTTTTCTGGTAATGTTTAAAGCTTATTTAGTATATTTCTTTAAAAAATTACCTTTTGTGCTTTTTGTTTTTAAATGGAGATTCTCAATGTGTCATTGGTGCTTCTTCAAATGTGAAATTAGGTAAAATCAGTACTGAGTGGGGCATCCCAATGGTCAAAGGGTTCAAGATGCTCGCCACATCACCACGTCCTCTGCTGCATGCTGTCTAATGAACCAGAACCCCAAATAATACTTACAAAAACTTTTAGTAATTCCATTCAGTGTTGGTAGAGCTGTGCAATCATTTCTGGAGAGACTTTCCTCCATGATGATACTACGAGGCAGTGTCATACCGATTGAACTGTCCTGGTCAATAGAAAAAAGATGCAAATCCTGTTCTAGGTTGGATTTTCTCTTTAGCCAGTGGCCTCCAGCCAGCCTGTCCACAGATCTGGTTGGCAGAAAGACAGACTGACTCTGAAAGAAAATTATAGTCTCTGTGCACTTTTAAAGCTCCAAAAATAGACTCTTGTTCTATGGAGCACTGCCTGTACATCTGCAAGTTTCCAGAGACTTTTCTACTTTCTCTAAGAAGTTTGACCCCTTTCTCAGAATTTTGAGGTGCGTTGTGGTTCACTGGGAAGGAGAAGCACAGACATTTCTCTGAAGGAAGAGTGAAGAAGTCCATTGGGATTTCTTTTACTAAACGCATAAAGATTAATGCAATAATAAAAACAATACTTCATTACACTGAGTATTCAACATTAAAGCACTAGCTGAGAACCCCTCCCCACAGTCACTGAGCTCTGAGAGAAGATGACCCTGGGTCAGTTGTACAGTGCCCTGACTAAAGTTTCACAACAGGAGCCTGCAGTCCAGGGGTGGTGTGATGAACGTTTAGTTAGGAAATTCCACTTTTCTTGCACAGTGCTGCTTCTGATAGACTGTTGCTTCCTTCCCCTAAATATCTGGTGAATGTCTGCTTACATAGTGCCACACTACCACCATCTACTTGAACTGTTGTCAAGGTTAACAATAATAATAATAATAATAATAATGCGATTAATTGTGCAGCTCTGCATAGTCTACACTCGAAACATACATTTTGAATTTCTTTGCCGTCCTACCTTAGTAATGTTGGTGTTAATTCAAATACAACTTTACAACTAAAACAAAAGATGAACTAAAACTAGACATGTTATAAAAACTGAAACCAAAACTGTTGAAATGGAAATCCAAAGTAGATTTCTCTGTAAAGCCTAGACATGTGTCCCTTGCTTTGCTTTTTAGCTCTAATTTTATCTAGCAGTATGTGACATATGTAATGAGACAAATTAGATGATGATATGACTCTCCAGCTCATGACTGAAATAAAGTCACCCTTTCAGTGTATTTATTCATTATAGCAATTCTCCTTGACACATGGAGAGTCTAGCTATATTATCTTGTGTATCAGTCACCAGAAGTTAATGTGGTTAGCTGAGTGACTGACTTAGATCAGCTGTGCTAACTGCCTCATGAAAAAGGTAGTATTCTGAGTAGAATAAATCATTCTTTGAGTGTCAACAACATTGTGTTACTGCACCCTGAACAAGGCCAATGGTTTCAGAGTTGAAGGGGGAGACAAAGGTCTGGAACCAGGAAAATTGTGATTACATGGCCACAGGAAGTCCATATTGATGTGTTTTTAAGACTGGAAGTTCAAGCACCACTAGACCCTAGTCCCCTACTGTCAGCCACAGGGACGACTCCTTCGGCAGCTCCATCCAGTGAACTGGCTAGAGATGGATTGCCATGCTTGAAGCCACCTCAGTAGTAGTTAGGGTATGAGGGCAGACTTCAGTCAGGAATATGCCAGATTCTGGGTGACCTGCTATAGTTGTTAAAAATCTAAATCTTAATAAAAATATAGCTCAAAGCTCCATTGTGCCTAAACTCATGCATTCAGGCACAGTAATGAGGTGTAGGTGTTGGCAGTGCTAAAATCCCAACACACAAGCGCTGTTACTCACATACGACTGAAGAAAATAGACGTGTGTAGCAGATGTGTTCCGTCAGACGTTTGTGAGAAAATGTGGCAGATAGACAAGGCTTTAGTATTGTTTAAACCAAGTGCAGCTACGTATCTCTTTATTGCTAAATCCTTAGAATTCAACTTAAAGACCTGAAACATAAAAGATCTGTTAATTTTTCTCCTCTGAAAACCACCACCTCTTTATTCCGTGCCTTTCCAGTGCAGAATATTGTGCTGGATTATTTGATACTCTCAGACCAAATGTTTGAGGCACTACTTCAGAACATCTTGCTCATTGCGAAGTATACGTCTTGTCTTAAGCTTCTTCATAGTTAGTGTGTAGATTTTAGATACTGTGGGCCTAGCACTTGCAGTTCAGTGGAAGGAAGCAGAATGTTTGCCAGCACTTATCTCACTGGTCCACATCTATTGAATCAGACTGGTGTTTGCTTAGCCAGTGCAGCTAAATGAATCCACCTGTTAATCATCCAGTCAAACTGTTCTCCAACCAGCCGCTCAGTCACCTGGCTGGCTTTTAGCTCTCCGATAGCCCAGCGGCTCTTTCCACATTCGAATTACCTCTGCATGAGCTTCTGGTATGGTGAGGCATTATGAGCTCAACTAGAAGCTGTAGGAAAGACCCTGTTCTGTAACATATTTGGTAGTTCGCCACTAATTATGTGATTGTAGCCTCTCTTAGCATTTGAAGGCACAGCAGGTTTTGATTGTGGGCTGCTGTAGGCAGTTTGCTCATGCTCTCTACCACAGGCAACCCGCTGTTACCTCTTGGCTGGAAATGTCTGTTAATTTTATTTTAACCCATTTTGCTATTGGAAAAATATAGCAAATGGGAGTTTAATGTTTCCTCTGTGTTAGCAGTTGAGCCATTGATGGCTGATGGAGACAGGGGTGATGATGACATGATTGTTGGACCTCTACAGAGCTGCCCTCCTCATGATCCCTCCATCTCTTATCATTATCATCACACAATCCCTGCCCAGCAACGCCGCTGCCTGGCAATGGTAACCCTTGGAAACCACCAAGAAGGGAGACCACATCCCTCTGTCACCTCCTTGAATATCTGTCAGTTTGTCTTTCTGGCCATCTCATTAGCATCATTCTCATCCCTTCTCACCCCACGCCCTCCTTCCATCCATCTTCAAAGGCTTGTTGACACCAGAAGGACTTTTTTCTCCCACACATATGAAGATAAATGTGCTCCCTAACCTCAAAACACCAAATGCTCATCTTAGCATGAACCCAAGTCTGCAAACTAAGCATTAAATAACAACTACAACACAGATATATTCAGTTTCAGAAAGAAACCAGAAAATATTTCCATATGAGAATGTGTATGACTGCATGTTCTCAGTAACAAAGTATTGTATCACATTGCTGTTTGACGATTGATAATCACATAGACTTTCCATTCATACACTGCCCAGGGATGAACACTTAGGTCACTCACTTGACACATTTCCACTCAAATATTTCATGTTGCTGTTAAAATTAGTTAGTAATTAAATTCGCTAGCCTCGCCATCTGACTTTGTAATTCAATGCTCCGCTGCGCTGAGATACTAAAGATAATAAATGCCGGTCGTTTCAAGTTAAAGAAATGAATATTGACACCTCATGCCATTGACTGTAATCTTACTCCATCTGCGTGTTTGTGGTCTGCAACATCCAGAACTGAAGTCATATGTAGAGTTAATAATGAGCAGATTCACCAGTGCCACCAACAACAGTGGCATCACACATACAAAGAAGCCAGCTGGTCAGTTAGCACGCTAACAGTTGGCTCAGGTTAATTGAAGCTAGGTTGGAAAATGGTGTGTAAGCTCCCTGCTGGTGTTGTTTGACCTGCACAATGACTCCAATATTCCTACATTAAATTTGAATGAATTATATGTATTAGACATTCATTATTGTTGTACATTTGTAACTCCCTGCAGAGTTTTGTCACCTTCAAACAGCAGAGTGTGTCTGCGCTGTGTGGGAGTTCACTGCTAGGAAATGTAATAGATTTTATAATGATTGTTGGTACGTTTGGTGTTCATGCTTGCATGTATGAATCACTGTTCCAATTTTGCTGCATTACACCCTTTTTAATGTTTGTGTGTTTCATTTTCAGGTGTGGGAAAGTCATGTCTATTACTACAGTTCACAGACAAGAGGTTTCAGCCAGTTCACGACCTCACTATCGGTAAGAGTGCCTGCCTCCTACACATTCAGCACTAAAGCAACATCATAACTAGAAATATATTCATTTAAATGTATAAAATGTCATCCTAATTTAGAGTTTGTTATTTATACACACGCATGTTGTTAGAAAGCAGTGCAAAATCAATACAGGATGGGGCCAACAGGCTGAAAAGGTGGAGCTAATTAAAGTAATTAGCTGTGGTGGGTTTTGCAAGTTGTAGCTATAAAGCACTAATATCATGAACCGTTATCGCAGTGAAGGAGAACGTTGTTTAAGATAAGCAAAGCTGAGCTCACCATAGCCCTAAGACTCAGCCAGATCATAGAGACAACCACTACATCTGATGTCGTAAAAGAAGGAGACCATACTCATCTTAAAGTTGCCCCAGTTACAGTAAATCATTTATTAGTAATGAGATAGGAAATGTGTTAAGATATATTCGTATTTCTGACTTTAGAAGGCACAAGGTATGTGAAATCTATCAAATCAACATTAAAAGTCTAAATTTACCATCAGTAGTTTAGGGTTGTTGCAGTAACCATCCATTGTCCAACGATGTAAAAACAATCAGTCAGAAATTAATCAACAAACATTTTGCTGGGGCAAATAATAAAGCTGATTAAAATGCTTGCTTTTAATTGTTGCTATATAATATTTCTATAATATTCCTACAGATAATTAAAGCATTACAGTTTACTGACTAAGCTACTGTTAAATCCAGCTGCTGATGATGAGCAGTTAAGAAAACAATCTCCTGATAAGATTATTTGGAAAACATGGAAATGTAATACTGGGGTACAAAATGCTTCCTCTTTGTCCAATTTCTGTCCGTTTGTCACAATTTATCATGTATGCGGTTCCAGTCTGGACCACTACTACTACTACTACTACTAATGATGATGATGATGATGATGATGATGATGATGATGATGATGATAATAATGATAATAATAATAATAATAATAATAATAGTGTGCATAATCACACAATACACTTTTTATATGCACTTATTATGACACCTGAGAAGATAACTAAACTGATATGGTTTATTAATAAGCAGCTTTAGAGACTTTCTGATTTAGTCACCTAATTGTACCTAATTTACATTCTCTGTGTGTGTGTGGGTGTCTAGGTGTGGAGTTTGGAGCGAGGATGATCACTATAGATGGCAAACAGATCAAACTGCAGATCTGGGATACGGTAATATATATCTATATCTATATCTTCCCTCCCCAGTCTTTGAAATGTAAGCATTAGCACTCTTAAACATTAGCCTGTAGTTCTGTAATGATCCCTTCTTTGTAATTTTTAAAATAAGTTTAATTTTGATGTAAATATGAACCTGAAAAAGTCTTCAGAAAGCTATTTTTGATTAGTGAATGCGGGTAATCTGTCTATCAGTAGTTTTTAGCTTTTAATAATTAATTCTATTTGATAAATAACATGTTTGATTCATAACTTTGGTGAATATTTATATAAAAACTCATTTTTCACTGACAGAACCTCTCTCAGCACTGTGCTTGTCTTTCGCTATGAGTTCTGTATCACATCTTGCCTTCCCTACAGGTCAAGAAAACAGGAAAATGGAGGGTCTCTCCCAATTCCCACGCTTACAGTATTTCCAGTAACTGCTACAGTGCCCAAGTGGGACACACTTGATTAATGAGGACATCCCACCCTCACACAAATACATAATACATGGCTCAGTCAAGTTCCAATGTTTTGCTGGTTTCATTTTATTTCCACATAATGAACAAATAAGTTGGATCAGCAGACAATCAGAGGACTGTATAAAGAAGGCACAATCATGAGCTCAGGGGATTAATACAATTAATAAAGCAATTAAATAGTTATCTTGAGACGTTAGTATACATAAAAGAGAAAACATATTAAATGCTTTCTGTCTGTTAAATGCTGAGTGAAGGAACCATTTTTTACCATAACTGCACTGTGTTTGAACATCAATAATATTACGAATGGCTGATTCAGCTTGTCATAAACTTTAACATCTTAATTCGTCATCAGTCCTAAAACCAACTTGCAGGTGCAAAAACGCTGATAACTTGCGTGTTATAAAGCATAAGACCATGATGAACTGTGGGTAACACGCAAACGTGTGCCTCCAATGTAATATTCTGACTACTGGCTCAGTGCACTATGGTCTCCTGTACGTGCAGGTACCCAGTTGGCCAGCAGGGGGAGTTAGCGCTCTATGGAAAAACACCTCTCCAAGTATGAGAGGAAAAGACCTCTTCAAGGTTTTTCATCCTACCAGCTAGTTAAGTCTTCACCTGGCCATCCAGGTGTTAGCCCTGATTAGATGCTCAAAATGAAAACCAGCAGGGCTCACTGATGCTTACTGGACTTCCGCCACCATCACCAAATGGCTAGAAACAGCAGTCAGATCATTGTGTAGGCTGCACATGCCATGAATAAGTGCGTGTGCATGTATGTGTGTTATTGCACGCAGGCATAAAGGCCAGATGGCAGGCAGACACAGTGTTCCCTCTCTTTCACCCTTATTTATCATTTATTCACTAATAGAATTACTGACTGGTTGACTGCTCTCTTAATGACTGACTGACTGTTCGTGGGGGCTTCTAAGTGGCTGTTTGGCTCACTGACTGACTGAATACCTGAACGGGTTTCTAGCCAACCAACTAACTAGTTGGCGACTAACTAGTTCTCTGACTCAGTGAGCGACTGCTTCGTTGATCAACAGACTGGGTTCCTGGCTGACAAACTGGCAGCCTGGTCCTCTGACTTGCTGAGTGATTCACCGACTGACTGTCTGGTTTTTCAGATGAGGTCAGAGCAGCGCAGGGCTGCAGCTGCTAGGATAAGAGTGCTGTTTTGTTTTCTGCTCCGGCCTGGACGAAACACAGACAACATTGTTACTGTACATGGGACGGAGACAGAGGATGAATAGATGTGGCAGGGGGGTGGTAAGAGCGCTACATAGTGAAAGGAGTGATGGAAAGAGGGGAGGCCCAGGGATTTGTAGTGAAAGAATGAAAAGATGAGTGATGCAAGGAAGAGACAGCGGAGGTGAGACAATGTGGGGGGGTGAACAAGGTGAGAGAGGGGGATAAACAGACTGTATGTATGACACACAGTTAATGATGTGACCTTCCATTTGGTTCATAAATAGGGAAATTGAGAGGTTTGACACACAAACAGAGAGAAAGAAAGGGATTGTGACAGATGGAAAGAGAGAACTCCATTGTATTCAATTACAGGCCCTGCTCTGTCCTGTCGTTACCCTGGCTGACTGAAAACCCGGTGCCTGACTATGCTAGGGAATCATGGCTGCTACAGAACATATATGGAACTAAACTACATAAACATGACTTGTGGGAGGATGACCTGTAGGACTGAGAGCAGAGTCAAACGTCAGGCTTAGGGCTGTTAAAAACCCAGACAATCAGCAGTTGTCTGTGGGTACTAAAATGATAAAAATGTGTGTTCATTAATATACGTTTGTGTCTTTCTGTAGGCTGGTCAGGAGTCATTCCGGTCCATCACCAGGTCTTACTACAGAGGAGCAGCAGGAGCACTGCTAGTCTATGACATCACAAGGTAATGAAACCAATCAGACAGACCCCTACACACTCTGTGGCCAAGCTGCATTCAGGAACATTGTGAAGTTGGATGTTAGATTGAGAAACAATGATGTGTACTTAAAATACCCCTAGTTCAGCCTTACTAGCATCCTTTCCTCACCATTGTGAACACAATTTCTCTGCTCTTCTTTCTATGAAGAAATACTCTCCAGTCCTGATCTAACTGATGCTAGCAGCATCTACGCTACTACATCTTTATCAGCTGCCATTTTTGTTTAACAAATAGTGTCTTACAGCTATGTCACACCTAGTGCCCACCCCGTAGCTGCCAGTACTTCGTCAAAGGACGTTGATTGGCTCAGTACCACTGTAGCTGCGGCACAAACACACAGCTTGAAGACTGGCAAGATGGGTTCTTGTGTGATTTTATGATCTTGCTAGTCTAGCTGCCTCACAAGGTTACTCAACTGTCTTCGCATTGGACAGAGAGTAAGTTTCTATATAATGTACAAGACATTTTCAATCTTCTTTTTTGCTCATTTTGCTTCCTGTTCTTCTTTCCTGTAGGGTTCAAACTCTCCCCAGAGCCATGTGTGCTTTACAAAAATCTGAATGTTCTGGTATTTTGTGCAAATTCAGAATGCCCAATATTACAAGAATTTCCTGTATTTTGAAAATACAAAACACATGTATCTTTTCTTCACGTCATTAGGATTCATCGGGTATGTTATGAAAATCGAACAGTGAGTCACAGGCTGCTTACTGACACACTATGGGAGGAGTGAAGATTATGTTTGTGTCTTGGAGAGACGGATGCATTTACACTCTTAGCATCTGGCCAGAAAGTGTGTCAAACCACCTCCGGAGGTGGAATGCTCATTGGGTGTATTTACACTCAGCTCTTTTGAGAGCTGATAGCTATCTGATCCACGCAGGACACATGAAGTGACTAAGTGTAAATGGGGAGCTAGCTGCATCTCTTCTCAAACCCAATTTGCAGCATTCAGCGCTATGGTCCAGAGCAAAATATATTGACAGCTACTGGCCAGGTTGACATGAAATCTGTTATTGATCTTCATGGTCCCCAGATATTGATTCATAACGATTTTTACAACCCTGTTGCCTTTTGTGCACCGCTGCCCTAAGGTCAAAATGTACCCTCCACCAGCATCCTCTCTTTCAAAAATGAAGGCCATGATGTCCATCCATTTTCTGTGGATCTTCATGCTCCACAAAAGGACAATCCTGGGGTTCTTAGCTCCGACCTAATCTGCAACTACAGTCAGTTGAATAGCTGGTATGGAGTTCATCCTTTTAGGCTACAGGGACTTAAAGCTGCAGTAGTTCATTTTTATGAAAATATTTTTTTGTCATATTTGCTGATAGTAGTACATGAGACAGGCCTGAACAAAAACAACCAATCCGAGGGGAGAAAGATGGGTGAAGTCTCATTCTAAGGACCCTGAGAATGAGACTCCACAATTAACTATTGTCAAGCTTCCAACCCAAAGCGTCTTTATATCTTGGCTCTGATTGGTTGTTTTCATTCAGGCCTGGTAGGTTCTCGAAATGCCATTAGGATTGCTAGAACAAGTGAGAGGAACCTGATTTTTTTTCACATCTTATCTGTCTCACGTACTACTGTCAAGTGAGTAAAATTATACAATTTCACTTCCAGAACAGGGGTAATAGGTGCTTTTTTCTCTGTGTTCTTTTGAATTAGTGGGAAACTATATTAAAACTAGATTCTGTGTTTGTTTTAACAGAAGGGACACCTTCAACCACTTGACAACCTGGTTAGAGGACGCTCGCCAACATTCCAACTCCAATATGGTCATCATGCTTATTGGCAACAAGAGGTGAGATCCTTTTTGTGGCCACATCCATTGCACAGTGATGTTTGCATCCTGCCCTACATAAGAGTGGACCATCAACAATGTTTGACAGTCATCTCTACTGTTTAAGAGCATTTTGCTATAAAATGATAGTTTCCTTATAATTTGTCCAAGTAAGCTGGACAGCTGTTATACCTGAGCCTGGCCCTAACCTCACACTGTAGCTTGTGTTTAAAATTTAAATAAAACAAACTGTTCCACACTTGTTAGAGTTGACTCATTTTGTGAGATTTAAAAGAGGAACTCATATGTTAGTAGTTCACAATACTTTGTTTATTACATAACAGTGTTGTGTAAGATAAAGTCATGTCAAAAGAGTGCTGTTGATAGAATTGCAGGTACCTTGAAACAAATTATGGTAAATGCATACTTATGACAAATTGAAAAGGGGAAGTTACTCCTGCAGCAAACCTCAGTTGGTTATTGACAACACTGAGGTTACATAACAGGGTTACATAAGAAAAATAATACACATTCTGTCAAAAAAGTGCTGCTGTTGATACAATTACAAACACCTGGAAACTAAGTTTACTTGGCTTAAAACCAGAAGGACTCACACATTTATCAGTGTTCAAGCTAAACTTTAAGGTAACTGTTTTTTCCCTAATTGATTACATTATGTCATTGCATTAACGAGTTTGTGTGTGTTTTTAGTGACCTGGAGTCAAGGAGAGAGGTGAAGAAAGAGGAAGGTGAAGCATTTGCCAGAGAACACGGCCTCATATTCATGGAGACCTCAGCCAAGACGGCCTCTAATGTAGAGGAGGTAATAATACACACACACACACTCCCGTACATACATATAGTTATACCCATGCACACCGTGCTTCATACTACATTTGAAAATGCCAGGTTATTTGTCACTGACATAAAGAATATTAGTGAAGTACCTGAACATTACACATCAATGTTTCAGCAATAATTCACTAATTGGTGGCGAGTTCGAAAATGCTATAAACTCAATCTGTCTGATATATATACTACTCCCTACATGTCAACACTAATGCTAACAGCTTTGTCCTGACATAAATCCATCCATCACTAGAATTTCACACACATCATGGGCTATTTCACAGATATCAGTGCTGCCTGCTGACATCTGTAGCTGAACCTAGTCCTCTGTATTTTAGTGTTCACTCAACAAGCCTTCAGCAGGCTGCAGTACTGGGCTTAGACCCATATATTAGACTGTAATAGCTGTGTATTACAAATCGCCTTTAGTCCAGTTGGTGTCATTCACTTCTGATATTATACAATCGTATTCCTTGTTTTTGCTATTGGTGTGTTTTTTTATTTTTTATTTTTATTTTTTATTTTTTTTTATTTTATTATTATTGGTGTAGTAGTATTAGTTATTAGTAGCTGTAAATGTACTAATAGAAAGGCAAGGTAAAGTTACACATCAATTAATAAAATTTCTTTAACATTTAATTATTCATTTAACCATGCAGGCATATTTTCTGTGGATGTCCTGACGTAATATCGTTACGTTACGTTTATCTGTAGCATCATGGATCACCACACTGGAGCCTTACATTGCCAGCTCCACATTAGCATCATCAGGCACAGTTAATACACAGCTCCGCCCCTCGCAGAGACACACCCCTGGTGTTGTTGAGTGTAATGAATGCATGGCGTTGTCCCCGGGGACCCCTTTCTCACTTATCCAATCACATAAATAATCCCATCCTACACTGCACAGCATGCCAGCCAGGGGCACTGCACACAGTGTGTGTGTGTGTTGTGTGGTGTGTGTGTGTGTGTGGTGTGGTGTGTGTGTGTTTTACATTGATTCTCTTTTGCTTACCCCTCTTCCTGGCTATATCATGCAAACAGCCACACCACCCACACCACTGTGCGAATAGAAGCTCTCTGTGGGTTAAAATGAGGAGGGGTGTGTGTGTGTGTGTGTTGTGTGTGTGTGTGTGGTGTGTGTGTGTGTGTGTGTGTGTGTGTGTGTGTGTGTGTGTGTGTGTGTGTGTGTGTGTGTGTGTGTGTGTGTGTGTGTGTGTGTGTGTGGTATGATTAATTTGTCTCATTAGTGTCCTCTGAATCCTCCTGATACCGCTCCTCTCCTCCCTTCCCTTCATCTCTCCTCGCTCCGTTCCTCCTCATCCCTCGACGTCCATCATTTGCTCTTTACCTCCCTCCTATCCTGCTTCACCCCCCCATCCAGTTCCTCCTCCCCCTACTCCAATGTTTCGTTCCTCCCCTTTCTCCTCCATGTCTTCCTGCCCTCTTCCATTCATTTCTTCCTCCCCTCCTCCCTCAGCTCCTTTCTCCCCCTCCCTCTTCTCCATCATCTCCCTTTCTCTCCCCAGCAGTATATCAACCAGTTAGAGTTCATACATATTCATAACCTCCACCCTGCCTCCTCTCAGCGACATCCAGCAGCCAATCAGTGCGCTGGGTTTGTCGTCAGGGTCTGTGGGTGGACACCGGGTTGATGGTATGGTCCTTAGGGAGATAGAGATTCCTGTAAGCATCTACTCATCGTCTCATCTCCTCTTCCTTGAGACCCTTTCCTCAGCCTCATCTCTTTCTGTTCTTGTGTCTATATTTCTCTTTTTTCTTTTATCTCTTGTTCTCTTGTCTATTTCTTCACTTATCTTCTCCCATTTTTACTTTTTACTCCTTAAAGGTGCTGTATACGACACTAGCATCTCAGACCAAAACTGCTACATTCTACCAGACTCCATTAACAAAAACACTCATTTTACCTCCCACTTCCAAAAGACACTTTCATTCAAACTCGCCAGGGACGAATTAATCTCATATATAAAATCAACATTTTCTCCACATTTGACCCTGTTTTCTGTTTCCTTCTTTTACTTTCTCCTCTGTCTTTACAATCTACACAAATCTCAACTCGGAGAAATTCAAGAAATAAAGTGTAGAGAGGTGTGAAGGAACAAGGAATACTGTGATGTGTTAAAGGAAGGAAAGAGGACAGGAGTGAACAGGACAGAGTTTACTGGAGAGCACCCTTGGGCTCCTCGGCCTATTTCAGACTTTGTCAGATAGAAGTTCAGGACATTTTCAGGTATTCAACGACTCCGCTAAAGAAAGACGCTTCTTTCCTTCCCGACAAAGTTGTATGTGGAGGCAGCGGGGTTTCAGTGTTCTTTCACAGACAGTTTGTGCTCTGAGCTGATGTCAGATCCCCAGTTTATCCTACTTGCTCTCCAGTTTAGACCCTTGAGACACAAACACTAAGAGACCGTCCCTGGAGACAACTGCATCGACAGTCATAGGCTAGTCGCTCAGGGAGTTTAATTCCACTTATTCTAACATCTTTGATCCTCGCAGTACTGTCAGTAAGCCGTGTGTGTGTGTGTGTGTGTGTGTCTCTCTCATTGTTATGGCAACTGTTGACTTGAAGAAGCAAATCTGCTCTGAAGGGTTTCTGTATCTTCTAACAAGGTCTTCAAACATATCACGTAAACCTCTAAAAGCTAAGGGCTTAGATAGTGTTCAGTGAAGAAGTTTAAGTCTTAAAATAGACTACATCTTGAGCTCCCAACAAAACAGAATTTTTAGAGCATCTTCCTACCTTGATGTGGGACAGGACAGAATAAAGCAATGTATCGCTGAGGGATATTTGATCCAAAGATGTGAGTGGTTTTATTTGATATCATTTTAAGTGAATGCCTAAAAGTCATTCCTCATTTTCAGGCTTATCAAAATACACAAATCAAGATATTGCTCAACATTTGATGAAATGCACATATCAGAGCTAGATGGAGAAATCAGCCGGGTATTTATCGGTTATATCGGTATCAGTGTATATGTCGGCTGACAAGTAACAAGATATTGCAGGACAGAAACTAGGTTTGAGGTCAATTATAAACAGTGTCACCATCACATAGTTCGTCTAGTACTTTGGCTTCCTGCTTAATATCTTGCTCACTGTAAAAGAAAAGGGGATCCGTATCAAGATAGTTTGTTTATTTCATGTGTTTATGTAAAGAATATTACTGTCAGATGCTTTATTGTTGTGAAATTTTTAAAATTCCAAATATCGAAATTACCACCAGCCTCAGAAATCCAGTATCAGTTGGGCTATGACATTAATTTACTTTCTTTTTGACAGTGAGATAACGGAGGCATAGGGAAGCAGCTAGCCAAGCTGTGGTTTTAGAGCCATGTTCTGGAACTATTTCTTAATGAACAATAGTTCATTGATGCACCCAGTACTTCTGTGCAGTGTCTCTGGCTGGTTGTGGTGCAGGTTCCCAAATTCAGTTCATCATTCAATCTGAGAAACTCACTGTGACAACAAGAGTGTGGGAAGCAGCACACCAAGAAATAGTTCCAGCAATTGCCCTTAAAATCAAAAGTTTAACTTTTGTTTATCAGTGTGTGGATTAAATAAACGCGATACAATGTGTTAATTTGTGAGCTTCAGATGATCTGCTGCTGATGGACAGAGCCTAGCGAACTGTTTCCACATGCTTCCAGTCTTTATGTTAAGCTAAGCTAACTACATTTTGTCTTCAGCTCTGTACTAAATGTACACAGGGTGTCTGCGGGCTCTTAAAAACGAAACCAGCATTTTCCTTTATGTCCCTCATACTATTTTTTTTCAGTGTGGATGTGAAATTGGTCTTAAATTGCATTCAGAATGGTCTTAAAAAGGCAGCCATTGTAGTTTCTCCTATACACTTGAACAGGATGGTGATGCGAGGGCATTGTAATTTGTATCTACAACGCCAAATGCCGTTAAATCCTTCACACTGGTCCTTTTAAAAAGTCTTAAAATGAACCCACACAAACCCTGATTCCAGACATGAGATGCATACTCTTATTCTAATTTCACTCTCACAATAACCGCATGTTGTTGTATTCCCAAAATTGCTGTACCAATCCTTTAGAAGCTTTTTCGATTTGGTTCCTTTAAAAATGTTAGCTTTGTTAGCATGCAGTTTGCTTTGTTTCTAGTGAGCACAGCTTTCCAGACTTTGTTTCATGCTTTTTTCCCTTGCATGTTTTAATTTCATGTAGATTTAATTTACTTTTAAATGTCTTATATGCATATCTTACCCTCCCAACAGTGCTCATTTTGTGGTGTTAAAGTGCTGGTGGGACAAATTCACATCTACATCTGTTTCATGACATCCATGTTTTGTTATTGTCTGCAGGGCGTGTATTTCCATTGACACAAATTGTGAATGCAGTGCTGTTCAGCAGCCACCTCCTTAAATGTGGAATGTCTCAGCTTCTCGCCAGCAATTGACACACCTATATGGAATATTTAACAAATCAGTTCACACTTTGAGCCATAACTGAGAATGATAGTTCACTGTTATAGATTACAATTTCCAGCAAGTTTTAAGATTCTACGAGATTATTTAGGGTTTTGGCATGACTGCTGATCAGTATACATTTCGCAATGTTTTAAAGCCTGGTTGTGTTGTTCTTCAACATCTGAAACTTGCATTGAATCGGGTTTGCATTCCTAATGATGTAAAAACATTTTTATAAGAGCTGAGCAGGCCCATTTATAGGAGTCAACAGAAATATGAATTGAATCTCCTCTTCTCTCTCTCTCTTTCTCACTTCCTATCTCCGTCTCAGGCTTTCATCAACACAGCCAAGGAGATCTATGAGAAGATCCAGGAGGGAGTGTTTGATATCAACAATGAGGTGAGACACACTGTTCCCTCTCCTTTTCCTTCCTCCTTAAACCACTCCATTTTTGTATTCTTTGTTTTTTTAGGCTGTCCTCTCCTCTCTTGCAGTCTTTGTTATCCTCTATTCCTCTCCTCTTTCTCCTCAGTGTGGTTTTCCAGCACTGTGTGTGGTTTGCCACGCTCCTTCTCTCCTCAAAAAGAAGGGGAAAAAAAACCCTCTTCTCTGCTTCCTTTGACTCCAGCCAAGCAAAACTCCCTGCGTTCCTCCCTGCCCCTGCTCTATTTTCCACTCACTCTCTCTCCACTCTAAGCTCTCTCTCTCTCTCT
>NW_023339796.1:20744978-20751662 GCF_004916995.1 Morone saxatilis | reverse complement strand
CCTTACTGTCTCTCTCTCTTGGCATCTAGCCAGCTCATAAATTCCTCACATCCCACAAGGTCTCAGTCATTCGGCAAGAAAACAAACACTCAGCCAGCCAGTCAGTAAGTTTGCTATCCAGTCAACCAGATGGTTATCTTCTCAGTGGAACAGTTATCCAGGAAGGAAAGTCAAGACACCAAGCCTGTTAGCGTGTATGCACTTGCCAACAACTGTCGTTCTTAGGGCTGCGTGATATGACGATATATATCGTGTGCCGACAGAAAAAAAAACATCTTTGTGCTGCAAATCACGCTCTTTATTGCACTATAGGTTTATAATTCCAGGGGAGAACAGGAGAAGGACTCAGACCAGCCAAGACAAAACGTTGGGCATGTGCAACACGTCCTTATAGGCGGACAAGTTAACTAAGGCTTGTTCAACCATTATTGGAGCATAGAACAAAAAGGGGCGGGACTTAGGAATGGTCAATTGGCTGCCATTGAGCACTGCATCTATTTGAATCCCCCAACAAATGAGATTTAGAGTGATTTAGAGGTCTGGAACCAGGCTTGGCTAACATGACCTTTAGTGTGGATTTACTCTTTACTATCTAGTCATCCAGGTGATCTTGTGAAGTCGTAATTGTGACGTAAATCATGTCACAGTCCACACACACCATCCTTACCCAGCCCAAGGTTTGGGCCCGTGCACAAAGACTATATGCGCCAACAAACATGTGTGAACACGTCCGTTAATACAGGCAGCCAATGCAGTGTATAAACAGAACTGTGTGTGTTCACGTCTGTTCTGGAGTGAGCCAACCCACCAGCAAGTAAAGTTAGTCAGATGGGACTGGAGTTAGCCAGCCAGTGAGTGTTTTTGTTATTAGTAACAGTAAGACGGAGTGAAGGCAGGCCGGCCAGCCAAACCACATCAGCTGACTGGCTGGGAGAGAGAGGGGGAAGCCCCACCAGAAATGTTGGCAGCCACTATGAGAAAAAACTCACACACACGTAGTCTTACACACACACATGGCCTTAGCTCAATAAATGTGATTTAAAGGCATACAGTGTTTCCCAGAGGCACTACTGCTACTGAGTGTAGGAGGGGGAGTTACACTGAGAGGGAGAGAGATAAATATATACAGAGGGAGAGAGCGAGGCTGAGAGTGTGCTACAGCCACAGAGACAGATGAAACGGGGAGAGAGATAGAGAGAGATGAAAGAGCTGTGTCTCTCTACCACCCACCTGCTTTCCTCTCTCTCCAGTTTCTCTTCTTTTATATGTGCTTCTCTTTTTTCTACTCGTGTCCTTCAGTGCTGCTGGTGTTTCCTTTGCCTTTGTGCAACGCAGCAGCACCTGTTGCTTCCTCTATGATGTGATCTAATAGGAGCCCCTGCAGGCACTGTGCAATGTTAATCTCACCATGAAAGCAATGACACACTCATTCCTCAGTGTTTTTTCATTTAGTGAGTGATTATGATTCGATTTTTTTTTTCTTTTCTTTTTTGGCTAGACCTATAATTAAATTTTTTTTCTTGTCATTCAAGAGGAAAAAGGCCCAACAAGACTGTATTCACCTTTTACCTAAATGACAGTCTGTCCATGGCTGTATTATTAACCTGTTCTCCAGGGGCAGACATTTGCTGTTGGGACCCCTTTGATCACCTACCTAGTCGCCTGGCCCCCTCTGTGCATCGTTTATACCTTGTTGTCCAAAATTAAAATGTGCATATCATTCAAATTTGTCCACATGTTGACATTGAGCTAGATCTTTCCCTAGACATTAAAAACAATGACAGAGGAATAAATAACGGATAAAATGTCATATTGTGGAAAGAGGCTAGCTTACGACATGTCTTGTTTCTCATGATCATTTTTAAATGACATATAAATGTATTGCATTGTTGTTATTACAATCATATCTAGTAGAGGCAATAACAGGGAAGATTATGTTTCTTCTTATATTCTTCAACAGCACAAATAGATGAGCTAGCATGGGTACCAAAAACTAGCCTCTTTTGGCTGTGTCTGTCACACAGTGACCCTCGCTTCCAGGTCATAGCAGTCCGTGTCCCGCAGCTCATAAGTCTAGCGGGCTGCTGGCTGGAGACATATTTGTACCATGACTTTAAATGTGTCTCTTATCTGGAGCCGTTTATACTGTGGCAGAGGGTAGTTATGTAAAAGTGTATGGTGCAACACAGCTAATATGATAGCTTCATCTATTTTGGACTCCCCAGTCCTGTCTTGCCTCACACATCAGCTCTGTCAAATTGTGCTCTTCTAATTCTATTGGTCAACAGGGCAGATTGCAAGTCTCTTGGTAAATTAAAATTAGTTTGTGGTAATTTGATTAAACCAGCTTCATGTAGAAATATTAAGCACATTTTTTTGGCCACACGTATAGGTTATAATACAGGGCCCACAATTGTAAAACAACTTAAAATCAGTTTTTTAAACTTATTTAAGGAAGATATAACATTAACCAAAGGACAAAGAGTTTTTCAGATATCTTATTGAAAAATTGAGCTCTGCAGTAGAGTGAATATATGAATTAGTTTGGATTTGGGAAATACATCATCTGTGAGGTATTTTTTGTTAGAAAATTACAAAGGTGAATTGGACCAAAAAAGGTGCCCATAGCCGAATTCAGCACAACCCTAAACCCAACGCAACACATCCCTAACACTACTCTTTTGGCCTTTTTAATCCTTTTTAAGTTATTTTTTTGGCCTTTTATTGCCTTTATTGATAGTGACAGCCGAAGATAGACAGGACATGGGTCGCCAGCTCTACCAACTGAGCTAACCGGACACGCCTTTTTAATCCTTTTTAACAAGGACATTTTCTTTTTCAGTCAAATTGTAGAAAATGCCCATAAAATATCGCAGTCCACAAAAAGGACACACTGTACTTAATGATAGATTTAGTCCATTTTTGACTGTCGTAGTCTGTGATTTCTTAATGATAATACCGAGGAACATTGTAGCGGAGACTTGAGGATTTTCATCACTCCTGAGTCCGATCTTTTTATAATGTTGTGTTGTTTTGTTTTTTTCCATTTCTATATCTTTCTATGTCTTTGTCTCCACACAGGCTAACGGTATTAAGATTGGACCCCAGCATCCTACCACCAACTCCACGCTGTCCGGTAGCCAGGGAGGCCAACAGGCTGGAGGCGGCTGCTGCTGAAGCCCCAAAACACACCACCACCTCCTCCTCCTCCTCCATCCCGGCCCCTCCTCCTCCTCCTCCTCGCCCTCTCCAACCCTCCCTTGCGTTTCTACAGAACTGTCCAGGCTCACTAACAGTTTGTTAACCTCTCTCTCTACCGCTCCATTCTTTCATCCATCCATCCCTTCCTCTCTGTGTCTTTCTCTCGCTTTCTGTCTATCAGCCGGTGTCTGATAGCCTGTAGCCTAAAGGTTTACAGGCTATGTCCCCATGAATTAATCTGGCTTCCTACAGACTTGGGAGGACAGACAGACTTAGGAGGACAGAGTCAGCTTCACCTGCAGATTCAGCCACTAAATTCTGGCGTTTTGCAGTTCACCTTTTTTTGGTTAGATAAATAAATTTTAATCTTTTTATTTTAAAAAAAATGCTGGATTGTGAAGAATTCTAATCCAGCAGTTTAATTTACATACTCCTCTTAATTCAGGAGGATGTTGTTGCGATATTACAGTACCTCAGAATCATAAAAAAACCTATTTCTTCTGTAACGGTGAGTTGACTTTGTCCAGATGGAGGCAGGATTGTGGGTAGAGATTAAACACACTCTAAACAACTGACTGTATGGAATAAACCGTGCACCATGTTGTGTCTATACACACATCTGTACATGTTTTTAAAGAAAATGACGCAGCACGTTGATAGCAGGACATGTTCTTACATGTTGAGTCAGTTTTCATGCTGTGCCTGTGTGTGTATAGGGATGATATAGGTGTTCTAGTATGTCACTTTGTAAGGTGTAGGAGGCATTCAAGTCACTCTGTATTTTCTGTCCATAAAAAACAAAGTGCAAATTATGTTATTTTGTGCTTCCTTTCCCTATTTTTCATCGTGCTGTTTTATTCTCTCTCTGTCTTTGTGTCCTTTTTTGTTGACTTGCAGATGATTTGTATTTAATGAACACTACAAACTGGTTGTGGCTTAAAAAAAGTGTTTTAAATTGTCTGGGGAGAGAATAAAAGACCAAACTGTTCAGTGTGAAAATGGATCCTTTTTGGAACTTCAGAAAAGAAAAGTGGGAAAGTTAAAGAAACGTTAGGGGTGTTGAGAGCAGTGGCCGCCATTATGAAGTTAAGAAGTAAAAAGAGGAAAATAGATTGGAAATTTCTTTTTGTTAACTATATTTATCTGCACATTTCTGTGTATATATGGCTCTTTAGGTTTCTGTAGCTTTTTTGGCTGTTTTAAGGTGAAGCTTGTCATGTTGTTGTGGTCTAGTTATTTCTTTACCAGGGGCTGGTAAAAGACCATTTTGGACTTTGAAACAGCTTTTTAGCATTTTTAACAATTCTCATTTAAACCCAAAGGTACGGAGCCGCCCTGTTACATTAGGGCCGCTGGTGCCCTTTCTTTTAAATGACAAGTATGAATGATAACAGGCTGTTAACAGGACCGCATAGAGGCATTGAAAGTCCCTGGTGGAGAACAGACTCCAACTGAAAATGTCAAGCCGTCTCCCTTTTAAGCAAGCTAGAATTTCCACCATGAATTAGCTGGCAGATATATAATGTATACTGTTTAGAGCTTGATCGATGACTGCCTGCAATGTTTTTTTGCTTCGAGACCCCCCCCACCCCATGTAATAGGCACCATTTTACTGTTATGATCATATTTTACTACTTCAGTTACTTATTGTTCATCCTTCCTTCTCATCCCGCCTCTCTCTCTCTCTCTCTCTCTTCTCTCTCTCTCTCTCTCCTCTCTCCTCTTCTCTCTCTCTCTCTCTCCAGATTGTGTGGTAACATTAGCTCTGTATCTATTTTTAATGCCAAATTACTGTGTTTACCTGTTTTTTGTCACACAAAAAAAACGAGGAAAAGTATCAATTAATCCCCCTATATTCTTTCCTGAAATCAGCTGTCTGCCTTAACTCCACCCCCTCTGAGAGATTTGGACAGCTGCTAAAATGAATCCAACTGACCCTTTATCTGCAGATTGGCATTTTACCACTGACTAGTTAGTTGACGATGCATTACACATGCATAGACGCACACTTAGAGAGATATGTAAAGTCATAGGAACAGGCCTAGTTTGAATTCTGTGTAGGAATTTGGGCATTTGAAATGAATCTAAACCTATGTTTTTTTCTTTCCATCCCCCCATGTGCACACACACCCAGCCTGCATACAGTATATGCATGCATACGTACATGATGCATACATATATTTCTGTTTATCTAACTTAGGTGTTTCTTCTCCAGGTTAACTGTATAACTGTAGGGAGCTTTTGGGTTTCACAGCAGTGCGAGTGAATCTGTTTTTCTCTGCAGTGTGTTCTTCTATTATTTTTCTTTCTTTTTTTATTCCTAGATATATTCAGACAGTTATTAATCTTATTCTGATGATGATTATTCTTTGTAAAGCAAAATGTAGTGTGCGTGCGTGTGTGTGTGTGTGATCCCACGGAGGAATCAAGCCAAACCTGACGATGCTATCTCGGTTGAGTCGGTACTCTACGTGCGTATGGACCTTGACCTGCGATCACTCTGTATCGCTCTATGGTGGCCCTCCGTCCTCTCCGCTCTTGCCCGCCTCTCCTCCTCCGTTCCTTCCGGCGCGGCCCCTTCAACGTTATTCTGCATGTGTTTGTTCTTGTGAAATAAAACTTAAAAAAAAGAAAAAATGAAAATGCTATCACAATAAACTATAATAAAACATTCTAAACTCTAAACATGTCATTTTGATGGTTATGTGAAGATGGAAAAATAGTGTTTGAAAAAAAAAAAAAAAACGAAAATCATAGCCCAACTGTATTTGTATTTTCTTCTTGTTTTTTGCCACCCAGCCTGCCCATGCTGACTTTTCACTGTATGAATGAATCAATCATAATGGGTCCACATGCTGTTTTACTCTATCTGATTTATCCATTAAAATGAGCAGGGAGAGACTCGCGTGCTCTTGGATCCGTGCTGTTCGACCTTCAGCAGTCATGGAGATTGTATTCCCTGATGAAGGTCAGCGAGACTGAGAGCCTGCTTGATGAATGAAACATTTTTGAACTCATGTGTAGTCAGGGAAGGTTTGCATGTTCAGTGTATGTGCAGGAGCTTTTTAGAAATGTCCTTCATTGAATTCCTACGTTTGTAGGAATGCACCACAGTTTGGGGCATCATTATGTGATATAGCATGTAAATGTGTCAGCTGGGAGGCTGCTTTAAGCATTTCTAATCCTGCACACTTTATTAAGTTCCAACTAATGGTTGGCTTTATTAATGACCAACAAATAATTGATTAATGCTTTAAAGATCCCGTTCCTTAGCCTAGTGTTTATCCTCTTCTAGTATGACATCTGCTTCTTAGCTTTTTAGCTAGCTCATTAGTTCATCAGGAAAACCCATCCAATGGACAGTTAAACCAGTTTTTACTGCCACGCTAGCAGCACTATAAGCCTGTGCTATGAGTTACAGTACATGCTAACATGCTGATTAGCAGGATTATCATGCTTTCCATCTTAGTTTAGCATTTTAGC
>NW_023339796.1:20734850-20744937 GCF_004916995.1 Morone saxatilis | reverse complement strand
CTGATGGGAATATCATTAGTTTGGTCATATACCAAAGTATGAATGAACTGGACAAAACATTTTTCATCTGATGCTTGTGCTAAATGAAAAGTTTGAGGGTTACATGGTACTCCATCCAATAGTTGGATAAAAGTGTATGAATGATGGATTATTGTAAGCATCCTTCAATAACATATTACCATTTCTAACTGCAAATGATTTACTGACTCATTAATTGCAAATAGTAAACCATGTTGTCTTAGCAATTGTCATGAAATGTCATGTGAATGGTCGTTACCTCCGGTTTAAAGGGTTGGTTCACTCAAATTGCAATAAAAAGAAAACAAACAGGTGCCCGGTTAGCTCAGTCGGTTAGAGTGGCGACCCATGTACGGAGTTGCATGCAGTGGCCCAGGTTTGCAATCCGAACCTGCGGGCCCTTTGCTGCGTGTCATCCTCTCTCTCTACTCCCCTTTCCTGTCTATCTTCAGCTGTCTGTATCGAATAAAGGCAATAAAAGGCCCAAAAAATAGCTAAAAAAAGAAAACAAACATATTTTCACACTTTGACACTGTGCAGATAGTTCTAGTTTTACTAGATCAAGTTTTAAGATTAGCTTCCTGAAACTGTCCCCAGTCCCTCCAGTCGATAAACTACATTTTATTTTCCATTTTCTCAATTTGGGTGAACTGACCCTTGATGGTTGTAGGTTACAATTTTACCATTACACTATAACCAACAGCGCAATGAGTTTAGTCTTTGAAATGTTAAATTTCTACCTCCTGGATCATACATTTAGCCATGCGTGGCTCTAGGTGTGGCAGTGTTGGTGCCACTTTGGTCCAGACTGAAACGTCTTAACTACTAAATGGATTTCCATGAAATTTTGTACATTCATTGTCCCCAGAGGATGAGTCCACTGATTTTGGGGACTTTTAGCTTTAGCCTGAGGTTGACATTTGTGATTTTAAGTGAAACTGTCTCAACGACTTTTCGATGGATTGTTATAAATTACATTTCAATTTATCAAATACTTTCATGTATGACTAAATACCTGCACAACTAATGACATTCCCACCAGCCTTGGGCATACTTGTGTTTACCTGCATAGCATCAGCATGTTAGCATCACAGCAGCATGCTGTCGTTAGCATTTAGCTCAAAGCACAGCCTCATGGATGAAATGCAACAAAGGGCCACAGGTCGGATTTGAACCCATGGTTGCAGCTGCAAGGACTCGCCTTGTCTCCACCAGGTGAGCTATAGGGCGCCCCAAATAGTTCAAATTAGGTTTTTATTTGTAAGCAGCATTCTAACATTGTAGCTCTCTGAGGTGAAGCTAACTAGCTAAATACACAAGCCTTAGCACTCAATTCGGATTATTGCTCGGATCTGATTTTTTCAGTTTGGCTGTTTTTAACATTAACATTATTTGTTTAATGTGATCCATATCAGCTTCCAGTGTGAACAGGTCAAAGTCCCGACGTGACCCACATAATGAATGTCAAGCTAGAGGGATGTAAAAATCACCTGAATTCTGATCTGACTGTTTACACTGAGGTCACACTGCAACAAATCAGACCTGTATCTGATTGGGATCACATATGAAAGTGGCCTGAATCCGAATTGAAAAGATCAGGTTCCATGTGATTTGTGCTGTTCACGCTGTCATGGAAAATAAAACAGATGTCAGATTTGGGCAACTTTTGCCTGCAGTGTGAATGTAGTTATGTTGAATGACAGTGCTTCATATTTTATAAACTGAACACATGCTTTGTATGTAAAATCTTAAACTGTAGGTAACAAGTTGTCAGATAGGTGTAAAGAAATGCAGTAAAGTCAGTAGAGTCGCCAAAAAAAGAAAATACTCCAGTAGCACCACTTAAGTGAGGCTGATCTTAGCTGATATTGCTTTAGTGTCTTATAAGCCCATAAGAGCTGGGCAGCATAGGATGGTGCAGGACACTGAAATAAATCAAATAATTCAATCAAAAAACTACTTAAGTAAATGTATTTTCCATCAATGGGTACCAAAAGGGAATATCACTGCAGTCACCAAATGTTTGAAAAGCAAAGCCATTATCAGCTCATTGTGAGCTACTTTCCTGGAATTACCTCTCCTGGAAAAGTTTTATTTCTGCACAGAGCTGAAGACAAACACTCAATAATGGAAAAATAAACATCAAATTGCTGTCAAAGTGCGAGCATCTACTGCACATTCAAAATACTTCAATGTTTTCTACCTTTTCAACCCTTGTTACCCTGACCCATGTTGGCAAACAGTGGATAAGGGTTAATTTATAGTGTATGAAGGAAATGAATGAGTTGTCTGTCTGTGAGTAGCTTTACAGGCAGATTAAGCTTTTGGTAATGCAGTCTAGACTTTCACATCTGCACTTTCAACTTCTTAATCACGCTATGATAACAGAACTGTGAGTGTAATAAAAGCACACACAATGTTCACGCTGATGGATTACCTAACTCGTGCAAGTTTCAAGTCTCTGCATGTTGATTTTCAAAACATACTGAAATGATCTGAAAGCAGGGGCCGTCTGGAAGGGAGGGAAGTCAGCAGAAATGTAAAGTATGTTCTATGTGGTGAATGGGAGACAAAATGCAGAAACACTACGGTCCGTGAGAATGCACTGAGGATGACTTCCATGTAGAAAATGTCTTTTCTCATGAGAAAAGTATGTTTATCTCAGCGTTTTCTGTACGTGGTTTTCAAAGTAGGGTCCTGGAACACCCAGGGTTCATGGAGAGCGGTGTGCGAACTATACCACGGTTTTTGGGGGCGCTTACTTTTGAGGGGGGCCATTCACAAAGAAACATTCATAGCTGCAATCATGGCCTACTTGCTTTAGTGACATACATACATCAATAACATCCTAATTTATGCATGATCCATATTGATAAAGCGTATTGTCAATATTTTAGAGACTCCCGACAATTGCACAAACCATGTTTTCAGGGGAGCCTCTGTCCGAGCTCCCTCTGGCTCCCCTGTAGTTCGCACTCTGCTTGAGACAGTTCCAGGGTCTCCAGCAAAAAGGGGCAATCATTTATTTTCACTATAACTCCGTCCATAAGTAACCCAGTGACAGAATGTGTGACTGCTATAGTCAGGGGTTTCATACACTTTCATTAATATCTTAAAGCAAAAATCCTATCAGATGGAGGACAAAATCTTATCAAATGGGGGTTTTAAAAGTTTGAAAACCACTAATACAACTTATACATGTATGTGTTAGGAAGAATGTGAAATGTGCTGTTCTTTCAGAGAAAGGAGGAAGTCAAAAAGTAGACAAAGTGTGTGTGTGTGTGTGTGTGTGTGTGTGTGTGTTTAAAGGCCACTCTCCTGAGGGCCAGATTTTTACGATAAGCAAATAACTGATTGTGTCAGGGACATCCGCATTACTGCCAGTCCCTCATGTGCATCATCATTTCATTTTAGGTCAGTCCTAATTGCTATGGTACTGAACCAACTTTAGTGTATCCCTGCCACTCCACATAGCCTCATGTGGTCATCAGCATACAACTCCTATTATATATATATGATATAATGATTTGAGAAGTAAAATAAATTAACTTATCTAAAATTTAAGATACACACTTCAGGTCTAACTCAGACTCTAGCCTGAACTTTAGCGTTTAGCATTATACTCCTGTAACACTGACTTATGATGGTCAGTTTTGAAGAACCGATCCAAATCATTTGTATTCCAGGTATTTTTCTTCCTTGTCAAAATCTGCCACCTACATTACCCACAATGCAACACGGCTCGATTCACGTGACTGTACCGATCAGGTAGGTTATGCTTGTAGCAGCTTATGTAGCCTTGAAGCGCTATAGCCTCAAGCAGAGATGTGGAGCAGATGTCTCATAAGCTCATTTCTTTAAAACTCAATACCAAAAGACTTCTGTTGTTTTCAAACCGCCCTGACTCAAACCAACGCTGACTCAAGTGACATCACTTGAGGACGTTTATCAGATTTCACACAGCTCCCTCTGAACCCACAAAAGGCTTTATGCAACTCCTTTCACAAATGCACTAGAACTCCCCAACTCCTGTAAACAGACATTGATGTATAAAATAGAAAAGTGGAATATGAACCTATCCTTTAATTAATGTAAAAACAAAACATTCAGGTATGACAGACATAAATGGTGCTCAGTGATTTCATTTTTCTACTAATCCATGCATGCATGGACAGTTTGAATGCTAGATGCATTCTGTATACGGGACTTATAGATTTATGCATTCATGATGTTCAGAGAAAAGAAACTTATTTTACATTACAGACCTACTCATCTCTTTTATAATCAGCACACAAACATTCAAATACAGTTTCCATTTCCTGCTTGCTTGACACTTTTCCTGTTTGCACAATCATGGCAATAAAAGGTCTTTGACCCAGTGGAGGTCTGGGAGGAAAGATTAAAGACCTCAATACTGACATTTTATTAATTTTGGTCTTATTGCGGTCATTTTATTCACAACATAAACTTTTAACAAACTGTTTAACAACGGATGTCCCTAATACATACATAGGTACATGCAGTATATACATCAGTTTGGTGTCTGGGGCATTTAAAAGACTGGGAATGTTTGCAAGGGCGTATCCAGGAGGTTATCTGCCCAGTCAGAGAGTATTTATAGTTACTTTTTATTTTAATTTTGTTTTTAATTTTTAATTTTAGTTTCAGTTAGTTTCCAGAGTGGATTTGATTGTTTCAGTTTCCATTTCAATTGTTTAAAATGTTTAGTTTTTATTAGTTTAGTTAGTTTATATATATATATATATATTTATAATATGGGATGTTTGTCAGAATAAGTATTACAATACAAACACATTGACTCAGTAATTTAGACCTTAGAATCTCAATAAACATATGCACCAATGCCTCCTCATGCTTGCTGTGTTGACACATGACCACATTGACAAAGACTGAAACTAAAGACATTTATTATGTATATTTTCATTTTAGTTAGTATATAGTTCCAGCTTGTTTTGTTTTCGTTATTTTTTTTTATGTATGTTATGTATGTTAACTAAAGGAATGTAAGAAACTGTAAGATACTGTAATGTTAGTTAAAGGAGATATGAGAAATGGTAAATTATATGTATTTCATGCCACCCCTGTTTGGACCACCCCAGTCAAAAAAGTCTGGATACGACACTGATCGTTGGCGTTCCCTGACCATACACACACAGGAAGGATGCACATTCAAGGACCAGTGTGTAGGATTTAGTGGCATCTGGAGTTGAAGTTTCAGACTACAACAAACTGAACACTGCTGGCGTCTGTAATTCACGACCTGGTAATGAGAACAGGCTGAGAAAGTGTGTAGGAGAAACTACAGCCAGTGTCTGGTTTGTCCATTCTGGGTTACTGTAGAAACATGTCGGACTCCATGAAAGGTGACCCGCAGTGTGTGTAGATAAAATCCGCTCATTCTAAGGTAACAAAAACACAATGATTCCTATTTCCAGGTGATTATACACTAATGAAAACATACCTATGAATATTATATTCCATTAGTGACAATAGATCCTCTAAATGTTACACACTGGACCTTTAAAATGCATCTTTCTATTTCTATTTCTATTTCTCATGGATATAAACGTTAGACCCAAACCAACATCAAACACTTATTTATCTATCGAAATATTAAATTAACAAATAGGATTTATAACTTCTGCATCTTGATAAATTAAGACACATATCACTAAAACATGTTCCCTGCCCAAGAACAGCTCTCTCTTGATACAGGGCTTTCTGCTTTCTCTTGTGTTATCATATCTTTACATCAAAACAATTCAAAAATTGACGGCCATTAATATTTCTTTACCATCCCTACATGAGAACTCACAGAGAGCGTCACACGGGCACGACGGGGTCAGTGACCGCGCACGCCGCCTGTTTATCTGTATGAGAGGTCCTCGGGAGCGCGCCCCCCCTGGCCGAGGAAGGTGAGCGAGTGTCTGGAGGGGAGGACTCGGGAGCGCGACCAGCCGAGGGATCGATCGGATTAAACTCGATTTGAGTGAAATTAACACAAAGGAGAGAAGAGCAACGCACACTAGTCGGCGAGGTCGCGGATGCGAGACACGCCGGAGAAATATCTCATGAAAAACAAACTTGAACTTTTTTCCTCTGTTTATTTATATTTGAAACGAAAAAAGGACCACGGTGGATTTTTTTTTTTTCAAGCAAGCGGAGATACTAGCCCGACTAACGAGGAGTTGATTTGATAAAAAGCCCGAAGTGACCGAGCTTGTTGGGTAAGCTAACAAATGCCCTTTTGAGTGAGTGCATTTTAAATTTTGTCGAGCAGAATTCAGCGCTGGTACGATGTACACACAGTAGGCGCTGATTTTGAATTAAAACCGTTTAACTTATATTGTTTCATAATAGTAAGTTTTCCATACTTTTCCACCGCAATCGGACTCTTTAATCCGGCGTGCGAGTTGGCTTTTCATCCCGATGGGCATTTCATTCAGCGCTAACTCACTGGAAAGCTTATGTTCGGGACTGCTCGTTTATTCGGCTTCTGTTTTATTTTCTAATTTCAGCAGAAAGTCATTGAAGGTCCATGTAGCTGCCATGCCGACATGCTAACAATAGCAAGTTTAGCTCTGCCACCCGCTGCATCGCTCTCTCTCTCACACACACACACACACACATACATACACACACACAACAGTCCCATTAGTTAGTTGAAAAGTGGAAAGAAAAATGTCCAGCACCACACGGAGAGCCTCTCTGTTTCGGGGTCCGTTTGCCCGACAACTTGTTGAGTTCTGTAAAATGAAATATTGAGTTGATTGAGTTTTAAAGTGTGAGTGTTAGCCCAGTTAGCTAATTGTGTTGAAGCTTCTAGGAGACACGAGGTGGCTCGAGCGTAGAGGTGAGTCACTGGCCGACTGAATGAGCGGAGCTGTGAGGGAGATTCCCAGCGGACAATACTTGGCATATATCGCCACAAACGCTTCGCTTGGGTTGAATTAAAATGTTTCTACACAAAAGTAAACACAATAGTTGCATTTCCACTGAATATCTGTGTTTTTATTAGAAGGGGATAGAGTGAAGTGTTCGTAGTAGTCGCTCGTTTTATTGGACGGAAGGGACAGAGCAGTGGAGGAGAGGAGGGGGAGCTGTGAGGCCAGGCGGTCATTCCATACAACCGTGTTTTTCACGTTGTTTTTACCACGTTTTACATCGTAAAACCCCTTTTAAAACGAAACAAAAAGGAGTATCGTCCTTGTGTGCAGCTTTGGCGCAGAGAGAAAAGTGTTTTACTTGAATAAAAACCGAGATGAGCGAATCGCTCCCTGGTCCGGAACGACGTGCGAAATACCGCTGATAGGCTAATTAGCCGTGCTAGCCGCTGGAGGTTAGCCCAGTGCTAGGACACAGAAGTTCAGCTAGCCTGCTAGCCAGCTCTCATCCCCATTGTGTACGGGCGAAGACCACTTACTGCCCCCCCTCCTCCGCCCCGAGCTAGTTGATAACCTGCTCGGGGCGGTTATCAGTCGGTGCATTGCTCTCGGGCAAGGAAATTAACTTTACGCTTCTCTCGGTTCACTTTTTATCGAGGTTAAAACGCAAAGTAACTCTACGTCTTTTCCGCGTTTTGGCTTTTTATGAGAGCGTGTTTGTGTGTTACATTGTGTCCGGCGACCGAAGTTTGGTAACCACTACGGCTACACTTGTTACTCGACGTGGACGGGAGAAAACGCAGCTCCAAACACCTGCCGGTATCCTGGCACTTCTCGCTAGTTACAGCAACACATTTGACTTCACGGGATACACAAACGGTTGTCCTTTTTTCTTTCTTTGCAGTCTGACTTTATTCCGTGTTACTTGTGCTATCCTGCCCTCTTTCTCCATTATGTGTTCTGTAATCGGTCAACTTGCATAATGGTCACCCTGCCGCTCTCGCGCAACTTTGTCGGCGCTCTATATGAGAAAAACGTGGAAAAAAAGTGCTTTATCCACACTTTAGCCATCCGTTCTCACACGGAGGTTTTATTCACAGTCTGACACATTCACTGTACATGTGCGGGTTCGTTATTTTTTCCTCCTCCTGTCTGCCATGGAGCCAGGAGCTGCTACCCCCACAACCTTGTGTTTGTGAGCCAAGATGGCAGCTAGTCCTGTTTAGCGGGCCACAGAGGGAGAGATAAGAGGCCCCGACCACACACAAATACACACAGCACAACAGATGTTCAGCACTATTTAGTCTCTCTCCCGTTTGTCTCTGTCTTTTCTTGTGGTTAAGGTTGAGAGCCCCCCCCCCCTTCAGCCTCAAGGCTTGGTTTGGTAGAGAGGCAGTTGGTCTGGACTAAGCTGGATCTTGGAGACTAAGTTAACCCCCATCCCCCATTTGAATTGCATGTAGTGTAGTAGTTAAATATTTCAAATTCACACATTTCTAAATGGCTTCATTCAGGCAGATTACTGCTAGTTTGGTTCCTTTTAGGAGTGCAGCTTTTTCTTTTTTGGTCCAAACTCAAGCAGGCTGTCCAGTAAGTTTTTATGGTGACCTTGGGGTTGCTTGTCTTCATCCTGGCCTTGATGGGATATGGAGGAAAACTGATGCAAAATAATGTAGACTCAAACATGTGAAACTTTAGGAAGTGTCTCAAAATCAGATGTTGCATAAAAGAGGAACAATTACTTTGCTTTAAACTATTGCTTGGGTGTAATGTGTTAGACCCATTTAACTGCCTAAAGCAAAACCTGGCCCCTTGTTCCTCTTTTGGAAATATTACAACATTTTGTTTGTCCTTTGTGCTCCATACCACAAAGCCTAAAATATGTAGATTTTTGTCACACTTGGAAGTTTCTTGTTTCTTAATATTTCCATTGCCGAACATGTTGTTCCCTACATGGCCTCTCACACGCAGGGAAGTCCCTGCCACCCTACACTCGGGGTAAGGTGTGGGGGATACACACAGAAGTGCAAAGAGTGACCGTTAATTGAGAGTTCACAGAATGATGCAATTGAATTTCCAGTGTAATTCTTTTCTGAACACCCTCAAACTAACATTTCTGACATAACATTTAGCCATGCCACGGCTGTGTCCATTCATCCCCTTTCGGAAGAAGGAAAGAGGCACTTTGTTTGGAACAGGTGTCCATCAATGTGTCATGTTTTTGAATAAGCTGTTCCCTGTTATTTTGACCTATGAATCATTAGTGTGATCTGCTTTGGTTATCTGAACATTTCACTGTGTGCTACCTTCTACTGACCTTTTAACCACCGCTCACTGTTCTCATGCTGGTTCAGGATAGCTCGGAGACTGCTAAAGTTAAAAAGACGAAGCCAAAGACAATATAGGGGGGTGTGTGTGTGTGTGTGTGTGACAGCACTATAACTTGTAATGGACAACACTGATGTTTTGCTCAGCTAGTGATCAGAGTATCCACCAATGTGTTTTGCTGGTTATCTTTTGTATGTATGCAAACACACTGTATATACCGATGTTGGTCGTATGACTTTAGAAAGTCGTTTTGCCCCAGGTTAACTTGTGAGTCGTGCGGTTTCCATCGACACAATCCCCATCAGTTCAGCACGCTCACTTGTATTGCGGCAGGTTAAACTTCAAGCATTAGCACCCACTCGCAGACATGGCCCATTTATGTGACGTAGCGATTCAAATAAATGTTCAATATTTGACAAGAATAGAGCAAGTGTTTTGTCAATAATTTGCCTTTTTTTTTTAATCCTTTATAGTGTGAGGTAAAGTGAGTTGACTGTCCTTACTTACTATGTATACTACTTATGTGAGGACAGTGGTTAAGGGGTTAAGATACAGTGACGTTCCTAAAAAGATGCTGCAGCTGAACCTGGAGTAAAGCCAGCCTTTTGTGCTTCTCATAGATAAATTGAAAGCTGCAGTCTGATAAATCTATATTATTGATTTCAGCCTTTATAAGGTTGCAAAGTTGCAAATACATGAACTTTATGCCAAATGGCTCTGTTCTTAAAACGAAGGTTAAAAGCTGTTTTTTTTTTTTTGCTGAAAGTTTTTGGTTTGATCTTAAACATGGCTGATGAAAAACTGTTTTTATTGGTCATACATTATAATTTGTAGTC
>NW_023339796.1:20723992-20734750 GCF_004916995.1 Morone saxatilis | reverse complement strand
TGTGTGTGTGTGTGTTGGAGGAGACGGCCTGTCAAGTACATCTCTGACCCGTATGTGTGTGTGCCTTGTAATCTATCCTTGACCTCTCCCGGCGTCGATGTGTGGCATATCCTGTTTTTCCTCTCCATCCTCCGGCTCTCATACACATCAAACCTCGCTGCCGCTGAGGAAGCAAATAAGCAAAGCTAAAACCCGGGACACTCCACTGGAAATATGTGGGAGTTTTTGTGTCATCAACTGCTGATGAATCCCATTGCTGAAAAGTGGCGCCACGAAAATCTCATCAGCCCCCCCCCCCCCCCAATTTAATGGCACTGTTGTGGCATGCACGCATCTCTCCTCCTCTCCTTGTTCCTCGTCACCATTTCTGTCCTCGAGTGATTCACATTGGCTGATGAAAGGTTAAGTGCTGCTTGCTTGTGGAATCAACATCCAGTTAGGGAGATGGAGATGGATGCAAGGTCAGAGAGGGGAGAGATGTGTAGAAAAGGAGCAACGTTGTACACATGCAAGAGAAGCTGTTTATCTCTGGAAATGTCCAGTAAACATGTTCCAATCACATCACCTCTTAAAAGGTACTGTTGCTCGTTGTGTACATTATTGGTAGCTAATGTTGGTCATTATTTATAGTGCTCGGATGACCCAAAACACCAGCTGGATTTTCATTCTGTTGAAAAATGTAACTCGGCCGTAGCTGTGGAAAAAAAAAAAACGTGCTTTGGACACAGTGAGCTGGATTCAGACCCACAAACGGAAGCACTTTTGATCCTGTAGAGCACACTGACTCATGAAACAGGGGTGTGTGCACATGTCCCAGGGGAGAAGTTACCCCACAGCTTTATAGGAAGGACTCTGGAAGTTAATTGGTTGTTAGCAGGCAGGCAGGCGGGGCAGGGAGGGGAGCTGGCCAATCTCTGGGGACACGGTCCAGACCTGCCTGTCCGATTGGTCTAAAAGGGCATGTCGATAGCAGTGATTGATTATGGAGTTGTGGGGGTAGCATGGGCTTTACTGTGTGTGTTTGTGTGTTCCTGTTCTGTCTCTCATAAAGGGATTGTTCAGTGGTTTCATTATTGTGGGAAATTCATCATGAAAGCCTTTCTTTGGAAGCTCTTATATTATTCATATTTGATTTAAAAATGAGAATCTAGACTGCGAATCAGAAAAGCACTGCCTGTCAACTTCTTTTTGCTCAGAAATGTTTCCAAAGCAGGGATGACAAATCTCACAACAGCCCAAAAACCACTGGTGGACTCCCAGCTTGTAACGAATCCTGTAGTTTTTGAAAAGTCTTACACCCCTTTGAAAGTTTGACTGGAGTTGCAGGGGTTTCCCCAAAGCCAGTAACGGTGGCAGTGTGCCGCTGTGATAACTCATTTGCATCAGTGAGCAACAATTTCCCCCTCACCTGCAGCAGTTTGATGTCTGATTTATTCTTTCAAGTTCACACCCCCTGCATTGGATTCCTGAACTAAATTCAAACGTCAGCATTGAACTACCCTCATGACAAAAGCCAACAAAGCAGTCCAGAGGGGTGTGATCTTTTAAATGAATAGGACACACTCTAATATTGCCAGTTGTTGCTAGTGAGTCACACAGTCTGAAAGGGAGAGGTAGTAGAAGCTGTAGTCCAGTCATAATGAATGTGGCTCACACACAGTAGTCTCATAGAGGAGTTAAACATAGGTTGAAATGATCTGTTTTACGAATGGAGTTTGAGTTTATAGATAAAAATGTGTAGCTTAGATGAGAAAGCTATTTATTTTCCAGCCCACAGCAAAAGTATCTTCTCAGTGAGAACATTCAGATATCCTGTCTTAATATCGAAGCAACAACCAATGTAATATGATTATCTACCTCTATTGCAATGCAGTGCCATTCCACACAGTTTGATTTGACGCGATGCAAAAGACCATGATGCTATGCAGTTCAATATGGTACAGTTTGACTTTGTTTTGGTCCTTCTTTAGCAGCTTGAGAAACTATTTAGAGAGGAGGAATCAATCTGAATATAAAACAATTGGTCCCATTTCTAAATGATTAAGGCATGAGTTTCTACTAATACTGTATAAATAGTTCTTTCTACATGCAAAGATGTTAGTTGATGCATCCTGAGTTCTTCCCAAGTTGTGTCAGATGCACACTTTTTTTTTAATCGGGCCGATCGCAACTTTTATGCTAACTCTTGTGCCTCAGTGAATCTTATCCCTAATAGACAAAGTCAAAGTTCAGCAAATGGAGCTACGTATAGATCTGTCAGAGGTATCACTTTGCTCAAGCTATACATGTAAGACATCCGCTTTGTAGGATTAGGCAGTGTGAGCCGGCATGTCTTTGGATGTGTATGCGTCATGATTTGCATCAGCCCTTTCCAAGTGACTGCGAACACGTTGTTGGAGCACAACGATCTCGTGACCTCTTTAGAAGAAGAGTCAACTAACCACAAGGGAAAATTGTATTTTATTTTATAAAACATTTCACAGCTATTTGAACGGCAATAAATCCTTTCTCTCTTTAAATCTGCTACTGTTCAGGGGGAGCACTTTGAGTCAGTTGTGTATCTGTATTTGAGCCCCTCAGATTTGCATCTCTCCCAAGAGCTTTTTTACTTTGAACAGAGACTGCTCACCTCATCATCACCACCACACGTCCTTGTCCAGGCAGCCTGTATAAAAGGAGTTGTTGCCAAAAGATTCATTGTAACTAACTACTATAGTTAACTCTTCTTCTGCATTATTTAACATCCAGCATGAGACTAAGGGGTCTAAGAAAACATTGATACACAGATTGTGATATTTTGTTTTGTGATATTGTATCTATTTTTGTTTAAACCCCCAAACACTAGATAGCAGTGTAAATGTAAACTGAAAGCTATATTGTTGGAGAGCCAACGTTCTGATCCCTATTATTGCACTATATCGCAATGTATTGAATTGTAAATGCCTTGCTAATACACAACCCTACATGGGACAGTATGAATAGATTTTCCACATTGTGAAATATAAACTGGTGGTCTGTTTTTTTGTTTTTATATATGAATCTGAAAAGTTATGGCCTGACAGTTTCTGCAAAGTTTAAAAAATTGCAGTGCACAATTTTAAAAGGATTCCCATCAGTAAGGCAGGATTTTTTTCTTCTCACGATAACTGATGAACATACATTTCGTCTCTTTTCCAGTGTTGTTCCTCTGTTTTCTATCTCTCCCTCATACACTAAGTCATCACATACATACACATCCCTCACCTTTTTAACACACTCTGTGCAAGTGAATTTCAAAGACTAGACAGTCAGAGACCCTATAACAGGTTCTTTAGCTCAGTGAGCACATGCATGCACACACATATACACTCAGCTAGCAGGTTCCTTGGCCACCCCCTGTGGCCTACTTCTCTCTCTCTTTCTCCTCCTCTCCTGTGCCTGTCTCTCGGCCTCCGTGTCCTCCGGGATCAGACTGGGAGCCGGCCAGTGGTTTTTCCTACCACATGGTAAAGGCAGGGAACAGATTGGATAAACACAGCCCTTTCCTGCTGACCCACCCCCGCCGCCCACACCCCTCCCTGAAAAACACACACACACACACACACACACCCCGACATGCACACTGCGCACACACACACTGTCCATTAACGAAGCAGCCGTGCGTAAAATAACCAGATTTTCTCTAGCTTCACTGCTTCTCTCTTTCTTCTCTTGCTTTCTTGATACCCCCCCCTCCTCACTCCTCCTCCTCTTCTCTCTTCCTTCCTTCCGGGCCTCAAATCCCAGCCCCAAACACACGGCCCTGCATCCCCTCACTTGAGCGTAATTACACACACAGCTAGCCAGCTCCTGCGTGCTGTCCTCCATTTGGGAACAAAGGTATAAATTATAGCGGCTTAGATCCTAGTGGTAATGGGAGGTGGGTGGGTGCACGTGTGTTCTCCAGAGGAAGAGGGAGATCACTCGCTTCTTCAGGTGTCTAGTTAGGTTGTGTCTGCTAAGCTTTTGGTGTAGTTTGTTTCTCTGGCTGTGTTTTGTTTGTCTGTGCCTGCCTGTCTGTGTCTCAGTGGAAAAATGGTGTTGTTGACATGGCAGAGATTTCCTGTAGTAAAGCCTGGAGGCTACAGACAGTTTAGCTGCCAAACTTTGAACAGCACAGACAGGACTGCATTGAGCCACGGTTGGCTAATCTCTCTTCCTTCTTCCTTCCTTCACCCCACACTAACACTGCATACACAGAACCATTTAGAGCTGTTCTGGTCAAATATGTTGTCAGAAATTGACATATCAGATATTTAAATTAAAGGAAACTGAATAAGGCAGGGGTCTTTCTTGGCTCTCAGATCTGACTTCACGCATCAAGAGGGGAATTATCACGTGCTTCCAGATACCTCAGACTGAAAGAATTAAAGTTAACATAGGCTTTCAGAGATGTTGAGAGCAGTAAAAAGGAGAACTGTGCAACCACAGAGGGCAGGGCGCCTGCAGGTTTTACACCAGGTGACGTCACTGACCAACACACCTTGACTCAGGCTGCACAGACTTATCAGATACATCAGCTGATGTAGGGATTGTTGGAAATGGATACTAAGACTCTTGACACTGGTGCATGCTCACCTGCAACAGGCATTGTCATACTGTTTAATAGTCAACAGACATATTAGTACAGGTACTTAATATACATTTTAAACTGCACAGTACTGTTTTCAGACCAAAACAATGGGACAGAAACAAAATTAAAAATGACTTTGTTAGTGTTTCCAACAATCACCAGCTCTGCTTTGGTCAAAATAAATTCAGTTTCAGTGTAAGTAGTATAACTTATAAAATGTGAGAAGACTTCAAATGGGGTTGAGCATTGATGACAGTGTTTCCATTAGAAGTTCCTGTTTGGGTTTCTATTAGACGGAGGCCCATCTCAAATGCACTACAGTGAACGACTGTGTTGCTGGCTGCCAGAGAGGCCATTCAGTCGCACTAGCTTGGCAGTGATATTCTGTGGTTTCGGCTTGGCTGAACGGGTGGCCTCGATAATTGTGGTTTGACAGAGCTGCACAGTCAGTGTGAATTCCTCGGCCTGGCTGGTGACCGCCGGTTCATTTATCAAGTGGGCTAAAACTATACGTGTGAGGAGCCACTCTGTGATTACTTATGGTTTCAGGTGAGGTGGAACTTGTGGAGTTGTTAATTATGTTGTTGGACTCACAGGCTCATGTGCCTGCCTCCAGCAGTGATGGAACCAAACCCCCTTTCGTATGTCTCCCCACTTTGTGTAAGCTGGATAATAAAACTGTCAGCTGCTTCAAGGTCAATGTCCTGATACAGTATCTCAGGTTTTATTTTGGGACATAGTTTGCTTAAAGTAACAACACACAAGAAAGCAAAGGAAAGGCCTCGTCCCTCCCATCCTGAAGCTATCTCAGTGCTTTTGTTTCCTCAGCCGCAGTCTTGAAAATCAGTGAATAATTTTTCAAGCTAAATGCAAAACCGGGTGTCCTTTTAAAAAAAGTTTAAAATTTAATTAATCAGAATTTTTGCCTTTTTTAAAGTCTTAAAATGTCTTAAATGTGATTTAAAATTGTTAATGTTAACTTCAATAATACAGTCTCTTTTAAATGTGTTTTTGGGAACCATTTGCATTGATCATGCTATAACAACTACGAATGCAACAGACATGGAACCAATACTGATTTTCCTTCATACGTAATTCTTTTTGTTAATTATGCACTTAAAATAAAGTTAATTTATAGTTTTAAAAAGTCTTAAATTTAACCTGTTGAAACCTGCAGAAACCTTTTTAAAAAATGTGATGGTTCCATGTTCTCAAATGTGAGAATTCATTGCTTTTCTTTTGATATCGTAGTAAGTGCAATATTATTGGAGTTTTTTGGGTCAGACAACACAACATAGAAGACATTTGTGCTCTAGGATCTGGGGATGGGGTTTTTAGTTTTCTGATGTTTTCATAGACTAAACAATTAATTGAGAAAATAACCAGCAGATGAATTGATAATGAAAATTGTCAGTTGCTACCAATCTGTCTGACATGTATCTAAACAACTGATATTGTGGCACACCTTGAAATAGCAATCTGCAAAGAAAGTTTCAGATGAACTGATACGTGGTATTGTTCGGTTTCTTTCCCATTTAATGCAAATATTTCAGTTTGTTGACGGAGACTCTTTGGCACCATTAATAAAGTCCCTTTTATTACAATTATATGTGAAGGATCTTTTGTAGCAATAAGTACTGTAACTGTAGACATTATGCAAGTTTTCACTTTATGACAACAGCATGAGTGACTAATATGTGCCTTAGCTCATTACTCAGCATTGGGCAATCCACTTAATGATGTGCTCGGAATCACTTCTCTCTGGTATTGGTGCACCGCTAATAACAGTGAGGAGGAATGTTTTTTTCACAGAGGTGATGGGATTTGATTTATTATAATTGTTTGAGCCGTTCTCTCAAACTGACCCGGCTGCTGTTTAAAGCCTGCACAGACTGTCACCTCTGAAAACACTGATAAACATCAGTGTGGTCTTGTGAAACCACATAAGTGAGCACAACTTCTCACTTTTCTCACTATATCTTTTCTTTCTCTCACTGGGTGGGTCCCTGAATTTGTTAAGGACTGTGTGATAGCAGCGCGAGTGCTGGCTATGCTGCTAATAACACGTATTAACCACCAGGTATTGTAGCCCACGCTGCAGATAAGAGAGGTTGGTTAGTAGTGATACTGTGGTGTAGGGTTTATTATTATATTGATTAATCTGCCATTTATTTTCTTAATTAATTTTAAAATGCCAGTAAATGTTGCTCAGACCCCAAGTTGACATATACAGATTGTTTTTTGTGCGACCAATTGTCCAAACTCAAGACATAAAAACGCTGTTTACTGTCATTGATACCCCAAAATACTCCAAATACTCACATTTGAGAATTTTTGCTTCAAGTTAAATGGTTAATCAGATACCAGAATAGTTTTTATAGATTAACTTTCTGTGACTCAACTAATCCATTATTTGGCGTGCATTTTGATCAACAGCATCTCCAGTTTTTTGAGTTATGAACTCAAAAATAGTCCGTCATTTTGATGCTTGTGCAGTGAACAGTACCTGGTGTGTGCACTTCAGTGTATTTGATTGGCCAGCACATGTCCCCAGGGGACAGCGGACAGCACCGTTGAGTCAGAATCAGGGTTTTTCCAGACCTGTGGTTGCTTATGGTTGTTGGTGTGAATATGGTCTCACCTCCTCTGGACCTCCGCACCACGTGTGTGTTATGGCAGGGGCCAGGGAGGGGAGGGGGGTGTGGGTAGGGGGGCTAAATGCCTCATCCTTTGATGAGATTTGGCGTCTAAAGCGGCACACTGACCATTCACCCAATTCCTTCTGCAGTGACAGCTGGGCCTCAGTGCCAAACCGTGCATGTGTTTCTGTGTGTGTGTGCGTGTTCGCTGTGAGAAGAGGAGAGCTCTATCTCGGGCTCAAACGGCAGAGGAAGTGGTACAGAAAGTTCAAGAAAACAAAGCTGAGTAGAGCAGAAGGCTCGTCTTTTCCATGACCATTAGACTGAAGGATGTTTCAGTCAGGAATAGAAGGATAAACAAGAAATGCCGGGGTGGGGGGGATGGACAAGAGGAAGGAGGTGAAGTGCACAGGAAATGTGTCCAGCTCTGTCCAGGGTGCAGACGAGTGTTATCTTGTGAGAGGCTGACTTCTAAAGACAAAATGTGAGGAGTGGAGGAAAGAATGCCTTCCTACTGTTAACTAGAGCTGTGATCTGATGAAAGCCCTGAGGCTGCCACACACATGCTCTCACACACTCACAAGCACAAGTGCTTATACAGCTACAGTTATTCTGTATTGTAGAATCCAGGGTCTGATATAGTGTGCATCTGACTGAGTTGACAGGAAATCAGTTACCTTCGTAGTAGCTTGCTGCAAAGGATGTGAAATTACACTCGATTACTCTCACCTGCCACACACACGCGCTCTCACATGCGGAAACTTTTTTTTCTTTTTCTTGTAGTGATTGAAATGCACAGGAAGTGATGTAACTCAACAGTGCCGCTGCTTACACTACTGTGATCTAGCAGTCAAACACAAGTCCTCTGGCAACAGCTGGAGCGCCGCTGTAACTGGGGAGTTTCTGTTGGGCTGCCGTACTGTTGGAGAAATGTCTGAATGTGTAAATTAGCTACCTAAGAGATGCTGCTTCCAGCAGCTCCATTTTGAGGATTTGCTGCTTTTCGTTGTTTGGTTTTTTTTGTCAGTCAGTTGGTCAAAACCAGCAATTTTAAGATGTCAACTTGCACTCTGGAAAATCGCAACAGATATTTTTCATTCTTTTATTTGTTTCATAGATTAAATGATTGTGATTAATTGAAATAAGGGATACGTTTTAAAGGGAGTAAGAAGCGTTAGGGATGCTCTTCGACTCTTCACAAAAGGCAGGCAGGCAGGAATGATGAAGTGATCAAATAAGGTGTGTTATGTCCATTGATAACCAGTTTTATCCAGAGTTTAAAAGAACTTCTGAATTCTGTACTTCTGAAACTGCGTCACATCACAAGATGTCGAGATGCAATGCATATCACATTCCATTTTCATGCCAAGGCCAATATTTTCTCCCATTTGCTGTCGTACACATATATACATATCATCTGAGCTATTCTTGGTGGTGAAAATAGTTTTACTTCCTTTCACATTTGTGGGAAAATAAAAATTGCAAATGTAATCCAAAGTTTCCCCCACTGTACTGTTATTCTATCTCTCTCATACACACAGGGGGCCTTTGTTTTTGCCACTGCCCCCCCTACTCTGCACAGGTAGTCACATGGTGTAACGGGCTCGTCTTTTGTACAATTTGTACAGAGACTGGGATCTCTCTGCTAATCCAGATGTGTCAGAACTAGTTGCAGCAGCAGAATAGAACTATTAATTCATCTGTCAATTCAATTGTCATATGTTGTTTGAAATGAGCCCCAGCGCTGTGTTGTCTGGTCTTGTGGTGTGTTCATGCTCTAGACATACACAACCAATTAGTGATTTAATTGGTGATTGAACCAGTCCTTTATTTGATTAAATATTGTTCCATTTGAGCTGCTGTGGAGGATGCAGTGATATCAGTCTACTTGACTTCCATGCTATGTCAGCGACCAAAGCCATTAGCGCACAGAGGTTCTATGCATCCACAGAATCGCCGCTCAGACAGCTGTGCTCCAGTACTACTGCAGAGGCCTTCAGAATAACAAAGAAGTGTGTAGATGAGTGTCTGTGCCCTTGCCTGTTGCTGACCATTATATGGTAAAGAGCTGAGCAGCACCTGTCTTCCTTTCTTTGTGCTGGCAGCTTGTTTATGGTTTAGAGAGACGCGGAGAAAAGGAGCTTGTTAACTGCTATTTACACAACAAGAGTGAATGCTCCTATCGGGCATTGTTGAGGACCCCCGCAGAAGGCCCCTAAGGCCTGAAGGAAGGCCGTTTAACTGTAGTCATGCTAATGGTGACTAGGGATGGCACGAGAACCAAAACTTCGGTACAAAGTTGATGCCAAAGTTTTGAAAACGTGTAGAAAGGAAAGCAAGGTGAGCAGATTAAAGTTAGTGAATTAAGTAAATATAAAACATCTATCAGCAAGGGGTCAAGTTCAGGGGGTTTATTGTTTGGTTTTTGTTTGTTGCCTTCCTTCTGGCTCAGTTCTTTATTGTAACCCAGAAAGTTCTGATTGAAGTAGTATGATGGTGATACAATAAAGTGAGTTTTATAAATATATCTGAACAGTTTGGCTAATTGAGGCTAGAATCACTTAAAATTAGTAACTGCTCACTGGCTGCTTTATAGCAACTGTGGAATATGGTTGTGTACTCAGGTTGTGTTTGTCAGGGATTACTTAAGAGAGCAAGGTAGAATTTAAAGACAAAGCTTCCAGAGCTTCTGGCAATGAAAGGTGGAAAGAGTGAAAAGCTGGGGGACAAATTGGTTCCAACATTTTTCTCCTGTTGAGTAAAGCTGAAGAGACACATCTGCCTTGTGACAGGAAGCAGCTGGGTTCATGTGAAACGTGGTCATAATTGTGACAAACAAGAGCACTAACAATGCTGCCACATTGCCATACAGAATCTACCACAAAACCAGCCAATATGACTGTGAGGTACTGATACAGAGCTGTCCAGGATGTACCCCACCTATTGCCCAATGCATGCTGGGAGAGGCCCCAGCAGGCTGCCAACAATGGTGCTACAACACCTTAACATCATTACCCCTTTAGGAGTAGTAATGTAGTCATTTACTGTACATAATATTTATTAGAAAAGGAAAATGACTAATTGGGGCACACTATTTCCAGCGAGGCAATAATCAAATGTTCTGTAATGAACCAGTAAGTGGATGAGGAAAATTAGTGGGAGGGAGGAGTGAAGTGTGGAGGAGGAAAGAAATAAGGTGACGGGGGAGGGAAACTCTGTAGTGGTATTTTTTTTTTTTTTGTGCATAGAAGCAACAAGCACACCTCCCCCACCTCCTCTCCGTCCCAGTCTCCGATATGGCCTACACACACTTGTTCACGCATGCTTAGATCCACCTACCTCCACCCTCTTGCTCACACAGACTGGGGTGTTGCGTCGGCCCACCCAGCCCCTTGATGTTAAATACAAGTCCTCACCTTTTCAGGTTTTTTTTTACACAGAAATGCAGCTGATTTGTGAATAATAAAAAGGCTTGTTGTATGCATGTTTTCCTTCTGTACCCAGATACACCAACACACACACACACAC
>NW_023339796.1:20721918-20723941 GCF_004916995.1 Morone saxatilis | reverse complement strand
ACACACACACACACAGGCTAAAAAGGTAGCAGGTGGCTAACTCCCCCGTCTTCACACATCTGCCATGACTGGTTGGTTAGTTAGCTGACTGAATGGCTTGCTGACCCAGTAGCTAACTACTGACTGACTGGTGTACAGAAGAGCTCTCTGGCCTGTTGGCTGGATGGCAGCTGTTGCTGTTCAAACAGAGTTGCATCTGCTGGGCCCTTTGTTCTAATACACACTCACATACACACTCAATGAGTCCGAGTGTGTGTTGGAAAAAACAGTTCTTTTGTTTGCTAGTAAAATGGAGGTGGGGGATGGTTGGGGGCATTGCTAATGTGAAGTGTGTGTTTGTCGGGGGGTGTGAATATGAAGGGGCTTTTTTTTTTTTTTTTTTCCTTCAAATGGGTGCATTTTTTTCCCGGGCTGGTTACAACTGATTAACTTGCTAAACATGCAAGTTAATCCACTGCACCTCGGCTCAGCAGGTGATCAGGCTTATAAATGAAACAAATGACTTTGTATGATGTGCCAATATGGCAACTTAAATTGTGATTACTTCCTCCCATGGCATGTATTGGGGTCTACATGGTCAACGGTCAGAGCTTTCTAAATCTTCATTACTAAGAATAACCAGAAGGTTATGGACTTTTTATCTACACAAAATGTCCAAACAGTGAGATATAATGGGGCATTCCCTTGTTGCTGACAACACTGCTGAGGTTCATCTACATCCATATTGGTCCATTTACATCAACAAAATAGTGTGCTACTGTGCATGCCAGTATCACACCAGTGGGAGAAAACCATGCACTGCAGTTACCAACCCCTTAGTCACAGTAAAGGTTGAATGTTTCAACTCATTGGTTGCAGAAGTTGTGTAATGAGTAAGCATTATGATAGTATCACAATACAGGGGTTAATTCAATGCATTGCAGTTTTTTTTAATGCAGCCAGAAGAGTGAGATCTGGATTTGTATTTATCACAGTCCCTGTAAAACCCATCATTATAGCCCTCAGTTTACATTACAATCAATATTTTCTTAAACCTCAATTGAGAACGGCACTTCATTTGGAGCACACATCAGCCTGTTGGTCTTATATGTACCTGCACTAATTCCAATGTTTGTCTTTCTTGCTCCCCTCCTTCTTCTGTCATGTCCTATATCCTCCTCTTTCTCCCTCTGTCTCTCTCTCCAGGAACCTTAATGAGGACCATGGAGTAGCAAGCTTCAAATTAGCAGCTAGCTGATTAGCTCCTTACTGCACAACACACCTCCCTCCATCCAGTCCCCTCCATCTGTGGGCCCCCCACCCAGCCATGGCGGACCCAGGGATGTTGAGTTTATTTGGGGACGATGCAGGGCTGTTCTCAGATGGATTAGATGGTTTAGGAGACTGCTTTTCTCAGCAGACTACCCCTGCCCAGTCCAACCCTCTAGCCCAGCAAACTAATCCCTCGCTCAACCACGAGCACCAGGGAAACAGGGGTTACCACCAGGGGATGATCCATGGTGCTGGGCCCGGCCCAGGACAGCCTAAATTGGGGCAAATGTATGACCATGGCCCTTACACAGGCTACGATCAACCTGGCGCCCCCGGAGGACGAATGATTGCCCAGAATGGTCCCAGCCAGGGGTCGCCAAACGTGAACACGGCCATGAATGGAATGGCTTCCCACTACCATAATAACCCAGCCAACTCTAGCAACCCCCACCATGGGTACCCAGGTGATGCTGGGGGGGGAGTTTGGGGCCAGCAGCAGCAGCAGCAGCAGCCACAGCAGAGCAGATCAGCTTATCAGCCGCCTCCAACACAACCAGGGGGCGGCCCCAACCAGATTGGAGCCTACCAGATGTCTCAAGGCAACTATGGTGGGATGCAAGGCCCGCCTACACCCAATGCAGCTCGCATGAACCAACACTACTCTCCACAGAGCATGGCACCCCCTCCTGCTCAGGACCCATCTCACTACCTGGGACATGTTGGAATTGGGGGAGCCCAGATGAGACAGCCCCAGCCACAACCCCAGCCACAA
>NW_023339796.1:20719513-20721818 GCF_004916995.1 Morone saxatilis | reverse complement strand
ACATGGGCCACACACCCAGATACCCACACTCCCCTTCACGACAGCCTCCACACCCCCACCAGCACCAACAGGGCATGGGGGCGTTTGGGGGTGGCCAGTACCCTGGCTATCAGGCCCAGTATGGAGCCATGGGACCTGGGATGGGCCAGGGTGCTAATGCTAACATCACTGCTAACACCAACCAGGCCATGGGACCAGGGCAGCTTGGCCAGAGGTTTAACCAGGGATCAGGCCCAGCAGCTGGGCAACAGGGGCAGCGATATCCCACTGGACCGCCACACCTGGCCCAGCCCCATCAGACCCATTCTGCCCCAATGCAGCAGCAGGCAGGGCAGCAGGGCCAGGCTATGCACCCCCTAAATCACCCCCAGAGTCTGCCCCAGCCCCAAAACCAGCCCCAGCCCCACCTTGCCCCCCCAGCTCAGGGATCTTACCCCTCCCCCTCCCCCTCATCCATGTCACCCATGCGAGTTTTGGGAACCCCAACACCACCTCCCCAGCAGGGCAGACCCCCTAGCGCAGGACTAGCTGGACCCCCGGAGGTTGCAGGGTACACAGCCCTGCAGTCTCCACCCAATGCTATGGCCCATCCACAGAGAACTCCCCAACACCAGCAGCCTCACAGCATGCCCCCCAATGCAGGGCAGATGTATTCCGGCATGGGTCCGCAGCGTGCTCCACAAATGGGTCCAAACAGGCCTCAGCTCCAGCAACAGCAAGGTAGGACATCCCACAGGACAGCTGACACCGTGCCATGTTGCCTTTTCATTACTCTCACTCAGCACCCAGTCAAGCATTTTGTTCACCTGCACCATAAATATTTTAAAATCACAGAAAAAATAAAAGTAAAGTTCCTAGACATTTCTCATACCCTGCTTTTAGTGTTTTAAATACAAAGAGATTTTAGTGTTACTATGGATTAGACAGATGGTTGTAAAATAACACCAACATGTTGCTTCATGTGTGACTTTGTCTTTACGCTGTCATGTACACTACATTTTCATACCAGTGGAAAAAAGGACAAGGGTATGTTTGGAAACATCACAGATATTTGAACAAGAATAAATGTATTGTATGTCTCAGTCAGACGAGCTTCTCTAGGTGATCTCCCTCAGGGGCAGAGATATGCCCTGTAGATTCAAGCAATCCTCCAGCTGTTGGCTCACAACTGGAATAACTGGAAACTTATTTATTAGGCTTTTCAATGCATGTAAAAATAATCTTCTTCCTACTTTATTTATACACCTTACTAAAAACAGACCTGCTGCAGCCAGCTTGTGCGTCTATTATTGTGTTCTACAAATGTTTTTTAATTGTTTTGGTATTGGCTCAGTTTGTGTCTTGGTGATTGACAGGAGGTAAAACACATTATTGTTTGCTACGTTCCTCTCCCTGTAGGGCCTCATGAAGCTCCAGTCAGCCAGGGGGGAGACCAGCGTCTTCTCCAGGCCCAGCAGCAGGCGTCTCGAAGCGGGCAGCCCCTGCCGCCTGCCCCCATGGGTTTCCAGGGTCCGCCTGTCAGTCAGCACGGAGTTCCAGCCCCAAACCAGGGCTTAGCGCCGCCCGCCCCGAATGCTCAGACGCAGCACGCACACCTGACCCCCCACCCGCAGCACCTGCAGAGCACGCCCCCTCCCCCCAACCAGGCCTCCCACCCGTGGGCAGCTCCGCCTCCCGCCACCCACCCGCTCTCCTCACCCCCTCTCACCCCACAGAAAGTGCCTCACATACAGGTGAGTCTCCGTCAAACAAACGCTTTGATGTGGCAGCAGTGCTGTGTGTGAATGTGAGAGAGATCAAGACTGTGTGCATTTGTTTTCATGTGTGGGTATATTTCATGTGAATGTTTATTTTTAATGTGGGTGGGGGAATGTGTGTGTGTTTGGAGTGTAAGGGAAGTGTGCTGCGTGTGTGTATGTGCATAAATGTGTGTGTGTACATGACATTTGAGAACACAGCGGTGCATTGGGCACTGGTTCAGTGGGGTTTTGTTTGTGTGTGTTTTTTGCTTTTTGTGTCTTCTGCTGTCGGCCTTGTGTGTGGTTGTGTTTCCGTGTGTGTGTGTGGGGGGTTGTAGGGAGGGGTGGATTTTTGCAGCTGTTTGTTTCCTGTGAGCTGCATATCCTGAGACATGTGTGCAATACACATACATACACATGCGCATACACACACACACAGAGGCGCCACCAGCATAATCTCTCCTCCCTCTTGCTCCCACATCTCCCCCTCCTCTGTAGAGGAAACCTCCCTTCCTGTCTCTCCCTCCTCCCCGTCTCCTCTCTTTCCGCCCTCTCTCTCTCTCTCT
>NW_023339796.1:20716314-20719413 GCF_004916995.1 Morone saxatilis | reverse complement strand
GCGCTCTTTAGCCTGCCATCACTGACAAATTCACCCCCACCCTGCAGGAAATATTGCAGTATTGACTGACAGGCTGGCACGGCTGAACCAGTGTCGAAGCAAAACATTAGCAGACTCATTTCATGGCACATGTGCTCAGACGGATCCATATTTGATGTGATTTAGTTTAGAGCTGAAATGATAAATTGATTAGTCGGTCAACACAAAATTCAGCAGTGACTTTGATTATTTAATTTGATAAATTTTAATTTCAATTTAAATTTGTTTGTTTGCACAAAGCAAGACATTTCTGACAATTTATAGACCACACGATGAATCATTAATCCAAAAAAGAATTACCAGGTTAACTGAGAATGAAAATTATCATTGGTTTCAGCCCTACTGCAAAGAAACAATTGCTTGATTATTTTTACAATTAACCAACCGTTTAATGTATGAAAAGTCATACAATTGTCCCTATCGCTACTTCCTAAAGCCCAAAGTCAGTATCAAAACTACTTGTTTAGCCTGACTAACTTTCTAAAACCCAAAGATATTCACTTTATATTGGGATAAAAAGCCAAAAACTCATGTTGGAGGAGGAGTTGATATTTGACATTTTTGCCAAAAAGGTCACTACATATATTTGATAACTGACTCGTTTCCTTTTCTGTAACACTTTGGTGTATTTTTTGCTTTCTGTGCTGCTACTTGGCCACCATTGGCCACATCTGGATATCCACACTTTGATGTGGTTTTCAGCTATTGTTCCCTAATCTTTTCCTTACTGAAAGCCAATTGACTACTGTTGTTTGTTTGTGGGGGAAATGGCTTTAAGTGTCTTATTTAAACTTTATTTTCTACATAGCCTAAAATCTGTTTTAATCACAACATAAAAGTTGCTTAGAAACTCAGATTAACTGATATCTTTCTCCTCCACCCCCTCCAGCATTCCCCCACCGACCCGTCAGGCGATGCCTCAATGATGGCTCCTGACAGGCCGACAGTTGGCGCCGGTGCACCCGGACAGCCTATCAGCACAGAGCAGCCCAGCGACCAGGAGACCAAGCCAAAAAGGAAGAGGAAGAAGAAGGCAAAAGCAGTGGACAGAGAGGAAGAGGAGGGAGGGAAAAAGGTAGGAGGAGGAGGAGGAGAAGAAGACAAGTCGGAATTTCCCGGAACAGGAAGCGATGCAGGTGAACAGGTTGCTGGTACAGGAATTGTAGAGGGAAGTTTATCACCAGTGGAGGAGAAAAAGAAGCGGAAAAAGAAACCAAAGGAGAAGGCAGAGGGCAAGGAGCCCAAAGAGCCCAAGACCGCGAAGACACCCAAAACACCCAAGACCCCCAAAGAGCCCAAGGAGCCCAAGGAGAAGAAAGCCAAGAGCTCCACACCCAAGACCAAGACCCCCAAGAAAACCAGGTAGGAGCGGCATTACATTAGTCACTTTTGTTTCTCAAGTAGCAGTAATGAAAGCTAGCTGAACATGCAGCAGCTGGTGTAAACACTTCTAGGTATAGGTGTAAGAAAATATCAGTACATTTCGGTTAGATATTTTGTTTTGTGATATTGTATCAACCACTAGATTTATGCATATGATGGTGTGTGTTCTTTATACTAGGACCATTTTTTACTATTAGATTTTTTGAATTTTTTTGACAATATATTGCCTTTAATTCTGTATCAGTATATCCTTATATATTGAATGGTAACCGTAGCATTATATGTATCGTATTGCCTGATTCTTGCCAATACACAGCCCTACTTCTAGGAGTGTTGTCTTAAAGCTGCATTTGGCAGCACTAACCATTAAGTGGAAGTGTGATGTTTCAGTTCCGCATATACACATAACTAAACTACAATAGAACTAAATCAAACAATAGGGCAAGCAGCTTAGGCGGATACTGAATGGATAGAAATCATCTAGGGAAATATTTGGACTCTGTTTCACTTAACCAGTGTACAATTTCTTGGTGCAATCAACGTGGTACTGAAATACATCAAACGTGTACATTTTGATGTCAGTTACTTAACATGGGACATAAACACAAGCTTGCACACAAGCAGACACACCCTAGATCCATCACTCATGCGACCAACCAGGGGGTCACAACCTCTGAGGTGTGTGTGTGGACTCAGTGGAGCATGGACCGCTAGACAAGTGGATCTGAGGATAAATCACATTTCTTCCATAGATAGTGATCAACAGGGTTAAAACTACTGTCAGCTTAATTTGGCAGGTGAGATGGAAAGTAACATTATTCAGCTGCTTCTCCAGTCAGCACGGTCTGTTAACGCACCGCAGAGGGAACAATGGCTGCTGTTGCCACTTCTGCTGTTTTTGCAGCCATTATAGAAGAACGTGTTTCTTTAAGGGTTAGTCTGCGAGATTGTTTCCTATTGTACTTCTGCTGGAGTTCTGTTGTTTGGGACATTTCATTCCTACAGTTTCCTGTTTCTGTAAGTGGCATTCAGTTTTAAAGGAGCAGTGTGTAGGATTTAGTGGCATCCAGCGGTGTAGTTTACAACCCTCTCGTCTCATCCCTCTCATTCAAGTGTGTAGGAGAAACTACGGTGCCCACAAAAAACACAAAAGGCCCTGTAGGCTACTGTAGAAACATGGTGGTTCAGAATGAGCCCTGTTTATAAACAGATGCTGTGAGTCCACCATGTTGAACTGCCATGTTTCTACAGCAGCTCAGAATGAACGAGGTCTGGGTGCAGATAGGGAAACATCTCCTCCACACAGTGAGGGTGAAGTGAGGGAGTTTCAATCTGCAACTTTACTGCTGGATGCCACTAAATCATACACACTGGACCTGAACAGCAGCCACTGTGGAGGATACACATTGTTGGTTATTTCATGGGATTTGTTGATAGGCAAATTTGTAAGGAATAAAGCAGACAATATTCTGTTGTCTGTTTATTATGGCTGCTTAACACCTTCTCTTCCCTTTAGTTATTTTTTGCGTTTTGTCCGTACCAAGCATGTAACAATGCAAGGAGCCTGTGAGCAGTTGGTACGTACTGAAAGAGGATATAGACCAACTAGATTGACCCTCTAGCACTTGTCATTGTATGCCCCTCTCCTCTCCTCTCTCCTTTCTTTCTTTCTTTCTT
>NW_023339796.1:20715998-20716254 GCF_004916995.1 Morone saxatilis | reverse complement strand
TCTCTCTCTCTCTTTCCCCCCCTACTCCTACTCCTACTCCTGTGTTAACCTGCAGTGTGAAGTCTCTTCCGGTGTGGATGCTTTCTCACTGTCCCAGACTGTCGGAGGCAAAGAGCTCAGAACGTTGTGCGTGTGTGAGAGAGAGTCAGAGGGGGTTTCATTTTGAAGGTGGAAATTTGATCAGACTGAGGAATGTGTCAGGACAGCCCCCATCTCTCTTTCTCCCTGTCCCAGCCCTCAGCCCCCCCACCCCCAC
>NW_023339796.1:20715692-20715898 GCF_004916995.1 Morone saxatilis | reverse complement strand
TGTGTGTGTGTGTGTGCACACGCCTGTCTGTCCCAGGGCGGTCGCCATGTTTGATTTATCCATTTAGAAATCATTAGTGTGCCTCAGGCTCTGGCACACAGGGGGTTAATATGATGAAAGACTGTCAGGAGGAGGAGGTGGATGGGAGCGAGGGAGCAAAGATGGAGAGATACAGGCATGGAGAGGAAGAGAGACAGAGGGAGGGA
>NW_023339796.1:20712664-20715633 GCF_004916995.1 Morone saxatilis | reverse complement strand
GAGAGAGACAGGCAGACAGAGAGGGACAGAAAGAGAGAGGCCCCAGAGAGAGGAGGGGGAGGGGTTGAAAGACCCCTGGGCTTCCTCTAATCTCTGGCATGGAAAGAAAGAGGAGCTGGCTCTATCTGAGAGTGTGTGTGCTTACACACCATAGAGGAAGGCAAGATGACACTCAGCAGCCCTCTTCTGTCTCACACAGCCTCTCTCAGTACTCAGTTACTTTACTGCCATCAGTTTACAGAAGGCTGAAAAATGCCAACATACACTCGAGCCTAGCCTTTTAAAATGGCACTAAAACATACTGGAATCACTTTACATTTTGTCAAGAAACATTTATTGCATTACAGACACCTCATCTCCCTGTTCTGCATTTTGCAATCTGTACTATTTTCACACATCCGATTTAACTTTTGTGGGGAATACAACGGAGACGATCCCTTCATGGTGACAGGATTAGGATTTTGTAATGACTGGAAAGATGTAGGCTATACCTTGTCCCATTGTTCAGAATAACTTAGGAAATCTATACAGGACTGCATGCTGGAGAGCTAGACAGCTTTATCAAGTCAAGACATATTAGAATATTCATGATTATTCTGATATTGGAAATATCAGCGTTCATCGTGATAGTATCGTATATAGTCAGCCCTACTCGAGGGTTGGGGCTTGATATCTTTTAATGGCATCCAAATCCAGCATGGAATCTGCTTATCACATCTGAATCCTTTCAAGCCATTTCTTAAATCTACTTAGTTATAGCTTTGCAAGTGACTCAACCTGTAGCTGCTGCTGGATATCATCACTGATAGCACAAATTGATCTCATTCAATATCGATTCTGTTAGGGATATTTCAGTTATAATTTTGCTTGGATATGATACATTTTCAGACAACTAATGCTGTGAATTGCACAGGAAACCCTGCGGCATTTACTGGCAACAGCAGATGAGCACAGTTGCACTGTAAATAGACAGCAGTGTGTCCATTCCTTCATAGCCTCTTTAAAATCACCTCAAACAGAGCAGGTGTTTCCACTCGTTGACGCCCGATACAAAATACTGCATTGCGATATTTTGTAACGATTCTAAAAAACTTTTGCTAATTTTTTTATTTAAACCCCCGACCCCTAGTGAGAGCTGTAGATGCCCCTGTTCTGGTTCCATAAAAAAGTAAACTTTTCTGGCTTTTCATGCCATTATTTGACGATTTGAGATATAAAGGAGAGGGAAGAGCGAGAGGGGGCATGACGAGCAGCAAGGAGCCACAGGTCAGAATCAAACCTGAACCGCTGTGATAAGACTCGAGGCCTTTGCTCGACCAGGTGAGCTACCAAGAAACCCCAAAGGATGCCTTTTTTATGCATATGGTGGTTTGTTCTTTATACAATGATAGTGTTTTTAATATTAGATTTTAAAAAATTGCAATATACTGCCTTGCTTATATAATATATCTAAATATATTGAACCATAACCCTTGTATTGAGATACGCATCGCCAGATTCTTGCTGAGAGGCAGATACCCAACACCGGTTATCTTGCTTTTTTGTCGTGTTAAAGTGTTGATAAATTATGTACTGGTCTCTGCATGCCTTACGAGAGGAGCAACAAATACTGGTGGTTGGGGGTCCCACTGTAGATCGGGGGAAACCGGCTTCATCCCAGCCTCATGCGTCAAAAAAGTACAGGTAAACACCCATTTGTGAGCAGGGTGTTTTCCTTTCTCTCTTTTTATCTCAATGAATTCACCAGTTTCTCACGTGATCAGATCGTGTTGCTTGACAGACCTAAGGCTGCCCACACAAGACTAAAGGTTCACGCATCCACATGAAAAGGCATATTAAAAGATTGATCTTGGGATTTTATGAATCAATATTGGATCATTCATATGAAGATCAATTTGAGTTGGAAAATGGAGGCTGGCCTGTAGCAAGAAGCTGAAAATATAATGAGCAAATGTTGAGCCCATATGTAACAGTGAGAAAACAAGGGAGGTCTACTTACTTTTGTACACCTTAATTTTCACTGCTTCTTGCTCTAAATTGATCAGACATTTTTTCCAACATTTAATGGACAAACCAACTAATGACCATGGAAACGGTCAACAGATTAACTGATAATGATTATGCCCTATTAGCTACAGTTACAATCTGCCCCTGCCAGTAGTGTTGTCACTTCAACAGGGAAAGCGATGGTCAGTACGACTACAAGGAGCCTGCTGCTTGAACGTTTTGCCCACTGCCCTTTGCTAATAAAAAAAAAAAAAAAAAGTGAGGGGAGGAGAGATTAAAGGTTTCATAAGACGTTCGTTAGCACCAGAGCTTTGCGAATCTGGGCATTTTACAAACCTGGAACTGGATCCACAATGGAACAGGCTATCCCATCCCAACTGTACTGCTCAGTTTACAAAATGTTGATTTTTAAAACACTAACATACAAATTCACATTTAGGCCATGAGGATACAATAATTTGCTCTACTTAATTATGATAAACTAGTCAGGTGTGTGTGTGTGTGTGGAGAGAGAGAGAGAGGGATGAAAGTGTGTGTGTGGCCAGATGCGCCTCTCAGCCGTGTTGTGACCAGAAATCCACAGAAACAATGTTGCCAGGGTTGACCGATAGAGCCGTTACACAGAGAGAATGTGATTGCTCATTATGGCGGTGAGGTATGAAAGGAAGGCTTGACATGGCCCCCAGGGACTAGGAGAGGGGCCGTAGAGACGTGAGTAGAGGGACGCGAGTGAGTGAGGGCAGTGCGTGAGGGTGAAGGATGGACAGAGTGCAGAGAGAGAGGCGAGCGACATACGGCAGCACACACAACACACAGAGAGAGAGAAGATCCAGGCTTACAGTACTGCAGAGGGCAACATGGGGGAAGATCGCAACACACGCCTAAACAGCCACAACAACACCACACAAACACACCACACACACACACACACCACACACACACACACACACACACACAACACG
>NW_023339796.1:20706919-20712564 GCF_004916995.1 Morone saxatilis | reverse complement strand
GAGGGAGTGAGTGTGTGTGTGTGTTGCAGTAGTAATGGTGAATGGAAGTGGACGGCTGTGCTTGAAAGAGCTACTGTTTTGGTATTTCCCCTTTCACACACTATGACTATTAATCTGCTTCTAGAATTTAGTTGAATTTGTTCCTATTCCCCTCCCCCCCCCAAAAAAAAACCCATTAAAATGTTTTAAAAAATTCCATCTACTTCAGCCTTCATTCACATTCGTCCTTTATGTTGTAACCAAACCAGCAAATAGCTGAGAGCCAGGCGAGATATGAATGAAACAATACGTTCCCTCAGTGCGAGGATGTCAAGCAGTGAGATTCAGTGTTGACTGACATGTCAGTGTGAAACTGGTATGCAGGCTCCTTCTGCGCCACTTCACTAATTCAACCACATGTTGTATAACAATGCCAAGCCACTTCTGCTCTTTCACTATGCAGTTGCTATATTTGCTGTGATTATTAACCTTTTTTTTTCTTTTCAGCAGGAGTCGGGGGATGAAGTGGAGGTGGAGGAGTTCTACGTCAAGTTCAAGGGCTTGTGAGTAACGTGCTATTTTTTTCTACATCTCCTTTGTCTTTCACAAGAGGGCTTCTCTCTCTTTTTTTTTTTTAACACTTATTTTCAACACACACACACCATGGTGTCCATAAGTATGAAAAGCTTAGTATATTGAACCTGAAAGCCTTATTCCCTTTCTGTTACCATGAGGTGAGTCATGTATTTGTGCCACTGGTGCATCAATAACACAAAAGTGGTAGTAGCAGTCACATCCTGTCGTATTGCTAAACACCCATGGTATTTCTGTCCAGCTTCTGTCATAGTGCTCATTTGTTTAGCTAGCACACATTTCATCTGTGTCTATTCAGACTGCAATCAAATGAGATTTAAGCAGCATGTCGAATACACAAATTCGACCGTGTGGCCTGCAAATAAATGTGGGCTGACATTCTTAACAGATTTTAGTCTCTTCTTATATAGATTGTGATTTTAGGCCTATTACTGAAGATAATAATAAAAATACAAGCTGAACATTTGCCTTCATGGCCGATTTTTCTCCTGTTTTGGCCTGTTAAGTTAGGACGGGAGCAGCTAATCACACATAAAATAATGGCGTAACCCTAACCTTATTGTTTACATGTGGCAGTCAGCCGCTGCTCTTTAAACTCCATAAAACCACCCTCTGATACACTGACACTTTAGACTAGGGCTGCAACTAATGATTGTTTTCTCGATGCACTGATTAATCATTTACCCTATAAACCCCATTTTATGTCCTCTAATGTGTTTTGTCCGATTAATGGTCCAAAAGCGAAAAATCTTCAAGAATTTCAGCTCTTCCTCCACTTTCACTGCAAACTGCTTCTTTGAACAATCTTCCACATCTCCCCAAAAACATAAATGAATTACATTAGTAGACATACATGATACACAATTATGTAAAAGAGAGCATCCAAATTTGCCACAAAAGCTACAGTAAAAATGGTTGCGAGGTGTAGCTGATCCCTTAATTAAATGGCGATCTTCTCAGTTGTAAATAGTACATACTTTAGTGTCTACATGTTGGAGGATTCCTTCCATTTGCATAAGTTGGCCAGAAGAGAGCAAAAAGCAACAATATCAGCTTGTCAACATCCTGGGGATTCTCTCAAAATGGGCATAAACAGAATCCAAAACATGTGGTACATAGTGGTCGAGAACTGAATCGCCGCTAACCTGTCTCCGTCTCTGTTGTGTCTCAGTTCGTACCTCCACTGTCGCTGGGCAGATCTGGAGGAGCTAGAGAAGGACAAGAGGATACACCAGAAGGTGAAGAGGTTTAAGGCCAAGCAGCAGCAGCTCAACAGCTTCATAACAGAGGTAAGCTCTTACAGGTGTGAAAATCTGATTTTTTGTTTTTGTTTTCTTGTCATAACGGAGCATTCATAGATACTTGTTTCCAGTCTTTTTTTATCTTTATTATCTCACTAAAGTTGATACAGAACATCATTATACGGACAATAAGTGTCCCTGATCAGAGAGAGCCCCAGAATTTCACATAGTTCAACAGCTTAAACCTTTTGAACATGGAAAAAGTAGCCCAAATGAAATGGAAAATGCTCAGAACACATTCCATTTCTTCCCCAGTCATACACTGAGAACATGAAATCATTTGGCCTCACCCTAATACCCACAGTAAGCCGACCTATCGTAAAACCGTCTTTGTGCTTCTAACAGTAAAACTCCATTTGCTTTCTCCCCAGATGGACGATGAGCCTTTTAACCCGGACTATGTGGAGGTGGACCGTGTCCTGGACGTTTCAGAGAGCACAGATGAAAACGGAGAGGTGCTTTGATCTCTTCCTGTCATCTTTCATAGGTTTTAGCCTTCTCTCCCTCTCCACGCACACTCTCACCTCCCTACCTCCCTCCCTGTCTCTGTGTGCAGACGGTGACCTTATATCTGGTGAAGTGGTGCAGTCTGGCTTACGAAGACTCAACCTGGGAGCTGAAGGCCGACATCGACCAGTCCAAGATAGAGGAATATGAACGCATTGCAGCACGCACACCCAACACTAAGAGAGTGGCAAGTATCTGTGTGTGTGCGCGTGTGCGTGTGCTCTGTCGTTGGTGGCTATCTGTCTCCCAGCCCATCCTCCCAGTAGGCCGTGTTGCAATGTGTGTGTTGTTGTGCGTTGTTGGCCTGACTGCCCTGCTCTTCTCTCAATCCAGATTAGTAGCCAAGCTCCCTTAAGCTGCTGCTTCCACAGGGCCCACGTCTCTGTGGTCTTAGCACACTCTCCTGTCCACTACACCACCACAACACACACACACCACACCCCCTGGCTTCTTGCGGCCAGGCCAAACCACTAACAGTGTGTTTAATGCTGAACAGAAGCGGCTGACTGGCTGTGGTCTTTCCATCCATCACTCCTTTCTCTGCCTGTGTCCGTTTATTTAACTGCTGCCTACTGTTTCTCCTTAAAGACCATGTTAGAAATTCTCCATCACACAGAAGCAGTGTTTTGATTTTTCTATTTAGATAGATTTGTAATGCTTTTGCCACGCTAGCAGCACAGCTTGAGGGATGGACTAACAGAATCAGCTCCGCAGCTATTGGGCCGATTGTGGCAGATATTCATCTTCCCCAGACGATGAATCCTGACGACTCTGTTGGTCAACTTGTCATTAGTTTAGTGCATGACAAGATTCCAGTCCCATGTATAGTTTTTTTTCTGTGGAACAACACACCCGTCTGCAACCTTTAAAACATCTATGTCCTCACACTGTTTTAATTTACCTTGATGTTCTTAAGTAACCCCTAATAATAATTTGTGCGTCCAGGATCGGCCTCCTGCAGCCGACTGGAAAAAGCTGGAGGGCTCCAGGGAATACAGGAACAGCAACGCACTCAGGGAATACCAGCTGGAAGGCCTCAACTGGCTGACCTTCAACTGGTACAACTCGTAAGTCACCATTAACTTTATTTTGTTAGAATTGGTCCCTAACTGCTGCTGCCGGGCTGTACATGCAATAGCACCTCATTTAATCGTCTTAAGTGGACATTATAGTGGACATTAAGTGGCCCTGTAGCATCGTGTGGTTTAAGTTTTCCCACCGGCGCCATCTCTGCATAGAAACTATTCTGATAGTACCGTAAGAGTCTTCAGACAAACATCTTCATTGAGGAGCACAAATCTTACTGTAAGAGGGTAAATACAACTTTTCTGGAATGTCATTGAAATATCAGAGCTGTATTTCTGGACTGGAAAATCCAGTCAAATCTAAATATGACAGGTCACTTTTCCAGCAATATAGCATCAAGTATTTTCCAGCTTGTCTCACAAATTTTTTGCGTCAGATCGCTGGAGTGGAAAACCAACTGGCTCACCCCTTTTGCAAAAACAGCATTAATAAACTAAAAGGGGGAAAAAAGGTCTTTTAGATCATGGAAATGGATCGACTTAGTCATGCAAAAGTTATGATGTCATGACGGGAGTAGTCTTTGGTACCTGGTATGTGGGCTTTGGGGTCTCTACCAGTTTAGTGAAATACAAATGCAATCCGTTTGTTTTGAGTCTCTCATTCACTCTGTCCACATCGTTTGTCCTAGACGTAACTGTATCTTGGCTGACGAGATGGGTCTAGGAAAGACCATCCAGTCCATTACATTCCTCTATGAGATTTTCATGAAGGGCATTGAGGGCCCATTTCTGGTCATCGCCCCGCTCTCAACCATCCCCAACTGGGAGAGGGAGTTCAGAACCTGGACCGAGCTCAACGCGGTGGTCTACCATGGCAGCCAGGCCAGCCGCAAGACCATCCAGGCCTACGAGATGTACTACAGAGACGCACAGGTAAACAGGATGAGATAGATGGTATTAGCTGCTGTTGGTTTAGAAAAATGTAAAATGGATGATCATCAGTATAGTAGAAGTATAAGGTATAAGTAAGTGATGCCATTATACATTAAGTTATTAAAGTTTGAAAAGGGCAGTTAAGTTTGCATTTTAAACTAATCAATGTTCAATTTTCAAATAGTTAAGACTAGCGCTTCAGCTAAAGATTATTTTCATTATCTATTAACCTGTTGATTTTCACTTTCTCAATGAATCGATTAGTTGTTTGGTTCATACATGTCAGAAACTGGTGAAAAATGCTTTCCAAAGCCCAATGTGACGCCTTCAAATGTGTTTCCGGAATCAGAATCAAATCAGAACCGGTTCTATATCTATTTTCAAATGACGTAAGGCTACTTGAAGTGTTCAGACATTGCATTAGCTTTGTGCTACAAGAGCATAGCTATATGCTGTCTGTTGTGATTTTAGCTTGATCAACAAGAGCATTTCAAGAATTTGCCATCTTATGAATGTCTTATCCCGGTTTTGTTTATAAATATTTTTATGTAAAATAAGCCTAATTTACATCAGTCAGAATGTAAGCCTAGATGGTAGCTCAACCTAAATTGTGTCAACACCATCTTAAAAAGTGTATATTATAAATAGAAAGAGGGACTAAACAGAATGTGTACTGCTGTCACTAAAGAAGGATCACACCACGGCAGCTCTGTATGACAAATAACCAGGATGAAGAGGATGAAGCTGTAGAGTACATGGAAGTAATGAGATGTCGTTGTGTGAGACAGTCAGCAGATCTGAACACCTCCTCAGCCACAGGGAAATCTTCAGCCAGCTGGGCTGCTGGACAGTGCTCCTCTACTGCATAAGCTCTTTAGAGTCCCTTAGCTGTAAGCCACATACTGTAAGCTCCTATTGTACAATGCTGCTAACATCTGAGTGTAACCCAGTGAAGAAAATAAGCTGTAGTAGAGGTGTCCTTGCTAGCTGCTTGTTTATAATCCAGGCTGAGGTAATCCTCAAGGTCGCAATGGGCGTCGTGTCCTTTCTCCCGTAATGCCTGCTTCACTACGTACAGAAAGGACACACCAACTACCCTCCCAGTCTGCATTGTGTATCTCTGCCATGTCTTAGATGGATTGCAGATTTTGATAATGTAAGGGAGAGTTTTGTTGTGTATTTAACGTGGTTTTTAAATACAGAAAACAGGTACAAAAAGGTTTCCTTGGCTTAGTAAGTGCAATGACACCAACCAGTTACTACAGTGAATATACCATAGCACTATAATAATAATATACTTTATTGT
>NW_023339796.1:20705634-20706819 GCF_004916995.1 Morone saxatilis | reverse complement strand
TTATTATTATTATTAATAATTTGAATTGTTCTCCCTCCTCCAGGAGCGGAAGAGAAGATCGCAGAGGAGTTTAGGGACTCCCACGGGACAGACATACCAGATATGGCGCTCCAAGCCATGATTCAGGCTGCTGGCAAATTGGTGCTCATTGACAAGCTGCTGCCCAAACTGAAGGCTGGCGGACACAGAGTCCTGGTGTTCAGTCAGATGGTACGCTGTCTGGACATCCTGGAGGACTACCTCATCCAGAGAAGGTGAGAAGAGAGAAAATTAAAGATCAGCTCCAGACATGTATTAATACATCTTTACAAATACACTGCTTGGGACAGTCATGTGTGTCTGTTATTTTCACAAAAAGTACAACTTCCACAGTAAATTAAAGTAAAAATAAATCCTTATAAAGGCCTCTACTTCTTCAACAATCTCATTATTATTATTATTATTATTATTATTATTATTAATAATCTGATTGTTCTCCCTCACCTCCAGGAAGCGGAAGAGAAGATCGCAGAAGGAGTTTAGGGACTTCCCACGGGACAGAACGAGTCCCACCCCAAATACAACTTGGACAGCCAACACAGAGTCCATCCATTCATGGCGTGACTTGCAATTGTAGCCACATGTATGAAAAGCTTGCTGCCCCATACAATGACAGTGCTGGCGGACACATGTAGTGCCCTTGGAGCTGTCTCTAGTCAGTCCTCTGTGGTGCATACTGTCTGTCTGGACATCTGGAGGACTACTCTCCCTCTTCCAATAGAAGTTGTGAGAAGAAGCGAGAAAATTTTAGCAAGATCAGTACTCCAGACAACTAGGTAATTTTTAATACGGGGGTTATTCCCTGAAAGCAAAGTGTGCAGATGCCAGACTTAAGGGAAAGTGCTCAATAATACGTGTCTTCACAAAACAGAGCTGTGAGCTGCTTGGGACAAGGTACACGATGCCCGTGTTGTCTGTTTATCCGCTACAAGAGAGAGACTTACATTCTTACAGTAACAAGTTTAATATTAATATAGGGCAGTGAGGGAATCTCACCTATGCTATAACCATATACCACGCGCCTCAGAGAGACTGTTCAGTTCACAAAATCTCGTGAAATCACGCGCCAATTGCAACAAAGTCTTTTGGGAATCTCCTACCGGTAGGTTATACACTGCTGGACAGGGCGGATAAGGCCTACGAATG
>NW_023339796.1:20694301-20705609 GCF_004916995.1 Morone saxatilis | reverse complement strand
CAAAATGTCTCCTACTTCACTGTCAAGTCCATTCTCAGTGGATGTGTACTGGTGGATTCAAGTTTCTACATCACACTGTATAAGTTGCATTCTGTACCATATATTTACCAAAATGACACAGCTGCCCAAGCTACAGCCTGAAAATGAGATAAGATCCAAACTTATTTCATCTCAAAAGAAAGGTTGATGCCAAAGACACTTAGTAATCAATATTTTTGTAGCAAAAGAAGATATGCAGTGTTGGTTGAATATGTATCTGACACTGAAATAAGAGCTGTAGCTACTAAATGTGATGCACTTTAATCACCGCTACTTTATCCACATTCCAAACTAAGTTATAACAATATAAAATAATATAAATATTACAAAGTTAATAATCTTGAATTATTGATATGATATAAAGGACAGTTTAACTGTGAGGATGCATCTCTTGACATTGACTGTACTACAGTTTTGACTCCTGTGGGAATGCTGGCAATATGATGCTGCTGACAACAATTCACACCTTTCCTCCCGCTCTCTCTCCAGATATCCCTACGAACGCATAGACGGTAGAGTCCGTGGCAACCTACGGCAGGCGGCCATCGACCGCTTCTCCAGACCCGACTCCGACCGCTTTGTCTTTCTGTTGTGCACGAGAGCCGGAGGACTCGGCATCAACCTGACTGCGGCAGATACCTGTATCATCTTCGACTCTGACTGGAACCCTCAGAACGACCTGCAGGTACAAACCACAAGATGCTTTTTTTGTATTAATGGTTCTAGTTCTACTTAAGTGAAATTTGACATGTGACATCGAGACCCCTGTACTGTAGAGTCCTTCAGGGCAGCAGGCTCGGAGTTCAGACTGTATGCTGGATGTAATGAACGCTACCAGCCGCATTTAGCTCTGGTTCAGCAGACCGTATCATTAGTCCTCTGCTGTAACCTCCTGCTGCATATGCTCCTGTGGACTGTAGACCAGTGTTTCTGAATCTCTGGATGCGTCCTCCTCCAGGCCCAGGCTAGGTGTCACCGTATTGGCCAGTCCAAGGCGGTCAAGATCTACCGCCTGATCACCAGGAACAGCTACGAGAGGGAGATGTTTGATAAGGCCAGTCTGAAGCTGGGGCTCGACAAGGCTGTCCTTCAGAGCATGAGTGGACGAGAGAACGCCAACAGCGGGGTGAGACGCATCACATACACTCACATCAATCACCCATCCAGTATCTATTTATGATTTATTCTGCAGGTGAATCTGTGTTGCCAGATATTTTCATAATCAACACATTTTTTAGATTTCTTTCACTCAATATTTGCAGCTTTATAAATGTAAAGAGATGCTGCCTTTTTTTTGTCATGTATGATAGTGAATAAGGAGTCTTTGGGTTTTGGACTGTTGGTTGGACAAATGAAGAAATTTGAAGACATTGCTATTGGCTCTGAGAAATATTGATGAGCGTTTTTAATGTTTGGCATTTCATAGACTAAACAATCAATTACTTGTATAAAAATAATACAATAATCGAACATGAAAAATAATCATTAGTTCAGCAGCTCTCGTTGGGCACGTCTCTGATCTCTTTGTTACAGCACTCAACGGGGCACCCAAAATCAGAGAGTATTACACCTTACAGAACCAAAATAAAACTAAAGCTAAAATGTTTTGACTCCATATTTGTATACTAACTGACAACACTAAATGTTTGTCATGACATAAAATGTTTTTGTCCCTATTCAAGGTCCAGCAGTTGTCCAAGAAGGAGATCGAGGACCTTCTAAGAAAGGGAGCATACGGAGCTCTGATGGACGAGGAGGACGAAGGCTCAAAATTCTGTGAGGAAGACATCGACCAGATCCTCCAGAGACGAACCCACACCATCACCATAGAGTCTGAGGGCAAGGGCTCTACCTTTGCTAAGGTACAGACTTCAGTCTGTTCTGTAAAAAGTGTGTCAGAATGACCCCCTCAACTGTGATCTCCTGGCATTGACCATCTCCTCTGTCTGCAGGCCAGTTTTGTTGCAACAGGTAACCGAACAGACATTTCTCTGGAGGATCCAGACTTCTGGCAGAAATGGGCCAAGAAGGCCGAGCTGGACCTGGACGCAATCAATGGACGGGTATTTAACACACGTACAACTGCACATATGATGACATATACTGAACACAAATACCTTTCGTGTAAAACCCACCCAAGAACAAACGCAGGCAGCCACAAAGACGGTATAATCACACTGTGCATCCATTTATTTTGGTGCACACAAACTCTTACACACACATTTGTTGGTGTCCCCATATGGAAAGGGGACTAACGGTGGTAATTAGTGCTATCACCACAAGCTAGGAGGAGGAAAGTGAGACAGACTGAGAGAGGGAGACAGAAAGATCAGGAGGGAGGCAGAAAGAGAGAGAGAGATTAATATTGACAGTTGGGAATCTCCTCTCTTCCTTAATTACCCATGTTTCCCTGCTCTCGTGTGTGTGTTTGAGCGAGAGAGAGTAAGCTGCTTAGCTCCACTTAACAGAGCGCAGATGCCTGGAGGGTACAGAGATATCACTTAGGCTAGTGCTTACACACACACAAACCCAAGCTCCATCACATTCTTACACACACATGGGGCGCTCTGTTAACAGGCGTCTTTATATTCCTGCTTTCCTTCCCTCGCCATATTTGTTCACTGTTTTTAAAATTTATGCATTTGTCCCTCCTGATCTCTTCTTCTTTGCGCTCCCTTGCCGCCTCTCTTGTTGAGGGCCCTCCACTGGAACACTTAATCCAGCCCTACGAGCATGAATCCAGGCCGCTCCCCTGGGATTTCTTATTGTGTGATGTTAAAATGGAAGCGACTGCAGCGCTCTGTGATAATTGTGGAACTAACTACTGCCCTGTTTGTGCATATTAATAGGATTGCGAGGGGGGGAATCAAATTAATTGAACAAAAATGTAATTCATTAGACAACATAATTAATGCCAGTTTACGTTTGAGCTGGGCACCAATTTTCTCAGTATAAGGAATAAAACACAGGGCCAAATATCCAATTAATCCGATTTTGTACAGATGATGCCATGTATTCACAGGGTTCACACTACTCATAGAAGTCAGAATAAACAAGAAAAAAAACAAACAGGCCACTCCACTGGCATAAAGCAGAAGGTGCTTTGCATATTGTTGTTGGTAGATTTCAGGCCATCTGTAATTGAAACCAGGTTCTTTAGTAAATAAAAAAGAAACACACACATTACCAGAAGGGAAGAACAACTATAACGTTGTCATTGAATTTGCCTCCAGAACACGCTGGTGATTGACACGCCGAGGGTGAGGAAGCAGACGCGGCACTACAGCAGTGTCAAAGAGGACGAGATGCTCGAGTTCTCTGAGCTGGAGAGCGACGACGACGAACCAAGCAAACCCTCATCCAAACCGCGACGACCCCAAGACAAAGCCCAGGGCTACCCCAGGTCTGAGTGCTTCAGAGTGGAGAAGAACCTGCTGGTCTACGGGTCAGTCACATATTGATGTTTTTTTACCCAAAAACCAGACAGTAAACAGTGTTGACCACTGGCTTTTTTTACAAAAATGGCTATAATTAGGGCATAAAATCTGTTACTGAACTTTTTTTTAAATTCAGACTTCAGTATGTTTAAGAGAGAAAATATAATGTTTTAAACACATAATTAAATGAAAGATTGCTCTGGAATTATTTCTTTGTATACAACGGTAAACAAAGTTTGGAAAATACCCTAATTTGCTTTCTTTTCTTGCCAACATTAAGACGAAAAGATTGATACCCGTCATTCCTATATCCTAAATATGAAGCTACAGCCAGGAGACAGTTTAGCATAAAGATGGGAAACATTGGGTAAACAGCTAGCCTTGCTGCTTATTAGATGGTTAAAAAAGACGTGGAGTCATGCTGATGGGTGGAGTTCATCACTCGGCGTGTGTGTGTCTGTGTGTAAGAGTTAATGGGTGCAGACCTGTGCATGCAGTGATTTAGTAGACAGAATTTTTTGCACTCAAGGCCATCAACACATAGCCACTAATCAGAGCTGCCCGTAAACACACCCATGCGCACACACTCTTATATTCAAAATGCATGCATATTTTAGTGCACATGAAGTGACCTTGGAGAGCTCACATACACACAACTGACTAATGTTAAGCATGTCACATGCACGTTTTTTTTTTTGTTTTTTTTTAAAGAAAGTCCACTGAAATTATTTTTAGGGAACTTTCCTTCAAAATCCTGATCCTTAAAACAATCAGTTTTTGTTAGGAAAATGCTTGTTCAGAATCAGAATTTTAGCCCTTAAAAAAATATGATTTTTGACAAGTCTTGGTTGATTGGATTAATAAAGTTAATTGTTTACTGGAAAAAGTTCGCATTTTTCTGACTTGCCTCCCTTAATGTGTTTTTGGAGAAACTATATGTATTGATCATTCTTTAACAACTAGAAAAAGAAGCCAAGATCACACCAATACTGATTTTTCTTCAAATCCTTTGTACTTTTTGGCCCGTATGGACATAAAATGCCTCTTAAATTGCATTCAGTGTGGTCTTAAAAAGTCTCAAATGTAACAATGTTCAAACTTGCAAAAACCGTGTGTCAAGAACAATATTTAATTTGAGATTCTATTAATCTGTGCTGTGACAGAAGAGCATCTTAACTCCGAGCTCTGCTAGTACTCGATAACAGCCTTTAAAGATACGAGTACATTACACTGCACACACACAGAGGCAAATTGACACACTTACCAACAGAAATAGTGATTATCGGGCGAGCCTCATCCATTTCATGGCTTGACCCTTGGGTGTGTGGTGTGTTGTGTGTGTGGTGTGTGTGTGTGTGTGTGAGTCGTGGAGAAAGGACAGTGGTGCTAGTGAGATGTCAGCGTTGTTATTGTTACAGTCTAGTCTCGTGGCCTGGGGCTGTAGGACACAAAAACACACTGTCTGACTGGGCCTGTCCTCTCTGCTTAGCGCTCTGTTGTCTTTTCCCATCATCCATCTCTCTCTCGCCTGCCCTCATCCACCATTTTACCCTGTCTAAAATCATTCACAGTAAGACCGGTTCACATGGTTCACTGAAGATTAGTAAGCAGCAGTAGGGGGAAAAAAAAGAATTCAGTGTAGAACAAGACAGTCTGAGGGATGTTGTCCACCACATCAGCCTTTAAGGTCGCTCGCTCTCTGGAGGTGGTGGTGGGGGGAGTTGGGCTGTGATCCATGAAACACGCACAGAGGGATGCCTGGGTGGCACTAGTTAGGGTGACAGTAACGGTTAAGTCAACGGACTGGTAAAATGTATAATTAGCGCTGTGTGTGTAAGAGTGTGTGATGTCTGGGCTGATGACACAAATGATGTTGATTTGTGTATGTATTCATTAAAGATCAGGTTTATGTAAACCATGAAAGTAATGTAGTGCTGAATTAAGAATAGCCTGATTTCAAAGTGTAGTTTGGTCCAAAACATCCAACCAAGAAGATGGACATTTTAGTGACAAAACTTAAAAATCTCAGGTGTGATGCATTTATTTGAGCAGTAGATTTGGAGTAGGTGCTATCCGCCAGCTTAAAAACTATTAGTCATCTCATATTCCATCCATGCTTTACAGATACCATTTAGAAATGACAACTGAAGACCTTTAGTATATTGTGTTACCATTATTTTGTTATGGTATATCATTATTACGATATATTATTAGTAGTATAGTTTGATTGTATGATATACATTGTTGTGTTACATTTTTTAACTTGAAAATGTGCTAGTCCTCTATCAGTGAATATAGGTTATGGTACAGTGTTGTGAAGTCCTTGCTTTTACTTTTGGAGTTCTCCTGATTAACAAATCTGACCAATCAGACAATCCAAAATATGGTACATTTGTTTGAACAGGGCATTCTAAAATCTATTGCTAATGCTGTGTACTGTTGAACAAATGTTGTATATTAAATATTTTATGTTTGAGGCTGCTGGGTATACCCGTAGGCTGACCATTTTTTCTCTCCGTGTTTGTCTTTAGTTGGGGAAGGTGGAGCGACATCCTGGCTCACGGTCGCTTCAAGCGCCCCCTGAAGGAGGCCGACGTGGAAACGATCTGCCGAGCCCTCCTGGCCTACTGCCTGCTGCATTATCGCGGTGACGAGAACATCAAGAGCTTCATCTGGGACCTGATCACCCCAAGTGAGGACGGGACCACCAAGACGCTGACCAACCACTCAGGTATTGACCAAATATTTAATGCCATCTTTGAGTACCTGACATTTTGCAATACTTTCTAAGGTTATTGAGGTTCTCAGCCCTGATCCCAGCCAGTGTTACCTCATTCAGATAAGTAAACCCAGTTGAATCGATGACTGCTGATGCTTTGAAAATAATCTTGGAAATGCTTTAATAAGGTTCACATGTTGTCAGTTGTTACCTAACCACCTTCTCTCCTGTCCCCCTCTTTCTCTCCAGGTCTCTCCACCCCAGTCCCCCGGGGTAGGAAGGGCAAGAAGGGGAAGCCCCAGGCCCCGCCTCCGCAAACCCCACGAGCTGATTGGCTGGCCAGCTGCAATCCCGACCACTTACTGCAAGAGGATAGCTACAAGAGACACCTGAAACATCACTGTAACAAGTAAGGCTCTCTCATTCACACACCTGAAACACCATGCTATCCAGTGTCTGACACATGCTATTGAATTGTTAGGGGCCATTAATAGGATTGTTGGTTAAATACGTATTTGCCTAACTAGTGTGGATGGGACTGTGGCTTTAAATCCAAGACATAGATGCAAGTGGGGAGGAGTGATGGTTTCTGAGTCTGGCTCTACAACCGTACACACGGCTCAACAGACGCAGCAGCCTCTGTCTTCCTCCACACACACAAACACATGCATGTTCGCTCTGTGGTCAGCTCTCTCTCCTGTTGTCAGGGAGATATGCTTCCTTGCCCTCCAGATTCAATTCCAAGATTTTTTTTTTTCTTGAGGGGGGGGAAGTTTGTTTGTGTGTGTCTGGCTTTGTGTGCAGGCCAGGTGCTAGGACAGGCCAGACCCTGTTGATAAGTGGGGTGAAAAGACGGCACGCACCACACACACCAGCACCACACACGCGAAGTGGGTGAAAGACGCGCACTGCACACACACACACACACACACGCACACACACACACACACACACACACACACACACACACACACTTGGGGGTGATTATGTGGTGCCATCTGCTAGGCTGGAGCACAGTGTTGTGTGGCTAATCAGGCCTGGCACATTGATGGATGAGCACACACAGCCTGCCAACAAACACACACACTGCAACTTGTGATGCCATTGATGCACAAACACACACACTGCAGAATGAGTTGCAAATGACTGTCTTTATACCCCCCCTCTCCTCCTGTTCCTCCTCCTCCTTCACTGCCTCTCCAAACTTTCTGTTCCCTCCCTCTCTGTCCTTTCAATTCTTCTCCTCTCTGCTCCTCCCACTTATCTCCTCCTCCCAACCCCCCCACCTCTCCTCCTCCTCTGTCTTCTGCTCCGACCGCTGTTATTGGCATTAAATCCTGGTGACAAATCTGGTGACAAATGTTTACAGTGAAGCAGATCTTCCAGATAGCAGCATTTTCCAATGTCACAAGATCAAATCTGACTCTCACTCTTGAACCATGACTGAGGCGCTGGAAGAATGATTCTGACCAAGAACATCTGTTATTTGTATCCGGAGAAGATGACCATGTATTGGACAGCAGTAGTACAGACAACGCTGAAATGCAGTAATGGGTTATAGTTCTTGCCACCAATATTTTAACAGAAGAAAACCTCAGGACATTTTCCATCTGAATAGTTTTAGATCAAAAATCCTATTCACAGTGCTCCAGCACCTTTCCATTACTCACTTACTAAAGCACATCCTCCAGTGGAATCACTCTTAATATTGTCCTCTTGACAAGACAACAAGAATGCAGTAAAATATATTTCCCTACTAGTTTTTACAAATGAATTGCATTCAATGGTTGTCAAAATACATTACTATATAAGAACTGACCTGGATCAGTGAAATCTTTAGAACTGAATCATTTTACCCAGTTTATTGATAAGTCAATCAACAGAAAACTAATCCTCCACAATGTGTGTCATTAATAAATCATTTAAGTCATTTATCCAGTGAAATGCCAAACCTGTCTGTTTTCTGATGTTATTTAGCGTAGATTTAGAATTTAAAACAAATTCTAAAATAATAACAATAATGCACAAAAGTAAGACCTCTCTTGCCTGTGTTGAGCTAAATGATTTTACTATTTTTTAATTTCACCAACTTTACCTTTTTACATATTGCAGGGTGTTGCTGAGGGTGAGGATGCTGTATTATCTGCGACAGGAAGTCATAGGCGACCAAGCCGAGCGCATTCTGGAAGGAGCCGAATCCAGGTTAGTGAACTTTCTCCAGGTCTTCATTTTAGTGTCTCTTTTACCACATCCTCCGGCCCCGCACTGTAGGTGTTTTATTGTTAACACTACTGATCTTAAAAAGACATGTCTGCATGTGTTGTCAAAGTCAGAATTGGCTTAATTTGGCTTCACAAATCTGATCATCCAACATTTTCTGATGGGAATCTGTAACTTGTCCACACTTGTACAATGTACTAGGTGTTTACAGTGAGTGAAAAGGCTTTCATGTGTGAGTTGAGGGATGGATATTTCTGTGAATGTGATGAATTATTACTAGGGTGTATTTCTGTCTGTTCTAGTGGCCTCTTTGGCAGGGTTCTTCCTATTCTGACAGCACAGTTGAACACTTTATCGGGGGCAAAAGAGCTTTTATCGTAATTTTGACCCATTTAGAAGGTGTTTTTTTCACATTTTGACAAGATTTGCTCATTATCATTTAGCAGCGGGCATCACAGTGCAAGGTTGTCGATGTGAAGGTTAACTATACTGCTCACCTTGACTGTTTTCTTCATCTCACTCTGACAACTGCTTCACTGCTTCCTCTGTCTGCGCCTCTTACCACACCAGACTTTTTTCCTGCCATCTGTCCATCTCTTCCTCTCTCTGCAGTGCACTTTAGTCTCTCATCATGCCCCATCCCCCTCTCATCACCCTTTCACCCAGATGTGAATGCATTTATAATGTGGAGCACGTGCACTTCATGTTGATCTCTCCCACTCACTCCTCTGTCTCTCCCTCCCCCCTCTCAATGAGTGTCGTGGTGTTGTGCTGTGTGATGTGTGTGTGTGTGTGTGTGTGGTGTGGTGTGTGTGTGTGTGTGTGTGTCTGTGTCGTGGTACTGTGATGTCAGTCTTTGTGTGTTTGGTCTGTGTGTGTTCCTGATTGTGTCGTGTGTGTGTGTGTGGTGTGATGGTGTGTGATTGTCGATTCGGTGTGTGTGCCTAGACCATGAGCTATACCGAGGGCTGCCATCCCGTGGGCCAATACTGCCAGGGGGATTTAGCATGCCCAGTCTTGGCGGGCACGCCGTTTAAATGTGTGTGTGTTGCGCAAGGCCGGGCATGCTGCTTGTTTGCGAGATAGGGACCGCGTTTCCCTGGTTGTCTTCTCTCCTCCTTGTCACCCTCTGTCTTTTCTGCTCCATTGTGTATTGTACTCTTTCTCTCCATAACTAGCTGGAAACACCATTTTCTACCTTCTTCTTTCCATAATGGAGGATTTTGTGGCGGGGGGGCTTTCTGGCGCCACAACATAGAATTTATCCTGCTAAAACCTTAAACTATTCTCAGTCATTTACATGCATGAAGAATTCTGGTCTTGAGCAGATAACTGGTTGTGGTTGGACTGTAATTTTAAAATGGTTGGAGCAACACCTGTAAGCTCATATAGTTTAGGTACAATGACAATGGCATCAATTTATTCTCAAGTTTGTCAATTTAATACCTTGATACAATTTTAAAATAAACAAATGACCACAGGGGAGATGATTGATAGCATTTGTCCCGTAACACTGTCACTATTGGCGTTCCTAAATTGGTCAGTTGGTATGAATAGATGCACTTAAAGCAGTACTTCACTGATTTAGCATTGCACTCCTATTAGATTCTTTGATCAAAATCGATGCAGTAAAATCAGTCCTTTTTTAATTCTATGCATTCTTTGCCTACATTACCCACTATGCAACTTGACCACTGACAGTTTGATTAAAGATGCCAGTACCATTGTCGAGTGTTTTATAGCAGCTAATGTAGCCTTGAGCGACTAGCCTCCAGCTGAGATGTGTATCGCCTGCAGAGGTATTATCAGTCTGATACACTGACAGTCTGTGTCAGTGTATCAGTTTCCAGGTGTTCCAGTTGTACTGCATATGACAGTCTTTTGTGGTTCCAGAGGGATGTGTAAAATTTAGCTTTTTTTTTAATTTTTTTTATTTACTATGTCACAAATTTGATGAATCATATATAGTAAGAAAAGCATATTAGGGAGGAATCATCAGACGTCAGAAGTCAGATATCTAGTCCCACAAACACTAAAGGGACCAGACTAACTTGAAATGCTGTAACAATATTCCAGGCCCTAGGCAACAAAACGTTGAGCCAACCTATACTAAATATGCTATATAGCAGAATGGATATTGCCATTATGATGGTCTGTAAAAAAAGTTTTTTTATATTCAGCAGATTCAGGCTAAAGTGAGCAGTAATGTCACAGCAGCATTGGCTAGATCAGAGCCTTTTTGGCACAATATATGGTTATTTACATTACATTTTATAGTACTTCCTCTGTCATTATTCCTTATTTCTGTAGTTTCTGTCACTTACTGCTCATGGATAAACCTGTATAAAAGTTCCCCTTCCCTTTTTTACTAACATGGAGACACTTTGAGGATATCAAAGCTAACTGAACAAGACAACACACAGCTAAAATCTCTACTTGCACGTTAATGCTCTAACATATTTTGGATGTTTGTTTTTATCTCCACCAGCCACCGACTGACTGCTTTTACAATCCGATTACAACACAAATTGTTCGTAATCTGATTTCCGCACCTGCTTTCTTCTCTTCCCTGTTCTGAACTGAAATACGAGACTGATGCCTAACTGAAGCGAACCGAACGCACACAAACCGTTTAGTTTGATTATCAGTGATTTGATGTGTTTATCTCCTCCTCAGTGAGCTGGATATCTGGATTCCCCAGCCATTCCACGCCGAGGTGCCTGCTGACTGGTGGGACAGCGAGGCCGACAAATCCCTGCTCATTGGCGTCTTCAAACATGGTAAAGAAACACACACCGGCGTCCTCACTCACTCCCTGTACGTACAGACCCGCATCTTCTAACATGGCAGCCAAAACACTGTGAATACAGAATGATCTCTCTCTCTCACTCAC
>NW_023339796.1:20694000-20694233 GCF_004916995.1 Morone saxatilis | reverse complement strand
ACACACACACACAGAGAGATAACATGTCAGCACCTTCAGACACACTCCAGTGGCTTCCATCCCAGTAAGCATCATGCAACATCGTACTCGCACAGACACACAAACACATCCCACCCACTTCTGCTGCTACCGGTTGATCGGTGTTGCTATGGCGATAGCGGTACGCAGCTGGCAGGCTCAGTGTGCTATCGGAGTGTGATTGATGGCTGGTTTCACCACTGTGTGTGTGTGTG
>NW_023339796.1:20693754-20693900 GCF_004916995.1 Morone saxatilis | reverse complement strand
ACACACACACACACAGAGGGAGCTTTGTATGCAGACACACAGGCACACAAAAAAATGCGTCACACACACACGGAAAAGTGATGTCCTATAAAGGCCCTGATGATTAACATTTGGCTGCAGGCACAGGTGTGTGTGTGAGAGAGACA
>NW_023339796.1:20693426-20693600 GCF_004916995.1 Morone saxatilis | reverse complement strand
TCTTCTCTCCTCTGCTCTCCTCTCACCCGCTCCTCTGCATTTTCCTCTCATTCCTTCCATTTTTCCTTCCCCCCCCCTCTCCTTTCGCCTTCCCAATGTGTCTCAGTGGGATCTGCACATTCTAATCTGTTCTGCCTGAATGCTCCTAACGGACAAATACACACACACACACAC
>NW_023339796.1:20686707-20693352 GCF_004916995.1 Morone saxatilis | reverse complement strand
TCTTTCTCTCGGTCTCTCTCTATCTCTCTGCCTCTCTCTCTGACACAAATGAGCACCTGCAGGCTCACTTGGATAAGCACACACACGTACAGAACGGAGGCGAGTGTATGCACAAACACACACACAGGCTGTCTGTCTTGTCAGCAGCTGGCTCCTGGGGTCTGCCCTTCTGCTGCTGTTTTTGTCTACTCTTTCATTTAATATTGGATGCTGTGTGTGTGTTTAAAAAGTGTGTGCTGGACTGTGTAGCATCATGTCTGTCTAGTAGTGAGCTAGAAAGCACAACCTTTTTTTTTTCAGCCTTCTTTCTAGGAGTTTGCCTTCAGCTGTAACTTTTTAGCTTGATATTTTGCCAAACCACGTTGACTCGCTACTGATTGAAATCAACTTTATAGCCTCCAGACATGCATACCAAGCTTCCCTTTTTCTCATCTCTTTATCTACTCCTCTTTAGGCTATGAGAAGTACAACTCAATGCGAGCCGACCCCGCTCTGTGTTTCTTGGAGAGGGTGGGCATGCCGGACGCCAAGGCTATCGCCGCTGAGCAGAGAGGCTCCGACATGATGGCAGATGGCGTCGAGGGGTAAGAGAGCAGGCTTCAGTCACCAAAAAGCAGCTTCTCTGCTGCCCCTTCCCTCTAGTGTTATTCTGCGCAGTTTTTAGTCTTTGCTTCCTCACATTTTCACACCTTTTGTCAGTCTCTTCGTGCTCATATTGTCTGCAGGTGAAAAATACATTTTCATTTAAAGCAAAAAAAAAGGCAGATGCCATGAATTGTCTAGTTTCTCCAAAAGATGTGAATGGAAGCAGGCGTGGGCCCAATTATTTATTTATACTGCCGCCTACTTTTTTTTTACCACTTATTCAGAAATATTCGTATTGTATGATGATTGAATTCCTTGAATAAAGCCTTACTTTGTTTTGTCTTCTTTACATGTTTACCTTCTTTTAATATTTTTTCCTTTTTTTTGCGTTAGTTGAAACTGAAAATGATCAGTTTTCAAAACGTATTAGTCTGTGCTCCCATGAAATGAACTTTTCCAATCTCTACTATAGTGAGGACGAGGATCCAGAGTACAAGCCGCTGCGGATGCCTTTTAAAGATGACATGGATGACTTCACCAACTCCCCACTAGATGACAAAGATGACACTGTGGAAGGTGAAGCCGAAGGTAAACTCAGAGACAGAGCGAGAGGGTGGAAGGAGTTCAAAAAGCAAAATTTAAGTCATTTAATAGAATGTGAACACAGTTTTTGTGGGAACTTTCTCTGGGGAGAAGCTTACCATCCAAACAACAATCGTACACCCCTGTAAAAAAGCACAATAAGATGGCTGAATGGATGGATGCCCTTACAGCGTCTTTCTCCTCTTCCTTGCTCATTCCCTCTCCTCTCTCCTCCCCTGTAGCTAAATCAGGTGAAAACGGCCAAGGTGTGCCTGCCACGGGCTCCAACGAGCGGCTCTATTGGCCAGCGGCTTCGGCTCTGACCGCCCGCCTGCGTCGCCTCATCACAGCCTACCAGCGCTCCAATCGCAGAGAGCAGCTCCGCCAGGAGGCCCTCAATCGGCCCGACGGTCGCAGACGGCGACGCAGGGAGTTCATGCCTTCCATCGCCATGGTTACCGACACAGGAGGAGGGGCAGCTTACATCCAAGATGGAACGGGGGTGTTCATGACAGAAGGAAGCCCGTATCTGGCTAAAGGAAGTGCCTACTTTGCCAAAGGTGGACAGTTCATGTCAGAGGCATCACCAGTGATGACTGCCGGCTCCCTGATGGCTGATGGAGCCATGTACTACAAGGAGAGGAGGCAAAGGTAGATTATTAACATCACACTTGTATATGGTGAAAAATAAAAATATTTAAAGAATCCCCTTACAGTGTACTCCACCCTACAAAACAGCCACTTACCTGTTTTGTTTTGTACCCTGTCAGATGGACTCGCCGCGAGGAGGCTGATTTCTACCGTGTAGTGTCTACCTTCGGAGTAGTCTTTGACACCCAGCGTCAGAAATTTGATTGGACACAGTTCAGAGCCTTTGCTCGACTGGACAAGAAAACAGACGAGAGCTTGGAGAAATATTACTACTCATTCATTGCCATGTGTAAACGGGTCTGCAGAATGCAGGTCAAGACTGAAACAGGTAAGAGAAAGCCTATAATGTAGTTGTTCCATCACTAAATAAACAAGTTTATTTAAATAAAAGAAGAAAAATTGACATTATATTATGTTGACTCTTTTACCTCATCAGAACTCCCAGATCCAACCCTGATCATTGACCCCATCACAGAGGAGCGTGCCTCTCGCACCCTGTACCGCATCGAGCTACTCCGCCGCATCAGAGAGCAGGTCCTCCCCCATCCGCTGCTCTCCGAGCGTCTCAAGCTCTGCCAGCCCTCCCCAGACCTCCCAGAGTGGTGGGAGTGTGGACGTCACGACCATGACCTCCTCTTAGGGGCCTCCAAACATGGCGTGAGCCGGACAGATTATCACATCCTAAACGACCCTACCTTGGCCTTTCTGGAGGCCCACCAGCGCTTTACCAGCCAGCGTGGGGCTGGTGTCTGCATGGGAGCCCAAGGAGAGATCCCCAAAGCTGGGATGGGAGCGGAAAGCATCCCCGCACCCCTCCTCACCCCTGCAGAGCTGGCGAGCGCTGCAGCTGCTGCCAAAATTGCTGTTAATGCAGCTAAAGAGGAGGAGGGCGAAGGGAAGGAGGTGAAGACCGAGGAAGGGACAGAAGAGATGGAGGTGAAAATGGAAACGGAGGGAGGAGATGCCAACAACATTCCATGTACCAAGACTGAAACTCCTGACGAACCGAAGGACAACGAGGGAGAGGACGGAGAAGGTAGGGATGAAGCTGCCGTTCCACTGAGAGAGGAGGTAAAGAAAGAGGAGGAGGCCCAGCCAAAAATAGAAAGAGAGGAGCATAGTGGAGAGGGAGATGAGACTTCCAAGCCAGCCGATGACCAAGACAAAGACTTAACCGAAGAGAAGAGGAGTTTGACTCCTGTCGACTCTCTCGGGGACCAGAAAGAGGCGACCACTGAGCTCCCAGAGCATCCCGACTCTTCTCCTAAAGCACAGCCTGGCCACAAGACCACAGAGGAGGAAGACGGAGAGGAGAGGGAGAACCCCGAGTCTCCTAAATCTCCAAAGTCAGCCGACACAGAGAAAAGCCCAGAGGAGGAAGACGAAGAGAGGATGGATGAAGACGACAAATCAGAGAAATCCTCTCAGGCTGAAGGTAAGGGGAAAGTTTATTGCATTGGCTTTGACTTGGAGTCATTGATTACAGTGGGGATGTCTCAAAAGTCTTAATTTTATTATACTCTTGGTCCTGGTTGTCGGCTGTCGTCACTGCTGACACCACACGCGGTCACAGGCTTATTTTTGGAGTTTCCCCTCATGACTTGGCAGTGTTTTTAATGAGTCCAAGGTCCAGGGGCGAGAGAATAAAATGAGTTTGGATCCCTTGATAATGATTCGGATCTTAAAATGAGAGCGGCAACTTGACTCTCCCTCTCTCCGCACAGCGAGTGCTGCGTCAGAGCAGAAGAACTTCGACGAGGAGAGCATCGCATCTGTGAGCACATCGGCCCAAAACGAGACCAGAGATGGGTTCTGCCCCGACGACCTGCCAGAAACTTCTGCACTGCAGGCCCTGCAGGACCGCGCCTATGGCTTCTCATTCTGGCCTAAGGTGAGTCTTAGATAGTAGCCGACATGGATAAATAAAGGCCAGTCAATGAAAGCTGAGTGATAACATCCAGTAAGTAAGCTTCCTGCAGATGTTTCACTTTAAATCAGAGTTGATTTAATTCATTAGTCAATCAGTTTATCAAGTCTCATTTTTTGTGAAAATACCAACAACATAACTTCTCCTCCGGTTCCAAATGTGCATCTTTCCTGGTTTTCCAGATCTTGTATGGTAATAAACTGAATTATTTTTAGGTTTGGACTAGTCAAACAAAACTATGCATTTAAAGACATCAACTTGAGCTTCTATTTCACTATTTTCTGATGCTTTATGGATCAAATAACTAATCAGCAGATTCATACATAATGAACCATTTGAACCATTTTTTGTGTCCTTAATATATCAAGTAAAGGCGTCTATCTGCTGTAGTCGTAACTATTTGAGAATTTACAGTATGCAGAAACAAGACCTGCTTTTATCCAAAGCACTTTATAGAATAGTCATCACCTGTCTCCGTTCTCTTCGCACCCTCAGGATCGAGTGATGATCAACAGGATGGATAACATCTGCGAGGCCGTCCTGAAGGGCAAGTGGCCTGTCAACAGACGCCACATTTTTGACTTCCCCAGCAACCTGTTGCCAGGACATGGCTCTGCGGTGACCGCGGCAGCCGTAGCCACGGCGACTGAGAGCCCACTGCAGAGGCGGAGCCTGGCCGAGCTGACGTTGGCCGGCATCCATACACCTTACAGTGGGAGCGAAGATAAAACACTATCCCCACAGGTTCATGTGAGTGTTTGTGCCATTGGCATCCACAGTGAGAGAAAAGCTTGATGAGCTTAGCAATGTTAGATACACTGCAGGTATACTTCATCGAAAGCCTAGAATGATCCTATTAGCTTTATTTTTGTTAATATAGATACTGCTAACATAACTATTGCAGCTAACTGAAGTGCCAGTAACGGTAATGTGACGAGCTCCTAGGTAAGATGCTGTTACACAGCAGTAAGTGACCTGATGTTGCAGGAGGACGCTCTGAGCCTGACGGTGCCTCGACAGAGGAGGAGGAGGAGGAGGAAGATCGAGATTGAGGCGGAGAGGGCGGCCAAGAGACGCAACCTGATGGAGATGGTGGCTCAGCTGAGAGAAAGCCACGCAGCTGCGGAGACCCAGAGCCAGGCTATAGACCTCACCAAGGTGCCCACACCAGCTTCTTCATTAGAAACTGAGTCGCCAAACAACTATTAAATGTTACTGACATTTTTCCATTTACCAACTAAACCTGATCTGATTTGTTTTTCAGGGTATGCATCACCACAAGGCCTCTCCCTCATTGGCTGGCTTCCCCAGTGCCCTGGTGACAAGCCCCTCCCTCAAAGCCCAGATGGAGTTGCTGCAGCAAGCCCCACCCTCCGGACACAGAGCCAACGGCTCGCTGGAGGCTGACCTGCCCATGAGGAGGAGGCGGGGCCGCAGGAAAAATGTGGAGGGTCTGGAGCTGCTGTTCATGGGCAACAAGAGAGCAGGAGGGGTATGCAGCGTTTGTGTGTTTTAACGGGCAGTAAAGTTGTCACCAACACTGAAGACTTTACGAGTATCTACATTAAATGTTCTTTTTCTTCTCCCCCATTATCTGTGTTGGACATTCAGGATGATGCTGAAGAAACAAAGGTTTCAGGTGTGGAGGGGGTTCAGGGTTCTGCCCGTGCCCACAGACCCCACACTGTCCCCGAGCAGAGCCCCAGCTCCAGATCTCTGGCCTCTGGCAGTCTGGAGGAGGAAGAGGCAGCAGTTTCCAGCAAAGAGCTAGGAGAGTGGCTGAGGCAGCACCCAACTTACACCATGGACATGGCTGGATTCACACCAGTATGTCATCCTTTCTTTCTTTTTCCTCTTTAACTTTAATCCTCTGTTACTGTAAACCACTAAGCAAGATCTCTTAATGAGGTTGTTTTCTTCTTCTTGTTCAGCAGTCTTTTCTCTAAGCCACTAGTTATTCACACCTCCCCATCTCTTTTGTCTTCCTACAACAGAAGAGCGAGGAGATGCTGCTGTCTCAGTTTTCAAAGCCCAAGCAGAAGCGCCATCGCTGTCGAAACCCCAACAAGATCGACATCAACACCCTGACGGGAGAAGAAAGGGTGCCTGTGGTCAACAGACGCAATGGACGCAAGGTACGCTGACATCAGGATCCCCCATTCAAAACATATACTGTGCAGTAGTTCTGCAGTTCTATGTGAATCAATTTTTTCAAGAGAAACTTTCATCTTCCTGTTCTTCAGATGGGCGGGGCCATGGCTCCACCAATGAAAGAGCTTCCCAGATGGTTACTGGAAAATCCAGAATTTTCTATTGCCCCTGATTGGACAGACATCGTCAAACAGTCGGTTAGTAACCGAGACAAAAACCTACAGTTTACAGTTCACTGCTCCTGTAAAATGTCTACAGAAATTGGTGGTTACAAAATAAAATGACTGCATTTTGTTCCCATATAGCCTCTTGAAATTGTTTTCTAACCTGAAACCTCTTCCACACAGGGTTTCCTCCCAGAAGCCATGTTTGACCGCCTTCTGACGGGCCCTGTAGTCAGGGAGGAGGGCGTCCGTCGTCGGGGACGCCGACCCAAATCCGAGATCGCCAAGGCAGCGGCTGCCGCACAGGCTGCAGCTGCAGCACAGGCTGCCCAGGCATCACTGGCCACCGCTGCTTCATCTGCAGGTACGAACCACTGCTAAAGCACCCAAATAATGTTAAGGAACACAGGGAATGTCTGGAGTTGTGTAAACTTTATTTATGAATACATGTCAATTTCTTAAACGCACGCAGTCTGTGTAGGAGATAGCAGTTAGTGTATGTGTTTGTGCTGCAAGAGCTTCCTTTTAACCCTGCTCTGTGTGTGTGTGTGTGTGTGTGTGTGTGTGTGTGTCCTGTAGACCCAC
>NW_023339796.1:20686365-20686607 GCF_004916995.1 Morone saxatilis | reverse complement strand
TTTAAGTGACACTGACTTTATTTTAAAATTTTTATTTGGGCGGCTGTGGTGCAGAGACAGAGCGGGTCGTCCCCTCATCGGAAGGTTGTTGACTCGATCCCTGGCTCCTCCTGTCACATGTCAAAGTGTCCTTGAGCAAGATACTGAACCTCAAATTGCTGAATGTGTATGAATGCATTAGTTTGATGGGTTTTGCCATCGCTGTGAGAATGTGTGTGAAAGGGTGAATGTGGCACGTAGTG
>NW_023339796.1:20675859-20686255 GCF_004916995.1 Morone saxatilis | reverse complement strand
TCAGAAATGTTTCTGTAACCTACAGTTAGTGTCACTTAAAATGACCAGTACAAGCTGCTAAAATGTTTCATGTAATCCATTTCAAAAATTTGTTTGTGTTAAAATAACCTATTGCATTACAGCGTAAAGTATAATCACCTGTATATAGGAATTGTGTTTTTATCACCCTAGAATGAGCTGTTTTTACCTACAGTGGGAGCAGGTCCTCTAGTACAGTCCACCATGTTTCTACAGTATCCCAGAACAGACAAACCAAACACTGGATTGTGGCTTTTTTCATATTCAAATAGCTGCAGTCTGAAACTTCACACCTAGATGCCACTAAATCTTACACACTGGTCCTTTAAAACCACTGATGTGATGTGACCTGGTGAGTTTTTCTTGCCAGTACTATTATAGCAACAACATTATTTCTGATGTGTTACCCAGTGGCATTCAATGAAAGCTACAGTGAAGAGGCTGCCAGTCTTCTGAGTGATGGTATAAACAGTTTCCAGTCATCATATGCCTCAGTGTTAATATTCTAATGAGGTTATCACACTTATACTGCACCTTTAAAAAGCGACTGGCAGCACGGGCTGAATGGAAGTCAGTAGAATGTCCTCACATGAATAGTAATACAAACATAAGTGTGTGTGAGCGAGGGTGTGTTTACTCTAGCAGACAGTAGAGAGGTGGAGTGTGTGTGTGTGTGTGTGTGTGTGTGTGTGTGTGTGACAGACGTCTGGCCTAATCGTCTTGCTGGAGGAAGTGGGACGTGAAATCCACCAGCCACCCCATACCACACACACACACACACACACACACAAACACACTCACGCGCACAGACCCACAGACCTAGCATGCAGTCTTGTCTTCTACCCTCATTTCTCCTTCCAGGAATTTAGAAAAAAAGTCTTATTTATTAGATTTCTGGTTGTGTATTGAAGGTCATTGCAAAAATGTGGAAATTAGAAGATCAAGTCCAGTGATACAATTTATACACTATATTAATATACAATATGACATTAAATATAATTATATATACATTTGAAGCTCTGATGAAATAATTACATTGATTTCAAATAGACTAAAACAGCTGAATTCAATTTGTCATAAGCCAATGCATATTAATGTGTTTTACATCCACTCTTGAGGGTTGCTGATACTGTTTCATCAGTTACTTTAATATGCAGAGCAACTGAACAGTGATATATTGGGACAAAGCCGCCTTTGTTTCGGAAGGCTCTTCAGTGAGAAGCAGCTCTCCTGCCATCATGGCTCTGTCTGTATCTATATCACTGCTGACTGTGTTGCCAGGCTGTGTTCTGCCAGCTAACTTGTAATGAATTTGCCCAGATTAGTGAATATCCAGCCTTATTGTCCAACATACTGTACATCATGTTGGTGATAATCCAGATCCGTAAATCCGGATACCAAATCAGAAAAATCAACATTAAAGAAGGCAGTCCGCCGATTTCACACTGAATTTCAGTTGGCAGAAGTGGGTAGTAACAGATTACAAGTAAAGCACATGAGTAAAAAGGTCATTTTTCAGCCAGTAATTTTCTTTTTAATTCGCTACATTTGTATCTACACCTTCATTACAACTAGTCTGCTCTGAATGCGGGGACTGACTGTAGGGGATAGTTCCTGAGGAGCACCTCTACCTCACAGGGGCGGATCTAGAGGCATGTGGTGGCAGATGCCACTCCTAAAAATGCCTTTCCACTCCAGTTTTGTGTGAAATTTAACACATTCATTTTGATTTATTTAAGAAATAGCCTGTTAAACAACAGACATTAACACATATCATTTGATGATCTGTTTTATTTTAGAGGTTAGACTGAGAGACAAGGAAAGTTTACTAAACATTTTTTATTGATTTCTAATGCCACCTTTAGATATTTCTATTCAATGCTTTACTAATGTCCCACAATAATGTTTTTGAGTTCAAATATCTTCAAATATTTGGGGACTTTTCAAATATTGATATATGTGATTGTGATTAAATCAGCAGATATTTCTGCCAGCCCTTAAAGTCTCCATGACAACATCTGCACACTACATGAATATTTCTCTAGATCCACCCCCGCCATTGCAGATGCCACGACCACGACAGACCACGATGCAATCATAACGGAGCAAAGCCCAGAACAAAAAGCAGCTTCCAGCGACAACCACTGGCGACATCTGGCTGCTTTTATACTAAAATATAAGTTACATGATGAAAAATCCAGAAAACTCTGCTTTTAAAAACTTAAAAGTTGCACATACTGTCTGTAAAAAAGCTTTATCCATACTAGGGACTAAAATTCTGGATATCTCTGCTTTGATTCTGACCATTGTTTTTTTGCATTATGAAACTCCTTTTACCATTCTTTAAAGAATGTAGTATTGTGTACATATCAAAGCCTGATATATCTTAGTCTTCTGTGCCACAGAGCTACACTGTTGTCCAAAGACTTTGGTGGTTTGATTACCGTCCACGTGTCGAAGGCAAGACACTGCACTGAAGTTGCTCCCAATGGACAGGCCAGCGCCTCACTTGGCAGCTCCATTGCCATCTGTGTGTGTGTGTGTGTGTGTGTGTGTGTGTGTGTGTGTTAATGGGTAAATGAGAAGCCAATTATAAAGCGCTTTGTCCATTAAGGTAGAAAAGCACTCTATAAGTGCATCCATTTACCATTAAAAACACATCACTGTTGCACTGGGTGACATGTTCTTTCATTACCATGAACACACACACTGTAGTTTATTTTGAGTCAATACCACGTATACTGTCCTACTGTTACAAATACTCACTACAGCACCACATTTATTAATCCACAGCTGAAAATAGTGTCAAAGTCCCAAACAAGTCCCAAACCAATGCATTATTTCCTCCTGTCTGAGTAACATTTGCTAAAAACTACAATGACTAGCTGTTAGGTAATTACTGAGCCTTGACAAGATAGGAAAGTAATCAGAGACTATCACAGTATTGCTTTCTGAGCTTTTGAGATTTTGTGACAATATCAGAAATATAGAGATCCACTAATCAATATTTATGTACAAACACTGACTCAAATTACCATGATTAGCCAAGCTAAAAGGAGAGTGAATACTATACTTAAATGTATCAGGTGGACACAGAGAGCTTATTAGCAGCACCAGCAGTGAGGTTTGATGGCAGAAGATGTCAATGGTTTGTTGTAAGTTCCTCAGAACCAAAGAATGAGACTTTCTCCAGTCTACTTTCAACAATCATTTAAGGAGACATCCACCAGTGAAGAGGTAGAGAGACCAATCTGTACACCGACAGGAACAGGAAATTAGAGTTCACTGCAGCAACACGAGTAAAGAACTCTGTGGGGACACGATGCTGTTGAACTAGCTGGCTAACTCTTTGTATAGTATGGATGAGATTTTTTTGGAAAGCTTTCATCTGTTAATCATAGATGATTCATTGAGATTGTGACTATATAGTCATAGATATATGGACTTTTCTCTATTGCAACAATATATGATTTGAAAAAAGGTTTGAAAGTTCAAAAAACATTGAATAGGCAGACCCTGACCCTTTTCTCAGGTCTTGTCTGAAAATAGACAGGCAGCACAAAGAGAGGTGTTATTAGACAGTAAAAAATAATATCAGTAATAACTGCATTTCAGTTGATGCTTTTAAAAGGCCTTTATTTTATATTCTTTCATTGTACAGTAAGGGGATGTACTGCCTGATACAGTGTTTATATCAAAGAATTGTTGTTCTTTTTGGAGGAGCAGGTGGTATGTGTGTCCATTTCATTGTGGTGTGTTTCTGAATCTGAACTGTGACTAAAGAGAAGAGAAGAGGCAATAGTCAAGAAAACTAGATTTAAAAGCAATACAAATAGTTACATTAAGTCCAGTGTGTATGTGATAACATGTTCTTGGTTTAATAAATCTGAGATGTAGCTTAGTAGTAGTAGCGTAGTACAGCTCTTAAGTGAAAAGTAACCAGTGAAGAATGTTGTGACCATTTTTGGCATATGTTCAACTTTGGATAGCGATACATTAGCAGCCACTACATACACTACTTTACATTTGAATCAGTTTCAGTAAGATTGGCATAGCTGGATAGATGAACAGAAATGTAAATAATGAATGATCACAAGTAGCTGAAAAAATAACAATGCAGCTTTGAAGGAAAATTTCACTTAAGGTCAAAACTTCATTCTAAATTGTTGTTGATTCACCAAAATTACTAGTAACATTACACCCAACAGTGTTGGGTGCCCATAGCTTAACTATAAAAATAGTAAAACTGTAAAAAATGTTAAGCTGGTTGAAGTGGTTGTATGAGTTCCATTTTAGATTTAGAGATGTGTAAACCAGAATATAAAGCAGTTATTTAATCAGGATTCAGAGCCATTAAAATGAGAGAAAATACAAAGTGAATGAACACTTAAAGGTCCAGTGTGTAACATTCAGGAGGCTCTATTGACAGAAATGAAATATATTAGAATAAGCTGTTCTATCCATAGGGGGAGCGGGTCCTCTTCTACGGTATTGAACCTCCATGTTTCTACAGTAGCCCAGAATGGACAAACTAAACACTGACTCACTAGATAACGCCTTTTTTGCAGTTTTAGCAAGTTTCTCCTACACACTTGGAAGGCAAGCGGTATTCAGTTGGTTGCAATCTACACATCTAGATGCCACTATATCCTACACACTGACTGGACCTTTAACACCAATTATCTCAATTTTACAGCAACAAAATTAACATAAAACACAGCAACAAGTAAAATATGATAAATTCAAAGCTTCAACAACCACACACTGGAAGCTCTCTGTCTCCCTCTTCTCCTCACCCTTTCATCTCAGTTACTCTCCTGTGTGTGTGTGTGTGTGTGGTGTGGTGTCTGTGTGTGTGTGTCTGAGTGTGTGTGCACGCGCTTGTGCCTCCTGTCCAGATGAATCTCTCTCCACTCTGCTGGATGTGTCACTTCCTGCTCTCTGCGGTTGTCATGGAGAGGCCAGGGCTCCAGCGATAAAGAGCCATCTGCCGTCGGCATGACCACCTACAGCCTGGCCGCCGTCACGGCAACCGTGATTGATAGCCCCCAGAGAGTGACAGAGAGCGAGAGAGAGAGAGAGAATATGATAAAAAGGGAGGAGAGAGAAATGAAGAAGGCATGGAGGAGGAGAAGAGAGGATGAAGGAAGGGAGCAGTTGAAGGAGGAGAAGAGAATAAAGGAGGAAGGGAGAGAGAAAAGAAAGGAGGAGGGAAGAGTAAGAGAGACAGTCCAGATGTCATCCGTTTGCTTCTGGGGGTTTTAAGTTCTCTCCTCTGATTTCCAAGGGAGGACAAATGTAGTAGAACAAATAGACAGTGCATCAATTGCCCACACACACAACACAGCACACACACACAAACACACAGACAGGCATTATAACATAATGGTCATTCATTCAACCTCACTTCCTCCTTTGGCTGGGGGAGGATGCCTTAATAAGAGTTTGAAAGGACAAACAAACTCTTTCTTCTTGATTTCAGACATTTTGAGATTTGCTGTTATTCAAGTTCAGATTTGACAACATTTTGGGGAAAAAACCTTTCGAGTTGCATTTAGTGTCAAAGGCATCAGAGGGAGAAGCTGGTTGATGAGAGGTGGAAGGCTAAACCAAAGCTAACAGTTTGTGTTGTTGTTAAGTCCTGCTGTCACCACCTGGAGTGTGGATCCCTCTGCAGTCTATTACCAACGTACATCCCACTTACCAAACAGAACTGTTTATTTTGGATAATTCTGACAACCCCTGTTTGTTTATTATGAATGACAAAATTTTTGTTTGTACCCACATTTTTAAATGATTATTTCTACGATTGACATACCTGGATAATGTTAATGTTTAACACGTTTTACCACACTATATAAATATTACACAGCTTTATTTATTGCTAGCATTGGATGTAACCTTTTTCCTGCAGAATAGGCCAAAAGAAGAGTAAAGTAAAGTAATACAACTGTTTTGAATGAGGTCTCTAATGGTTGTGTCCCTCCAGCTCTCACCAACTGTTAGTAGTTGCTCGTCAGTGTGCGTATAGCGGGCCTGCACCATCACAGTGGAAAGCCCATTTTGTTCTGTTTCTGCTTGTAAGCTGAGTTGTTCGGTGTCTACTACACTAAAAATCACCCTAAATGTATCTTTAAGATCAACTGTCTGATACAATGGACCATCTCTACCTGTACACATTCATTAGAGCATACTGTATTTAGATAAAACTGTACTATAAAATAACTAATCACATACTTGTTTTGTCCCCAGCCATGCTACTAGCTGTACTAGCAGTGCTTTGAGCAAAATGCTAATGCTAACATCAGCATGCTAATATACGCCCAATATCAATGCTAACATGCTAATGTTTAGCAGGCAATGTAAACCATGTACACCATCTCTCAGATAAAACTAAACTATCGTTCAGTGTATTAGCATGCTAATTAGCACTTACCACACAGTAAAGCTGAAGCTGATGGGAATTCATTTGTTTTGCAAGTATTTGGTCTTACACCAAAGTGTTGGATCAATTTAAATTTTGACCTGATGATGGCGCTAGAGGAACATTAAGGGGATCACCAAAGTTGTTACAATTTATGAGGGGAACGTGATCACAGATACAATACAAGATATTTCAGTCTGGAGGAAAGTGGCGGACACTGTAGTCCTTAGAGTGATGCCTCTAGCATGGCCAAAAATGTGTTTGCGACAGTGAAATATAAAGGTTTCTAGTATGGTTCGATTTCAATTTGCATTAAATATGCGAGTGGCTGCTGAAGTTGTTGTTTTCAGATGTGCTAGCGTAGCTTCTAAGGACCAGCCATCGATTCTGTCACACTGTAGTATGCTGTGAAAATAATTTGACTTGACACTTGCATCAAGGTAATTTTCATACTGTGATGGCATTCATGTATGTCAGCAAGTGGCTACATGAAATGGAAAATACATTTAAAAATCACAACACTGCATTTAGATAAAGGATTTTGTACATCATTTATAATAAACAGGCTGCAATACGGCTAAAAACCATACTAAAGAATTGAGTCTTAAAGGTCCAGTGTGTAGCATCGAGGAGGATCTATTGGCAGAAATTTAATATAATACTCATAGGTATGTTTTATTAGTGTGTAACTACCTGAAAATTAGCAACATTATGTTTTTGTTATCTTAGAATAAGCTGTTTATGTCTACAGGCATTGCGGGTCGTCTTCCATCTTGAGCCGTCATGTCTCGTGGCCACAGTAGTACCTCCTTTGCACTAGAAATGGGAGGGTGAAGCGAGGGAGTTGCAATCTGCAATTTCACCACTAGATGATAAAATAACAAGATAAAATGTGGACTGTCAGCCTCCTTTTGATTTGGGCTAGCGTAGTGACTTTGTATCCGCTAGAGCAAAATAATTGGTTGTTTATACGTTCACATTCAGCACCATTGGAAGTAGTATGATGAACAGTGTGAACAGTAGTGTGAAACTAAAAAAGTTGAGGTGGATGGTATACTATCAGACACCAGAGAGTGGGGTTTGTGTTTCAAACAGCAGCCTCCTCATCCTGCTTTGTGCTCTGATTTGATCAGAACAACAAAAATGAGTTTTCTGTCCTGAATTCTACCTAAAGTGAGAAATTCCAGTAATAGACTGGTAAGACGAGCAGCCAAACCAGTCAGCAGTGGAAACAGTTTTTATTGTGACGACCTTCAGCGCTCTGAGGTGACTCATGACAATGTCAGCTGTACTATCTCATAATTCATTTCAGATTAAAGCGTCACGCTATTGCAATGTCTGTCTGTCACAATTGAGTATGTTATATATATGTAACTGTTTCTATGTGTGTATCTTGAACAGATTAATTTGATTAATCCTTCATTTATTTCTGAGGCCAATCTCATTTCATACCATTCAGTTCATCTCCTCATCTAAATCAATAGAGATATGAATCAGCTCTGTGTGGTCTGCAGGGGAAAAATCCATTTCTATGGCAGGAGATACGAGATCCTCACTGGGCCAGCGTGTGTGAGTGTGTGTGTGTGTGAGAGAAAGAGACCAGTGAAATACGACCCAAGGTGTCTGGGGTCCATCCATTTCCAGCAGCGGCTGCTGATGGCACTGTGTCAGCCTATCATATCGCTTAATGACTCTGAAGTCATCACTTACCTCATCCTGACATCAGGTATCGATTGGTTGGCTGAGAGAGGGATGATGGATGGATGAGTGGCCAGACAGACAGACGGATGGATGGAGGGACATATGGACAGACGGACGGACAGCTGAAGATGGAGCTAATCTCATTAATATAATATGCTGTTTACATATGACTTCATCAGTGGTCTTTGAATCAGTAATACAGATCATAAAAGAGAGACCATTAAATATAACCAGCTGTATATATCAGCTGTGTTTTTACTCCAATCCTTCATGGCTGCTTCATGTTCACTGCAGAGGAGTGGCAGATTGAGCATGATCCTCCATGGATGTATTGAAAGACTGATTTAATATTGTCGGACTTATAATGGATAGTTTTTAAAAAAGGATCAAAATCGATACAGCTGAACCAGAGATATCATCTTTTTTATCTTACAGTACATGCATTGTTCTTTATTTTCTAGCACCTACATTACCCACAATGCCACTCACTCACCAACACTTTGGTTGTCAATTCAGATGTTTATGCTAATTGTTACTAATGTAGCCAACCTATGCAGTAGTACTCCTGTAGACCTGTAAATACACTTTGATGTGTAAAATCGATGGAGAAGTCCTTTAAGAGAGCTGGATACGGCGCAGTTACTCAGCCTTGCTGTCCATTTGTGGCCACCTGTGGTACTGCAACAAAACTTCCCTATAGACCACTAATGTGAAATAGGCATCTGTAAAACAGAAAACCTAAAACTGCACAGTGTTTTTTTTTTACGCTTTTTTTAAAACCATGAAAGTTTCATATTTTTACATTCAGAGCCAAGAAAAACAAATTTCATGTGCATGACATCATCCCAATTAGGGGTGTAAGAAAATATTGATACACACTACATACACTTGAGTATCTCTTTTGTTTTGTGATATTGTACCGATTCTCAAAAACACCTCAGATTTTTTTGTTTAAACCACCAACCTCTAGAAAAATCACAATATATTGCAACATATTGAATCGTATCCCCTGTATCGTGATATGTGTCGCACCGTCAGATTAATGCCAATACACAGCCCTATTAGATAGATATACTTTATTGATCCCAAGCTGGGAAATTGCAGTACACGACGGGAGCTGCGGCTACAAGTTGCCGCTTGAGGCAGCGCCAAGTAATTGAATTGAATATCTTCTCTCTAGCTTTAAAACAGAGCCTGCTACAGCCTCTGAAAGACAGACAGGCAGAGTGGAGGAGGTAAGGATAATGGAGTGGCACTTGTTTTCAGGTGATTTCATGCTCCCCCTCTGGACACGCCCCTGTTCAAGTCTGCATATAAAGATATTGATGAGATGATTATAATTCTTATCTTTTTTCATCTACATTGTCAGTAGATGTCACATTTGGACAATAACTGTGTGTTTAAATGTCTCTAACCATCCCTTTTTGGAGTAGATGTGCTTCAAGCTTTCAACTCTGCAGAATGCAATAGCGAACTAAAGAAATAAAAGCATTAAAACATAAATGAGAATCCTGCTGTTTTCATCTTAGTTGCATAAGGGTTAAAGTGCATGCCAGTTTTGAATACAAAAGCTTTGTTCTGCTGTAGAGTAGCTTGATTTACTTTATTCCCTCATGTATGTAAAGTTACAGAAGACAGCAACTAGACTGCAGTGTGTGACTGAGCTCAATGTATTCATGAAACACAGGGCTGAGAGTGTACTTAACTGTATTTCTTAAGGAAACTTAAGAAAGCCAAATTCCTGTGCCAAGTTCTTTTTAACTTTTACAGAGAAGCGATAGAAGACTCTGCAGCGGGTGATTAAAACTGCCCAGAAGCCACAGGCTGTTCACCCTACTGCCATCTGGGAAGAGCTACAGAGGTTTCCGCTGCCGTACCACCAGACTTAAAGACAGCTTCTTCCCTCAAGCTGAGAGACTCCTTAATTCCTGCTTAAAAAGTGTTTATTTTTATATTTTCATTCATGCATTTATATAATTATTGTTTTGTGTATAGCATAAAGGGACTACAGTTTGTATTTGTGTATCAAAGTTTATGGATTCACACAAGGTGAAATTTTTTCACCACTGTTTTCTTATAGTCAGTTATATATACACATTAAACAAATATGTGACTCACCGAAGTAATAACACCCATAGTTTGCTGTGTTTATGAATATAATCACCTATTTACCTTACACTTACATCTCTTTCTATGATTACATACAAATACAAAAAACCTGAAGGGTTAGTCCTGACTCCTGAGCAGAGCAGT
>NW_023339796.1:20675462-20675759 GCF_004916995.1 Morone saxatilis | reverse complement strand
TCCCACTCACTGACAGGTGGTATGATAACCAGATAATCAGTGTTATTCACTTCACCAGTCAGTGCTCATGATGTTATGGCTGATCGGTGTATATACAAATAGTCTGCTTGGAACCATAGTGTGTGTGTGATATGTTTTTTCCACAAAAAAAGTATAATTTCTACATTAAAATCTTTAAAAAGTCATCTCCTCCTTCTACCTCATTAAAACTTCCAGAATCTCTGAATATATAAATGTTGTTGATTTCTAAAGTTTCCCTGCTGGACACAAGATGTCTCCTCCTTCACTGTAAAGTCC
>NW_023339796.1:20674707-20675404 GCF_004916995.1 Morone saxatilis | reverse complement strand
TGTACAAGTTGATACTGGACCAGATGATCCTTTTGTGCATGCTCTCTTGATGAAGTTGTTTGCTGTTTTGACCACTTACGTTATTCTTCTCGTGCACTGATTCTCTTAAGCTGAAGCGCCAGTAACAGTGGTTACTCTCACCAATGGCCTCTACTGATTCAACATGTTCAGTTAGCTGGAAAAAAGCCGCAGATGAGAGCTCACAAGTTCTAACGGTGCGTGAAACACCACAAAATTCAGATGCTCACAGACGGCCGAACATTGGCCGACTGACCGCCGACCCGGTGTCAGGGCCTTAAGCTGACCCACAGACAGGTTATCTCTTTGGAGAAAAAGGGCTTTTTTTTTTTTTAAGTATTATTTGCTGCGTATATGGGTTGCCAGCTCTACCGACTGAGCTAACCAGGCACCACCGAAAAAGGGCATTTGAGTGTGTCTTGTGCTCTCGTCACTCCTCTCATCAGCCCTACCAACTTGAACTACGGTAGCCTGTGACACAGAATACAACCCCAACATCTGTTAATCTGAACAGCTGCAAAAGCCCCAGAACTAAAAATGTCTAAAATCATGAAGAAAGAGTTGAATTGTCCTTTTAAACTCTCATTATGGCAGAAACATACATCCTCTTGTCTGCCAGAGGAGGAAGTGAAGTTCAATGAATGCCATTATGTTCTGAGGAGCGTGTGTGTGTGTGTGT
>NW_023339796.1:20655527-20674601 GCF_004916995.1 Morone saxatilis | reverse complement strand
ATATATTTCTTTTAATCCGGACCCAAGTGTGTTTCTTAGTTTTTGGTCATAATGGAGCTTTCTGTTGGACGTCAATACAGCATCAAAAACATTGATCTCACTGCAAGTCATGGATACGTGTTGTAGTCACACACCCTTCTCTCTCTCTCTCTCTCTGTGTGTGTGTGTGTGTGTGTGTACTGCTCTCCTTTTCACCCCACTGACTAATGACCTACACCCCCTCCTCCCCTCCCTCCCACTCTCCCCTCCCCCTTACCATCAAGGACTGTGTGTGAGGAAAATGGAGTTTTGGAGGGGGATGGGAAGAGCAGATCAACCACAGATCTGTGGATCATCTGCATCACTGAACACACACACACAAGGGAGGGGCTCTGAGGTCATCAGGGAGGCTACATGCTATTGGTCAGCTGGGAGGTCACAGATCTGTATGAGCAATAATCTCTTTCTTTCTTTCTTTCTTTCTTCTCCTTCTCTTTCTTTCTTTCCTCCCCTACCTGGTCTGAAGTCAATCCAGCATGCACTGGGTAAAAGGGAGGCCACCATTCAAACACAGGGCTAACACAGATGGATACATTTCTCAGGAGAAATTAGCATCTGACATTACATAACTTATGAAGATGGACAGATTCTTCAGTGGATTGTCTAACTGACTTCTAGTCAAAGCTGTAACCAATACGCCTGAGTTACAGCAGTACGCAGTTTCTTATTTTACAACAATGTACAGAACTTCTCCCTTTACGATGTGCTGGAGGCTTCTTGCTGGCAGAACACAGCCTCTATAGTTCAATATTTAATTTATTATTTAATATATTTAAAAGAACATTAAGTCTTCGTGTAGACCATGTTTCACCTACCAGAGCAATGTGACTTTGGAGAAATACCTTCACACTCATCAATACCGTCTCTCTGTCAACCTACAACTGAACTAATGATCACATGATGAAACAAGTTTGTTTTTTGTGACACGATATTGACTAAACAAAAAGTTACTCTCTATTACTCTTACACAAAAAGGTCTGTCTCTGTAGGGATCCTTTCCATAATGTTGTCAGACACCTAAAGTAACAATATGGCAACAACAAGCACAAAGCATTAAATTGCAGCTTGTTTGACACTTGCTCAATGCTGGACCAATTTCACAAATTGTTGTCACCATTAGTCACTTAGACACAGAAATGTGTGAAAATAGGACCCAGTATGACAAATACTAAAATTGCTCTTTAATACAGAGGTAAGGTACTGAGAAACTAACACATTTTTAGTTTTGGTCTTTTTAGAGAAATAGTCTAGATTAATACTATGAAGCTGTTGCCAGCAGGTTGCTTATCTTAGCACAAAAAACTGCATCTTCTTTATACAAATGTTACCACTTAAGTTGAATTTACTCAGTTTTCTACATTAACATTACCTATTGAAACTGCTGACAGATGATACAATTTACAATAAATCGATTATCAAAGTAGCAGCCATTTAAATTTCTGTGGATCAACTAATTTAATTGTCACTGCTGTTATTACGTTGTTAACAGTAGCCTACTTGTTTTTTATGTGACTAACATCAAATCTTTACCTATCAGGGCAATCATTAAGAATCTGGCATATGATCATTTATAAACTGAATTAAGTTATGTTAAGTTCTTTTATGAAGATATGCTGTTAGGCTTTGCAGTGTATATAGCTCGTTTTGATATAATTTAATCAGTTAATAGTAAGTAGAGCCACATAACCAACGGACAGAAGAAAATACTAAAAACTACCACAGGTCAAGAATGAAGTTCCATGCCCAAAATCCAGTCCTATGGTTAGCAATAGCACGCTGCGTTTATCTAAACACACTGAGTCAGACAGGTGAGTGCTGTGAAGACCAGTTCTGTCCACAAAACTTTAGAGAACTGTCTATGTGTGTTCAAACAGGTAAGTCGACAGGTTAATGAACAGTCCATGGAGCTGAAGACATAAAAGACGTCCAACATGGCCGCCACAGTGTTGTTACATCAGCTGAGTGGCTCCTGTAGAGTTCAATAGAGCAGCACCTGGCTTAAAGCTCCATCCACCATCTGTATGAGACAACAGTTGTCTGATGATCTCACCCTGGATACAGTCGCTCTCACTGTAACTCTATCCTTCATTCTCCTCTCATACTGTGTGTGTGTCTGTGTGTGTGCACTAGGTCATGTAATAAGGGCTCGGTTATGAAACATACTGGGAGATGAGCTCACTGATAATAACAGACCAACAAACAGATTAGACTGTCTATTATTTTGCTTTGCACTGATATACTGTGTTATTTCTGGGATGTATGTAGTGTTTTCTTGGTGATAGAGGGGTTTCAGACTGGTGCCGGCTACAGGACTTGGCTCACACTGACCTCTGGTGGATTACAGAAGAACTGCATCTAATGACAACGCGCCGCATTTAAAGGGGCACTTCACCTATTTTACACACGTTCAGTTACTAACACATAACTCAGGGGTCTTACTACCTGCAAAATTACATTTGTTCAAGGGCCAGAATTTTTCCAAGCAGATACTGTGTAAAAAATAAACAAACAATAAATTAATTAAATTAGGTCTAATTAGCCTATAATTGTTCAATATTTTTTACTTTCTTCCAAAATTAATGTCATTTTTATTAGCCTATATTAGTGTGAACAGACTCCTGAAAAGGATGCTAAATCCATAATGATAATTAGATACTTAATTAGAAAATGCTCTTAGACCTCCACTAGGAAGGCAGCTCATTAGGAGTCGTGGTTAAAATCTTTAAATTCAGTTTGTGTGCACCATTAAAATGCTTTGATTGTAGTGTTGATCTGAAGTAGGAAATATTCAGTTTTCATTAGCAGTAACTAAATACATACAATACATGTCACCTTTTGCAGTGAAAAACATGTGTTGGTGTTTGTCTCTAGACTTTGAATTGAGCTGTTATGTCCTGGCTCTACAGTGTACAGAGTGCAGGGGCCTCTGATGCAGACTGTCAGGGGCCCCTGCAGCAGCCAAGTGGAGCTCTGTTCAGTGTGTTTGTTAGTCCAGATCACTGCCTTCTCACTTCATAAATGAGGATTATAAACCAATCTGTGCAGCTACTGGGGCTGCAGCAGCTCCACTGACCCAATCAACCTGATTAAACTGAAGACTGGTAATCAACCAGAATGAGTCCATTAGTCTATATTTACACTCTCTTTTGTCTTCTCCCTTCTCTCATGCTCTCTGTCTTCCCCTGTTTTAAGGACTCTGTGCCATAATAAGACCTTCATTACTGGCTGTTTGATAAAGAAATCAAAGGAAGAGAACAGACAGATGAGAGCTTTACTTAGTGCTCATTTCCCCCTTTAGTTTTATGTCTGGAATAAAAGCAGCGCTGCAAAGTCCCACTTAATGGATGTGATGGAAATTTCAGTGTCAGCAGCATGACTTTATATTCACACCAATATACTGGTGGATATCTGGGTACATTAAGGGAGACTGGCCTCAGAAGTAATTACGTGATATTGGTTAGTGGTGATTAATATGAAAGCATATGGCACTGAAATAGTCAGACTCCACAGATGTTTTGTGGGTTTTTGCTAAGATTCAAGAAGAAGAAGCAGGAAAAAAGAGTGAGTTTTGAGCAAAATGAACCCCTACAATGTTTTCATGTGTGACATGAGATGTAATGTACACAGAACTGCATGGGAGGTTCATAAATCAGGGGTAGGCAACCAGTGGCTCCGGAGCCACATAACTATCTTTCTAAAGCATGGGATAGGAGGAGAAAAGCAACATCTGACAGATAAATCAAATTAGTGTACTATGTCCTGTGCGATGAGTGGCTGTGTTGGTATGTTTATGCCTTTATTGTATTTCTATTGTGGGATATCTTTTGGAAAGTCATTTGTATAAGATTTATCTGTTTATATTTTGCTGTTGTTTATGTATTTTGTCGTTCGATGGCGGTGGGTTAACAGGCCAGAATATATGTTTGTTTTGTTGTTAATGTGTCTGAATAATCCCATGAGGGATCGGTGTTGAAAATGAGCAGAAACAAAAATAAAATCTTCATTCATTCATTCGGTTGCACAGGTGTATTAATGATAGCTGCATTCCACTTAGGACCTGCCATTGTGCATGATGGTTCACTGTCACTACTGCTGTCACTTAATGGAACTGAGTTAGTCCACCTGTGGCAGGTCAAAGTGTCCGCTGTGCAAGCAGTCCATAGTAAAAACTATAGTCATTACCACCAATTAAAAAAAATAAAAATAAAAAATCATAAGTTACGTACTACCCTGGCGTCTTTTCCGCTATATTTTGCCAATATGGCAAATATTTACTAGTCTTGAGTCTTCTAGCTGGGCTAGCCATGGATTCCAAATCCAAAAAAAGAAAAAAAGTCTCAGAAGAGAATGGAGAATTTAACAGTGCGTGGACAGATTTCTTTGCTTTCACCACCAATGCTGCTGGCTTATGCTTAATCTGCAGCGAGAAATCAGCATTGTAAGACTCAAATATGTATTTTCGCCCCGAGAAAAATAGCTCTTTTGATAGTAAAGGCTGCTGGCCTCTGCTTTTTTGCACCCTGCAGGTTCACACTTGTTGGGTAATACAGTAAGTTGTACTTTGGTTGAGCACACAGATTATGTTCCAACCAGACCACATTAATGAGGTAAAAAGTGTTACAAGATCCTAACACCGTGTAGCCGTTTGAATGGGGGAAACACCTGTTTGCAGAGGCAGGAGCAGAGATGAGAAATTAGTTTGTGATCCTTCCCCTGGTGGCCTCAGCAGAAATGTAGAAAGAACAGAAACAGCTAAAAGAGGGAAAAGTGGAGAGGAAGAAGTGAGAGCAGAAAGACAGAACCGAACAGAGTGAGAGAAGTTTATTGACAAGTAAGATACAGATGAGAGTGGAGGCCTGAACCTAGTCCCAACACACACAAACACACACACAATTTAACTTGGGCTTGTTGGTAGAAAAGACACGTTTAATTAGGGCCAATCTGAAATCTTACCACAAAATAAAATTAACTCAAGTAGAAAATGTACAACAATCTCCTAAAAGAAAAACAGCGGTAAGTAAGAACCAGAGATGAGTGAAAAATAAAAACCCACTTTGGAGATAACCCCGGTTCAAACAGTGACCCAGTTTTCTGTGCATCTCTGCTTGACATATAAGCTTACACTGTTAAGACAAACAGAGGACTGGGAGGACAGGGTTCACTTCTATTTAAAAATAATTAACAAAAATAATCTGTTTCTAAAGGTTTACCACACAAAACCAACAAACATTACCAGTAAAATAATCTGTTAAGACAGAAGAGATCAAATCAGACTAAAGGCACATGTGCTTTGGTCCCAACAGGTCTCCTCCCAAAATCAGAGACCAAGACCAGAATCACATGTTGAAACCTTGTCTCTACAGACAGCATTTGCATGCATCCTGTGTATGTGTGTGCACCCACTCACAGCAAAGGTTCATGAAAGACTGGGATGGCATTTAAACAGGATCATCAAAGGTAGCTCTATCGATCCTTCCTAAGTCCCGTTCCTTTTTGCTCTGTGCTCCAATAACAGGTGAGCAACCTCGGCCAGAACCTCTGTCAACTATCTGCTTTCCTGTACTTTGATATGCTACGTGCTAGGCTAATCTAAGTTGGAAAGACAACCAAATTTTGTAAATGTAAATTAAATTAAATTATTTATTAAATTAGCTAGCTGGTTAGCTAGTATTTTGCTAACATTAGCTACGTAACTTCAGCTGTGACTATATATATCTCTCGATATGTTGTTTTTGTCTTTTGAGCATCTACAAAATTTGGTTGTTTTTTCAACACCGATGAGCCTAGCACATAGCATATCTAAGTACAGGAGAGGAGAAAGTTGACCAAGGTTGCTCACCTGTGTGAAAAGGGGCGGGACTTAAGAAGGGTCAACTCATTAAGGAAACTCCAACTTTGGATCCGAAGTATTACTTCATGTCAGCAACATGTTAATGTCAATACATTCCTAGTTATTTTGTAAAGGCGATATCAGGGGTATTCAATTGTCCTCTGCAAATTACTACTCCCATTTCACAGAATTCCATTAAACATCTCCATGACGAACTTGATACTTTTGATCAAATCAGGTATGAATAAACAGATTTAAAGTGATTGTTCGGCTATGGGAACAACAGCAAGGAAGTACGGCAGTTAAGAAAAGCTGCCTCTCGAAATTTAGAAATAGCTTCTTAGAGGACTTCTGTGTACTTAAGTCCTCAAACTTGAGTTAACGTCTGGCTTTTAAACTACATTTAAAGTGAATCTGTGTTAAAGCTACAAGCTGTTTTAGTGTAGGTTGCTAAAACGCCTACAAAGTATCATTGGGTGCTGGTAATGTAAAACAGGTCATATTTACATTGCGGATGAGAGAACAGTGTGAATCACACTTAAACCACATCAACTCTTTTAAGCTTGTAGATTAGAACAAAATGTCCAAGATATCCGTATGTTTTGATTTTGAGAGCACCAAAGTGCACAGATGATGAGGATGAGATTTGGAGGAGCAAACCAGCACACTGAGAATGTGTGTGTCAGAAACTGCACGGTTCAAAAGACATCCTGATTTGATGGCAGCTGTTGACCGCCTACCAGGAAAGGAAAGAGGAGTCACATGACTACAATCGTGACACAATGTATGTATATAAAAATAACAGATCATTAATTAATGGAACGTAAACCTCGACAGAAAATGCAAGGAAGGAGACACTGACAGGTGATCACTGGGCAGAGCAACAAAAAAACAAACAAAAAACCCCCCAGCTATCTGCACTTAGCAATGATATAGGTGATACAGAGTCAATTAAGAACTAAAACTGCTCTATAGAGTGACAGCAGGCTGAAAAGTTTACTGACCCCCTATGATTGAAGGATTCAACCAGCACCACTGACGGCTGTGGTCAGAAGTGTTCTTAATTGCACTAATAACCACACCCTACTGTGATGTCAAGGTGTACTGACTCACCCTAGAGTACACTTTTAGATTAAGCAAGGTGAGACGTTAAACCACTGGTGGTAAGGACTGAAGCACGTACTGCTTCTACTGGATGACAAAATGTCCTTTGTGGAATTTTGATTCTCAGTATTTTAACTGAAAACTATTTCAAATGGTTTAGTTTGAATTTGAAGTTTTGAACGTTTCAGAGATATATATTGTACTGCTTAATCAAAGGTTTGGGGGTAGCGCAGAAGAGGTTAACAGAAAATGTAAAATAAGGAGACAAATAGTAGTGACTTCCTCGCTCGTCATAGATCTTAAGGTTCAGGAGTCGGGTGTTAGGGTTAGATGGTAGACTTTGAAAAGGAAACTTTCAGATGGTGATTTCCTCCCATGTCGTAGTTGTGAAGGTCCATCAGAGCCTGAATCGCTTCCTCGACTGACGACATCTGGATTAAAGACATCTTACGGTCCCTGATGAGGAAAGGGCAGAGACAAACAGTCGTTATGGAAACTAACAAGAAATGTTCATGTTTCTTCTCTCCCTGCATGTCACTGTTTACTTCCAATAATCTTTTAGGTACAAACTACACTAGATATATTTATTCAAAAAAGATTTATGTTGAAGTGTTTGTAGACTTTTTGAGTGTTCATCGAAGTGCTTCTTACTGGAAGAACTTGAAGGCCTTGACGGTTCCTCCGCTGTTAGAGAACAGAAGACGCAGATCATCCTCTCCAACTCCATCCCTAGACATGCAAAGACAAATTATTAATGTCTTAAGGAAAAGCAACATGACGTCAAAGCAATTCCGACACTGATTAAAAAACAAACACAAAAAAGAGAGTCATTTGACTCAGAAGTGTAACGGTTGTACTACCGGATATTGGAGAGGTGAAGTGTTGCAGATGGAGGAAAGATGTTCTGGAAGTTTTTGGATCCTGGCTTCTTAAAGCGATGGAGTGGAGAGCCAGAAAAGTCTGTCCAACAAACACAAATATTGACATAATGACAATAACGTTAGGTGCAAATTCCCTGTATAGTGTTGGACACACTTTGTTGTGTAAAGATACTGACAAGCTAACCTCTTACCTTTCGTTAGTAGTTGGTCATCCAATCCTTCTCTGGGCAAAGCCACCGTCTGATGTTTAGACAGCGTTACTCTCATCACTTTACCAAACACCTTCTGACCGTTCAAGTGGCTCATAGCTACAGGTGATGAAAAACACGAAGTATAGGCAGGTGTAAAGTCGAAAAAGCCTGACAGCATTTCCACATCCTTCCAATCACATCATATCTGTGGTTCCAAATATATGAGGAAGTGAGCGATCAACAAGTAAACCTTAACATCAAGATCTTAACTTGATTCTACATACATAAAAAACGTGAAACACAGCCAAAACAGACAACCCAATACATTTAAAGTGTATTTAATCTGTTTGTCTATTTAATAATTGTGTACTATGTCTGCAATTCAGAATAAAACAAAAGGTGTATGATAAAGGCAAAAAAAGCTGCAACATGAAGAATAAAAGCAACAACTCACGAAAAAAAAGCGGCGGGTAAAGACAAGGTTTATGAGCTGAAGCGCAAGTGAGCATTTCAATTATCCTGGAAACAAGAGACTGGCGCTTCAGAGCGTGTTTCCTGCCCTACGCTGTTGACTTGTGTATTCTGGTCTTAAAAAGGAAACAAAACAGTGTGTTTCTTCGCTTAAAATCTGCTCTGACAGACTGGCCTGGTGGAGACATTGTTGAGGAATCCTGAAATTCGATCTGGACTCGTGATTTATTTTGAAAATTTTAACTGTGCTTCTTTTAGTATCATCAGTTATTTTTATTTTTTTATATCCATATGAATCAAAAACTCACCCAGCTGAGCCTGGTTGCCATCAGACAACTGTATCAGAGCGCTGTCCTTTTTGTTGTAGAGGATCTTTACCCTCTGGACATCACCGTAGACTCCTGAAGGTAGGGAAGAGAGCGAGAGAGCGAGAGAGATAGAGAAAGAGAGATAGAGAGAGAGAGAGAGAGAGAGAGAGAGAGAGCAGGGTGGAGTAGGAGACGAGGAGGAGGACAGAACAGACAGAGCAGGAGAGATGGAGCCAACGAAGATAAAAGAAGGAGAGGTGTGAAGGATGGAAGGAATAAAGTTAGTGCTAGAAAGACACATGAAAAGAAAAGATGGAATCTTCCCATTTGACTTCCACTAGAAACTCAATCAAATGATTCTGTATAGCCGAGAGCTTTTATGTTACGACTGTCAACCAGAGAGAAAACACACCTCAGCTGAGCTTTACCATTGACATACACCTCAAACTGTTTGGAGTGTTCTGTGCATGATTCAGAAATCCAGCTTGAAAATTGGTGATAAAAAAAAAAAAGTAAAACAATATATGAACATTGTAGGAAAAAGACACCATTTTCAAAACCTTTTCAAAGGCATGCACTAATCTAAGACAGAAATGTACAGTAAATGCAGATCATTTTAGACTTTTTAAAAGCTGTGGATATCCGGGAGTAGCTAAAACTGGTTCAATGTGTCAGGACAAAAATGTAAATATTACTGGGCTGGTTGACAGTCTAGTGTGACCCTTATGATATGCTTAGTTAAGGTGATTGAGTGGCAGGTAATCCCAACTGCAAAGTTGTAGAATAAAATGAAAAAGTGAACTATGACTGCACTTGATTCATACAAAATCTAGAGAAAAAGGCAAAAAGACAAGAAGAGATGCAGAGGTTTTAAGAGCTAGAATGAGTCTTAGTGAGTACACTGGACTGTCATGATCAATGTGGTGAGAACATAAACACTACAATGATCCATGTGTCCCTAATAGACCGGAGGCTCCAGTGTTCTACTGACTGACAAACTCTTGACATTTGAGTGAATTAGTCCAAAACCTGGACCAGACAGTCCACTCAGAGTAAATTAGTATCTTTGTCTGTCTTTTTGTCAAGTTTCTTACAGAAGTAACATGTGAAACCTGCGAGAAAGAATGTTTTCTATGTTGCTCTCTGCTACTACAAAATGAGAAATAAAAGAGGTCTGTTAGTGTCAGAGCTTAACTAATCGGTTATTTTGCCAGTACTGGATCCATAACGGAACACAACCCCACTCATTTCTAGGGCTGTCACTGTTGTCGAAATTCAAACATTTGTTCGAATGTGGTTCATTTTGACCTGTTTTAAATTTAAAATGTACAGTCTGTGAGCACAACACACTGTTTGAAGTAGTTTACCTTGTGATCAAGCAGAAGGCGCTCCACTATCAGCTTGACCTTTGTCATGCCCTATTGATCTGTCAGTAAACTAAGCTAGTAAATGTTGTGTTGTTTACTAAGAAAATAGAGGACACTAATCTGTGTCAAATCTATGGACTCACTAAACGTTAGCTTGCCACCCAAGTGAGGCAACGGAGGCACCACAGACAACCTCTGCTGACTGCTACTATTCGGTACACTTGGCTTCAGCAGGCCGCTTGCCAGAAGCTTGTACAACTGATAAGAGAGCAACATTTATATGCAAGGATATGCAGATGTATTGTATGTGGCTACAGGTGTTTTTGAATTCATTCCAACGAATTGGGTGTCATTTGAAATTGGTTCAAACGTGATTTTTGCAGCAGTTTGGATCCTCGTCATTTTTGCTGTACTATCAGCACACTAATAATGTTGCTGTGCCAATTAGTATCTGTTGTTTACTCAAAATCAGGGCAGATTGGTAAGGCTGTATTAAAAAAATATTAATATTAAAATAACAGGTTTTGCTTGCTGTAATCATTGCTCCGGTTCATGCCAACCATTTAAAGATCCCTGTCCAATCCGCTTCCAGTGAATATGATGCGGGACAAAATCCAGTCCTCCTTCTGTGCAAAAATATATTAAAAAAATATCTTTACATACATAAGTCTGAGTTAGTCTAATTAAGTGTGTATCAAGTGTCCTAATAACACTATTTTTTTTTAACAAAATTCTCTTCTTGTGTTCCCCTCGTGTTTTCCTGGAGAGGGATAGTAACAACAAGAAGAGATTTTGTACTAAAAAGACTAGACTTTTTATTTTGTATTTATTTATATTTACATGTCTTTTAAGCTTAATCTTTTATCTCTTTCACCTTCCTTATCTATCATCATCAACATTTTCCCTACCATGTTTTTATCTTCTTTTGTTTGGCCTTTCTTTCTCTGTTTGTTACATTATCTTCTGTGTATACTGATTTCACTTGTCGGTCAAAAGCACTTTGTAACTTATTGTCTAACTTAGACAACACATGGATGATTTTGGTGTCTTTGTTCTCATCACTTAATAGATACGCTGACCAAACAGACAATCTCTCAGACTCACTATTCTTCCAATGTAGAGACAGAAGAAGATTTTATCTCTGTAGTGTGCAATATGATTGAGGGAGGCTTGGAGATACAGAAAAACACAGAGGAATAGCGTGTCCACGACATCACTGAAGAAAGTGAACAAAATTGGATTAACAGAGAGAGATATACAGATAGAATAGTAGAGGTTGAACATACCGAAGAGGGTAAAGAGACTTTGAGGCGTGACCATCTTTAGAGAGAGAGACCGCAGAGCAGAGGACAGGAAGAGGAGGAGCAGAGGAGGAGGAAGAGGAGAGACGAAGGTAGAGATCAGACCGCCCAGCGTTGGACGAGGGGGGAAGTGGTGGTTTCCATGATGATGCGGGGTGGAGCAAAGATGGAAGGCATGGGGGAGTTTGGGGGAGGGTGGTCAAAACAGCAAACCCAAAGTCGGGTTAGACCGGATTAAGAAAAGTAAGGAGAGGAAAAGGAGGTGAAAATTTTGTTGGGTAAACGTACATGAGAGGGGGAGGGTTTTAAGAGGAGTGTACAACATTAAAGGATGTATGGCCAAATGGAGAGAAAATAAATGAAGGGAGGAGCAGAGGAGGAAAGAAAGGAGGCAGGGAAGGGAGAAAGGAGGAGAGGAGGACAAAAACCAAAGCAGAGGTCAGTAAACAGAGCATCAGTGGAACATCAACGGAGTCTGAATGATTGCTGGTTCGATTCCAAACACACACACATACCCACAATTCTTCCAGTTCTGTTAACACACACATACACACATTCCCTGCTGGATGCATTTATCAGTGAGGAAAAGAAAGGATGGGAGGGAGGTAGAAAGTAATAACCTTGAGGATGTAAAAAAGCATGAAATAAATAAGTGGATGAAAGTGAGTGTCATGAGATATCAAACCAAAAGAGGGCAGTACCATGAAGCAAGTGGCCAACCAGATCAAATATAAGTGGAGGTAAAACTGACTGACAGTAAACAAGTGTATATTAACAATGCTCCTTTAATTGTGATACTTTAAAGCAAAGATATTTTCATTGTTTTAAGATAGAAAAATTATTAGTTTTGTGAATTATATTTAATTATAATTATTATCATAAAACCACTCTGATACCACATCTGATTTACAGCAGGTGGAGGAGAAACAATGTCAATGTGTTTGGAGATATTTTACACAACTTTTACAAAATTAGTAACATTTAAAGGACCAGTGTGTAGGGTTTAGAGGCATCTAGTGGTGAAGTTGCAGATTGCAACTAACTGTACACCGCTGGCAGCTGTAGAAACATGGCGGAAATGGTCGGAACAAAGTGGCATCGGTGCATCCCTAGTTTATTTGATTCAGCAGGATGTCCAACATCCCACATGAGACCTGTGATAAATCATCTGCAATAAAGCAATCACCTTTGAATAAGATGATCAGCATACTGCGTTAGTTTGCGACATGTCAACTTAAATACTGCCATCAAAATTCTAAATTATTATTTATTATGATGGTCTTGTTTTTATTTATGTAGGTCATATAGGACCATTAGTATTAAACTGAGACTGTTTCATAACCAATTTAAAACTCCTTACAGTACATTTAGACCAACCAAAGAATTTTCTTGTGTCCAGTTCAGTTGCAGCTGTGCTAGAAATAGACATGATATCACATAATTCATCCTCACTGGCAAATGATTTACCAGAATTTAAATATTCTGCGTGGGTCTTGCACTTAACTACTTAAGCAAACTGGAACTGTACAGTAATAAATGTTAGTCTCTGTTTGGGGTTTATATTGCTATGCCACCAGGAAACCGGGTACATGTACTGCATGAAAATGATTAAAATCTGTTGAGAAAGTTGAGAAAGGATGAACAAGTGACTGAAAAACAACCCCCTGGATTCAAACACTCTCAACATGAAGAATGGCCACACCACACTCAACCTCTACCTAGCCACTGGATTGTACTTGGCAGACGTGTGTGCAGGAGCTGCTGCTCTCAAGCTCACCACAGAGAAACAGCCAGGATACAGCTGTTGAACCAAGACTTTACCAGAAGGGGGCACAAGTGTGAAACCACCACTCCACTATGGAGTAACAAAGACAGACAGAGAGGTAGAATGATAGATAGATGGAACACACGCAAACAGATATTGCAGGTATAGAGATACAGATGAAAGAGTAGGTGCACATTTACAATCAGAGAATACACTGAAACTTGACAGGAAACAGAAATGTAAGATAAAGTATAGAAGTATGTAGGTGTTCAGTTTAGAGAAAACCAAGAGGCTTTAAAAACATAACTGAACCTTTAAGATCTCACAGAGTTGTAAAAGGTAGTTGAAAATATTTTAAGACGTTAAGTTTTGGACCTGTGAAAGTTCATGGAGAAGAAAAATCAATCTGGAGAATCCACACACACACACACACACATATCAGAGCAAAGGGTAATTCACAAGGTTTGATTTCTCAGTAAGTAAACAATGTCAAAATCAGAGAGCTGCTCCAAGTTAAGCCCGATAGAATCAGTAACAGGGATGGTAGTCTTCTGAATCTGTTCTTTAAGGCAAGATGAATTGACCATGAAGTAATTGCTAGTGCTTGTCATGTTCCAATAGGATCTATGTACACACTCTAGAGAAGTGAGTGACATGTAGCGAAATGTTTATCCTGTGTGAATTTTCTAGAACATAAATGAAGATTTCCTTGCCAAAAAAAGGTTGAACAGTGAGTTTTCAGTGTACAGTAAAGAAACAACACCATTTTGTAACACACTTTACTTTTTTTACTTTTACACTTTTAAGTGTTTAAGACAATGTATCATACTTCGAAACTTTATGACCCAGAGTCACCCTGTGAATCTACTGTAATTGTACTACACGGATTACATCTAGGTGGAAGATGCTCTTTACTTGTGCTATAAAGAGGGCAACTCATACATACAACCACATGCTCACACAGGAATTCACACTGCTACCAACTCAAAATCACAGCTTAAATGAGTGTAAAAGTAGAGATTGCAAACACTCATTCACAGTTATGCTTATGGTTAGTGTACCTCTTCATTCAGGTTGGACGCCAACAGGACCCCTGACACTCCGGACCCAGACAGAGCAACCCGACCCGCAGCTGCTGCCGCCGCCGCTGCGGCACTCAATGGACTAATGGCTCCTGTTAGGAAAACATAAGACAATAACCAGGTCACAATCACACATGCAATACAACAACAGAAAAGCAGATTAAAACTATAACACTACAAAGACAAAACTCAACTTCAACAATGAAAACATATTACATGGGCTTCTGTCAAGACTAATAATTCCTCTTTAATAGATTTAATGGATTGATACAATAGAGAAAGGCAATACAGGCTACTCTGTTAAACAATCACCCCAGAGTGCTACAGCTAACAAAGACAGTGATGTGCTTTATGCCATGGTAGTATGCTGAATGTCATTTAAGCTTGGTTAAGCTAATGAGCTAGCAAGCTTTACATCATTATTGTGCAATAAAACCTAAGCAACATCATCTTGATCAAAACATACAATACTATATTTACAGTTATGTTGAAAAAGTTGCATTTGCTGGAATTGCCCGCAGATATAAATGGTCAACAAAGTTATGTACACTAATGTAGAGGCCATTATTTAGACCTGAGTAGTTTAAGCTTTGAGGTTAAACAATTCATACCGATTTACTCCAAATATGTACTAACCTTAATTGAGGATCATGCACCCTCTCCCACTTAAATGTAATTAAAACCTAAATGATCATGTATAACTATAATAACTTCAAAATAAGGAAAGCCAGAACCCTATGATTATCTATTTTACATCACTATGCAGAGAAAATGTGATTTGTTTTGTAGGCTTGGCTTCTTAATTATAATGAAATGAATAATACATTCAAAATGCAGATTAGTATTGCATTCTTCCCATTAAATAGTTAAACACGGGCCCAAAGGGGGCAGCAGTTAGTGTGATAAGAGGGGAGTGGCCAAACTCTCATCAAGCCATGCACAGACAATTCAACCAACAATGCAATCAATATTATTTCAACCACAAATCTCATTTCATTCCTTTTACATGGCAAATTACATATATATCTACACACTACATACATACATACTATGTATACTGTAGACTGTTTATATTTATTACAGAGGGACAGTACCAAGAAACATTTTTAAGACTATACTCAACTATATTCAAAACATTTAAGAACTGGAATTCAGAAAAAATCATAGTCACCAGATTTTCCATGATATTCAAGGCTAATAACTTTGATTATGTGCATGACCTGTTACTGCATCACACGACAACAATGATGAAACAGTCATTTTATAATTATGACTATCCTATGGCCGGTATTTATTTAATCTATTAATTGAGCTGATAGTTGAACTAACCACTGAGGCTACTCTGAAAAAAATATTTTTTTTCCAGATCTGGCACATTCAGAAATTCATAGCAGGACATGATAAGAGACAGGCCATCAGTATGACATAAAACAGCAGAGACAGTGTGATGGAAAAACAGAATTAAGAATAAAAAAAAGATAGATACCTCCACCCTGCGAGAGAGAGAGAGAAGACGAGTAACCTCCTCCACTAGAGTAGGAAGCTAGCGCTCCAGATGGGGTACCTACAAAAGTGAGTAAATATTGTCAATTAGTCAAATATTTATCTAAAACTACACATATATGAAGTTGGTTTTATAGCCTGCACAGATTATGCAATAATATTAAATTAAACCAAACTAATGTGTCAACAATACAAACATGGTACCTAACATAGAATAGATCTGTTAATTTCTTATCACAAATAGTATTCTGAAACGCTGTGATTATTTGAGGCCAGACCTATAACTGGGCACTCGTATCTTTTAGACACAAGAGTTTGACCAAAGAAGTACTAGGTTCTATTTCCCGTTAGAGGAGGTGATGCAAGACAACCAAAAAATATTACTGAGAAGAGGAGCACACAATCTTTTCTCGATGCTGATCCCAGACCAGAGTTCTTCGCTTAACTGGGCATTGGTTCAACTAAAGAGAGACTGTCCATTTCAGTTATGAGTGCAAGCCATGTGAACTCTGCAAAAGATGCAGCTATTGAACAATCTTGCTAGTAACAGACCACCTTTCCAGAGTTGAACTATGTTGAAGTAAATAATGAATTCGTATAATTCACATAGAAGTCACACGTATGGCATAGCTTAAGGACTGTAACCGTATTCTTCCATTAAGATTCTACTTAATGCACAACGGCCGCGTTTCCATCCATGACACTCCACGATCCATAACCGGATTTCCAGGAAAATCCAACAAAAATGCAAATGCTTTCCATCCACCACTGTTATGCAATTATTAGGAGTTGGTTCAAGAGATAAGCAGTAGTTGGCAACCTTGTTTGTTTATGTATTAATGTGAGGAAGATGACATCAGACCTTTTGGAGTGATCATGGATGAATTATAGCGCCATGGGAGTGATGGGGAGACTATCGGAGAGGAAACAGCTGATCAGTCATGTGACTTAAATTTCCACTAAGTAAAAACTTATTCGGAAAGTCTTTCCATCTTCAATTAAGCACATTAACTCCTTTTTGAAAAAGGCAAAAACCACCTGAAGTGAGTGTGAATGCGATACATCAAAATGTTCATGAAAATAGGTTGATGGAAACACAGCTAATCTGTGCACGACTCTGATACATTGTTTTGTTAGCACTGAAACAACAGCTCATATTTATTTGTCTGATGTATGTATCCTTTTGTCCCAATAAAGAATCAATTTCCTGCCATGTCCAACCAAGTGTCACATTATATAAAATTCAGTGTAGATGCTGGTAGAAGCTGAAAATACTGTCTGTATTTATCTCTTTTGTTGATAATTACAGTAATGTAGAGATTGATTGTGATTAAAGATATGATTGTATGTTTAGTTTTACCTTAGCTAATACTTTGTCCTAATACCAGAGCTAGCACAAGCACTCAAAAATAAAGCTTACGGTTTATTAAATATTCATTAAACTGACAACACTGAAAGCTTTTGATTATCTTGAACCATTATCGCAGCCAAACTAATGAACACCAGCAGCCTCACCACATCAAAAACACATCAACCTGAGCTGATGCACATCAAAGCAAAGAAGAAACTAATTCCTCAGGGAAGTGCAGGATCTTAAAAAGATCATGTACAGTAATTGTTACTCCTACACTTAACAAAGGCAATTTCTTTGTGCATAAATGAGGAGTAAATATAAAACGCATTATACATTAGATCAACATCACATCAAGATTCTGGAAGTTCTGGTTTTGTCTGTGTTATACTACTATAATACTACTGCTGCGTAAACATGGCACAAATTCCATGCCATTATAAGGATGGACCTACATTATAGAAAGAAAATACATATATTTATCACAGAAACTTCATCCTGATTAGTGTGCTTTACCAATATAACAGATCCACAATCACAGCCAGATGATAACAACCAGCCTCCACAACTAGCTACCCTGTTCCAATTGGTGTTATTACATAACAACCATTATGTGTCTTATTGTAGGTAAGAAATTCATTAAGGTTCACACTAATAACCCAGTGCTAACTTCCTGCTTATTGGCCCAGTGGAGAGAGAATAAGCTCCAGTAAATAGGAATGACTGGAGCTGCAAATCTCTCTAACCCAACCTAAACTGACATTTTTTTTTTTTTTGGTCATAAAATAATAGTCAGGTGCCCATATGAAAACAGAAACAGGTTTGGCTTGCAGTCATTATTCCTCCTGTTCATACTGACTCTGGAGAGATCCTTTCCCAAAGACATTTTAGTGTAGGTGATGGGGAAAAATCCAGTCTGAGTTAGACAGATCAAATTGTTATCTTCCAAAATTAAACTAAATTAACTAAAAAGTCTTTTTAGTATGAAATGTTGGTGTTACTATCACTCCACTGCAAATCAACAAGGAAACAACTTTTGAAATGCAAAGAAGGAATTTCATCCCGAATGACTAACTTTGGAAGATATACACTTGAGTAATCTAACTAAACAGTGGAATATATTTTTGCACAGAATAAGGACTGTGCCTTTTGTCCCCCATCACTTATACTGTAAGAGTATTAGGAGGTCATCTCTTAAAAGGCTAGTGTGAACAATGGTTACAGAAAGTCAAAACTGTTTCAATGTAGGGCTGGGCGATATGGCTTAAAAATAAAATCTCCGATTTTTTCACACCAAACCCGATTTACGATTTTAATCGATTTTAGATACTGTGCTCATCTCTTCTACGCCGCGGGTGTTTGGTGGCTGGGAGCGGTCCTGTATACCTCTCGCAGAGCAGCAGTACCAGTTGTTCCCCACTGCCTGCTGCACCACCTCGCCTCTGCGCTTAGAGTGCCTCGGAATAATCATTTGGTCAAGTGACCCTTGGCTTAAACCTTTGGTTGCCCACACCAGCTTTCCAAGACCACAACTCTTTGCATGTGTCGCTGCGTACTTGCTATCGCCCGTGATCAAGGACGCCACCAAAAACCAAACCAGTTCCAAACAACCGAGACAACTGTGCCTTCTTTTGCGGACCGTGCTCCCATCCTGCGTCTGACTGCCATGTTTCTGTGTTTATCTGTGGAGAGGTGCGGCGAAAAGGAGAGGACTCACGTCGCACTTCTGACCTACGGGAGCCCAACAAGGGAGCGCCGGTGCGTTGTGGAAGTTCAAGAGAAAACCAGCATTTTAACTAAAAATAGAATCGCTGTTTAACTAACGCAATTCTGAATTAATTGATACAAAGATACGCATTTACGACCCAGCCTATTCCAATG
>NW_023339796.1:20647768-20655502 GCF_004916995.1 Morone saxatilis | reverse complement strand
ATCGTGTTTAACTACGAATTTGAATTAATTGATAAAATCGATTTATCGCCCAGCCCTATTTCAATGTGGTATAAATATGGGCACATGAACATTCTTTTAATAGACTTGGAATATTGAACCTATATTTTAAGCTTAAATGCCCTGAATCTGCTAAATACTATCAAATGAAACAGAACTTATTTATTATGAAACAACTTTGTAATACTGTATATTTGGAGAAAATATCATTATAGAAAATGTAAATTGTATTGATATCATCCAGTATGACCACAGTATTGATGCAGCATACAGTAATCCATTCACATTCTAAATACACCTCATAAACATGTATTTTCACTTTCATATTGTTAAATAAACCACTGTGACAAAATGCTCTCACAGTTTTAGATGGCTACCATGTGCATTACACTGAAAACCTGCAGCCTCCAGTTGGTCTGATGGCCAGGAGTCCTTCTCAGTCTAAGCTTACGTTTTGGCTGATGCTTCACCTGAGACAGACACAGCACTTGAGACAACAGCAGTGGATAATAAGGGAGAGAAGGTAGGGATGGCAGTCCCTTCTCCACAAGCCCTTCCACTACTGAGTGCCACTCTGCATGAAGTCTCAATAACAGTGGAGGACACTCTGTTGTAAGGGGGAAGTCATTTATAAGTAGTTAAATTTAGGACTGACGCATACCACTATCCCTCTCACCATGGATACTGATGGATGCTTTACTCCCTCAGCTGTTGTTTTGTGTTGTTCTGGTGCTGCCCCCAAAAAGTAGATAATTCAAGTCATCAGTAGAAAAGAGACCTCGACTTGCATGTTAGTTGAATCACTGCACTTTGATTTATTTTTTTCTTTTATTGCCTTTATTTGATAGTGACAGGTGAAGACAGACAGGAAAGGGGGGCAGAGAGAGGGGATGACAAGAAGCAAAGGTCCCCAGGTGGGATTCGAACCCTGGGCCGCTGCAGCAGGGACTCAGCCTCAGTACATGGGTTGCCAGCTCTACCCACTGAGCTAACCGGGCGCACTGCACTTATTTATTTATTTTTTTTGTCAGTGTACACAGGACACATACTTTTATAGTGACATGAAACAAACATAGGCTGATATAAGAGCTGAATATGGGACTGTTGCTCTGCAGAATTGCTGAATGGACACTAACCTGGCAGGGGGAGTGAATAATATATTTCTCATATTTATTGGTAAGGTGTATAGACAAAACATCAGTTATAATGTTGAAATTGAATCTACAGATAAGAAAAAGCATGAACCAATAAACCATAAGCACATGACAAATTTGTCGCAGACAGTAAGTTTAGAGTGCAGAACTAGCTAGTAGCATCTGGTAATCTGGTCAGAACCTTAGATTATAATTCCCAATTGTCACTGCTCAAAACCCCTCTTTTTTGAACAATATTGTAGATTCTGATTTGTGATATGTGATTTGGTAAGCCTCTAGGCTGTTCGGCTCTGCCTGCACATCTTTTGCGAATGCATGAATAATTACTTGTTACTTGTTTTGCCCATTAAAAATGTTCTATCTGACTTTTAATATTTTATCTACTATTTTATCTTTTGCAAACAAACAATGAAGTATTGGATAGTTACACAGGAAGAAACCATTGATTATAAGGAAAGACAGCTCACATTGTTACTGTTTCTTTCTGGCATGATCAGTTTGTCTTGCATTTAGAGTTTCAGAGTGTGATCTGGTGACAGACTGATCACAATCTAAAATGCTTTAGAGAAAAACAATAATATAATTATTTATATTATTATATATTTATATTTAATTAATATGTTGAAGCTTCCACACAAACAATGGAGTGGAAAAGGTGGGAATGTACAGTATTGGTCAGAATGAAGCTGAGCCATAGAGGTGTGTCCTTGGATTTGAATTTAGTGCCTCGGGTCAGCCCATGATTGAGCAGCACCACTAGCAAAGTGGAGGGGGGTCTGTGCATCAATGGGGCCACAGTTTTGACACCTAAATATTGTGGATATCCAGACGGAGATATGAATGGATGAGGTGCAGATGGATGCAGACAGAGGTGTATTTACCCAATAAAGAATGATCCTTGTTGGCCGACTCTCCATCTCCAGTAGGAAGGTCTGGTCTGGTGTAATCTCGACTCTTATCGTTGTTGTATTTGACGTTGAGGTTAACCAGTTTACTGAAGTCTATCCGCAGAGTGCAGCATGAATTATAGATGTTCTGTCCATCCAAAGACTGGAGTAGAAGTAGTGAAAGAGGGGAAAAAAGAAAGATTGTTATAACAGCGTTCTACATAGCGCTTGTTTAGTGCCAAGTATAGCCGGACTGATAATGGATTTTTTTAGGCTAATGCTGACATTTGAAAGGTCCAGTGTGTAACATTTAGGAGAATCTGTTGTCAGAAATGGCATATAATATTTATATTTATAACTACCTGAATATAGGAATTCTTGTGTTTTCGTTAACTTAGAACGAACCGTTTTTATCTACAGAAGCCGCCAGGTCACACGCAAATACAGACGTCAGCAGTGTTCAGTTAGTTGTAGTTTGAAACTTCACTGCTCGATAGTACTTAATCCTACCCACTGGTCCTTTAAAATTTTATAGTTATGAATCGGCGGATATATGGGTCTAGCTCTAATACCAAACATTTTAAAGGGCTGAAAGGTGAGATGTTAACTGCTTAATTTGAATGTAGGCAGAATGAGGTAATTAATTCAGAGACTGAACCCAAAATGTAAATGATTTTCTTATTAATTAAGATCATTTTTAGCTTTAACTTTTCATATAAAAAAGGCAATATTTTGGGCTGTGTCAAACATCTTTTACCAAGAAAAAGTACAGTAAATGCTATGGTTACAATACAGTTCTGTGCTGGTGGAGATATACCTGAATTTCTCCTAAGGGGAATAAATAAAGGAATATCTTATCTTATCTTATCTTATATCCCTCAGTCTGAGCCAATGGCATGCTGTCAAAGCCTCGTGGAAGCTGTAATTGTTGAATGCTGACAACATGTCCACCTCTTTTCTGTCTGTGTGTGATCCTACCAGTTTAGCTTGCTGTGCATTGACGGGGTCGCTGAACTGCAGAAGAGCCTGAAACTGGTTGTTCTTGGTGAAGGTTATAATCTTCATTACGGTCCCGAACTTACTGAAGATCTGGAGGAATCACAGAATTCATTCATTTTAAACACACTCATACTTAATTTTCTTCACAATTTGAGGTCAAGCATTATGGACTTTTGAAAGGTTTTGAAATCGATGTAATGCTGATTTATCATCTCTTTTCCTCTCCAGAGAGACTCCTTTTCGCTTTACAGATACTGTTTTTATACAAAAAAGGTTGAAACATCTGTAAATATGTGACCATGTGTTCAGGATTTACCTGTTGGAGAACATCCAGGGTCACAGGATAAAACATGTTGTCAATGATAATTCGCAGGACAGGGCTGGGGGGTGGAGCTAGGTCCAACACTCCAGGGTCAGAGGACGGTGAGCTTCCATCCTGAACTGCTGACACTGCCTGCAACACTGCCTGGGCCCTCTGGGTGGAAAGAAAAAAGGATGCATACGTCACGGGAGAAAGGTTTGGATGAAGGATAGCGTTTGGTGTATAAATATATACATGCATATACCTGGTTCAGAGCTGAGTCTGTTTTCAGTTCCTTATGGTTGGAGTATTGGATGAAGACAGGAGTGTTTCTGACCTGAATAAGATGAATATAACACACAATTCAGTTAGTAGCCCTTACAACAACCACAGAAATGATTCATAATATGTAACGTGAATGGACACTGATGCATTTCAGACCTGTGGTGTGACAGCTGTGTAGTAGTTCACCATAGTAATGGCTGCTTCCTCTGTACCCAACTCTAGAAACGCCTGAAAGCACACAGTAATATAGAGCGTCAGCAGAATAACATTACTGTCCAGGACAATGTGTCACTGTCCCTTTTCAAACTAAATGTCATTACAAGACGGTTGTTTCATTGCCATCCCAAAGTATTGGCTGATGGTATAGAGTTCGGTTTATTTTACCTGATTTTTCCCTTTCAGCATCAGTATATTGGTGACCTTCCCAAAGGGCAGCCCCAGAGCAATGACTTCAGTCTCTGACACTTCATTGGGAAGTTTCCTGATGTGGAGAACTCTGGAGGGAGGGGATTCATCCAGACGCTGTTTCTTACTGTCACTGCCGTTTGCTTAACATGGACAAACACACACACACAGACAGACAGACAGACAAATACCAATAAATAACACACCACAACAAGTCAGATAGAGCACAAAAAGGTGGTGACTATGCTCCATTAAGCTGCTTCTGTTACAGGGTCCCACTGTCATGACTTATTGGGACATCTGAATAGAACAGAGTCATCATTAATGTTATTAGTAACACCTATGCTTTTCTTTCTCTGACCAGTCAAAATAACTGCTGTGAAGAAGACCTTTGGTGGACTTTATATATTACTGGGTTGACAAAAAAATAGCCTGAAACTATTTTAATACTCAATTACTCTCTGACAACCTCTGTCAGTTCCGGACCCAAGAAGATTCCCAATGCACTGAAAACAACACAGATTCCAGCTTTAAACGATGGTGGATTGCGTTTGTCGATCCAGTCCTAGTTAAGACTGAACGTACCAGTCATAGAGTTGGGGCTGCTACCGTACATGTTGAGCTCATCTGAGCCTCTCTGAAAACACAAGAGAAAATAAATTAAACTGTTATCTTAACGAAATGTCTGTCATTTATTAAAATCATACAAAGTTTAACACAAATCTATATAACTAACACAAATCAGGCATTAAACCTATTCACCCATCCTATCCTAACATCCAGTCCATTTTCAATTTCACAATATCACAAACATAGTAAATGCAAGTGTGTTTAGGTAAACATAGTGAAAAAGTAAGACTGCTTGCCTTCACACCAACTGCAACATCACTGCCAATGGAGAGAATGCAGGGAGATGAAAAAAAAGATAAAATATTATTTAAATGTCCTTAAGGATATTCAAGAGAGACTGGTGCTGTTGAGAGTTTAATCTAGATGGAAATGCTGTGGTATATTACTTCAACTGTGCAACAGTTTAACAACTCAGTGAAAATGTGAAGAAAAATCATACAAAAAAGATGTTAAAGTGTTAAAATGTTTTACATTCCTGGTTGGAACCAGCTATACCAAAAAAAATGCAAACAAATTAAAGGTAGGCTACATAAAGTCAATCAACATTACATTAAGAATCAATAAACTAGTTTGAAAAAATTTATAGGATTTTGAATAAGAAAAACAAACCTATAATACTGTAGAATAATTTGATTATAACAATCTGTCAATGGGTCCTTTTGGACTTTTATAGAACTTAATCCAATAGGACAACCTTATGGGATGTTTGTAGCAGTAGTCATATAATCTTACAGGACTTTAACCTATAGGATAACGTATAGAGAAGCACATGCATAGGGTTCATATTTCAGCAATTCTTAGTCCAAATTACTTCAACACACTGATACTGGTTGACACTGCTTTAAACATACAAGAATCAAACTGGAGAACTGAATACAGCACAATTTACTTAAAACGTTGCCACGCAAACGCAAGAATTACGCTGTTCAATTCCTATTCAAATTTTCTGATGAATACGTCTTTTGCCATTTTATATATTTTTTATTGTGTATTTTGTTCTTCCCTTATTTATAAATAATAAGGTAAAGTGACAAGCTTGCTCTGTACAAACCAAAACCATATGTATTATTTCCGTTCATACTTCCTACTGCTTAGTTACACTTATCAACACAATAACATAAAATAAACTTAATGAACTGAACAGGGGGCTGGATTAAATCATATTTAGACAAGCGCACAGTTTTCTGGCAGGGGAAGAAGAAGGGAGAAGGAAAGAAGCCACATACACACATACATACACACATACATACATACATACATACATACATACAAGTATTTGAATTGCATAGGTGACAGCTCTACATCAAATTAAAATCTAGTTCATATGAATTAATTTGAAGGAATCCCTTTCATTTACAGCTTTAAAATTAATTTCTTCACATTTGGGAGGAAATTTAAATTTTGTTCTTATAGCCAATATTTTAGTTATTGCATAGTTTCTGAGATTAAGATGTCCTACTTGTTAAACCAGGGAATATAGTATTTATTAAATATTACCAAATATTATGATATAATATTTATATATATTTAGGTACTGGCGTGTTATCTAGAATACATAAATGCTGTTGGATTTTTTTTGTGTCACTTTCATGGAACATGTTATATATTAATTGTTAAGCTCCTTCAATGTATTTAAGTACATTAGAATTTTCATCCAACTAATGCACAATTGACCATATTTGTTTTTTCAACCAGTCTTCCATTAATATAGATTTTATTTTAGTTAATATGACTCTGTTATTCCATAGTGAGGGCAATTCATAAATCATTTCCCAGTGTGACAGCACTAGTTGGTGAAGCGTTTAAACGACAGATATTTTCAAAGTCACATTTTAATAAAAAACTGAAAGCCTCCCAATGCTTTCAGTTCAACAGTTAGCGGACTGTTGTGTACAATAAGCCGGCAGAGGTCGCGTGTAGCAAACACGAGCTTCAAACAAAGGACCCTTAGAAACGACAGGTGCGCGTGCCATGTCGGCTATGTCGGGGTTCACTAATAACACAGGGCGAACAGCTTGTTACACTAATGATAACCGACGGTAACTGGCGCCATTTATCTCACATTTCTCTCTTCCCGGTAGCTACATTAATCTAGCTAACATTAATTTTACGCACGAGAGAAGATGTTAACTGTTATATGCTGAATTATAACCTATTGCAACTACAACATTACAAAATAAATAATTAAAAGATGCTCTTGAGTCATGTTCTATCATAAATGTACGTTTCCCTACAAGCAAGACAACATTAAACAATCACATTCGTGACTTTGGGTGTTGTTAGCTAGATAACGTCATGTTGTTCGCGATATTCAGTATGAAGCTTCGCGGCAGAGCTAACAGTCAGTATGTCCAATGAGCACGGCTCGTCTGTCTATGCCACATGCACAGCTGTGGAAAGTGCACCCTGAAGCAAAAGCTATGTTAAACTCATTTACCCGTCCATTGCAGCTCTTTGTCCTCTTCTGTCTGTTAATATTTCAGCACACTTCGATGCCTAGACGGTGTGAGCAAAATGGGCGTTCTTCTTCTTCTTGTCTTTTAATGGTAATTAGCGACCAACAATAACATCAGGTGCATCACCGCCACCTACTGTCGAGGAGGGTATCTCTTTTCTTCTTCTCTGATTCTATCCGCAAACCAACATGTAAAGGCGCCGTACCGCCACCCACTATAGCGGAGTGATCTCAGCGAGGGACTGACTTATTTATTATCCAATAAAATACTGCAATGATGCTATTTGGTCAATTGAAAATGAAATTGAAATCTTTGCACAATGTTAGCATATTCATAGATTTTTTAAATTTTTACTGCGATAGAAGGAGTCTATTCTTTAAGGATTTCAATGTGGAAATTATACTTTTTTGGTGGAAAAACATTATTGTTCCAAGCAGACTATTTGTATATAATAAAATAGTGTCAAATGGAAATACTCAAGTAAGGACAAGTACCTCAGAACTGTACATAGTCAAGTACTTGAGTCACTGTACTGACTTACATTTTGGTGTGCATCTGTGTTTATGTCTACAAGCAGGCCACTGCAGCCGCATGCTCCC
>NW_023339796.1:20647430-20647668 GCF_004916995.1 Morone saxatilis | reverse complement strand
CCTTCAACGTGTGCAGCAAGATGTACTTTGTAACATTAGCTTGAAGCTATTTCCATCAGTGCCGTTGCAGTTTAGAAACATCTATCAATAATAGTCATATCATGTGTGAAGATATAAAAATATAATTGTTCCATAGGATAGAACTCAGGATGAAAGTCATTGTCTTAAACAGATTTTTGGTATCTGATCTCTATAATCTGATTAGACATCATCAGAGGATTTATGAAGAGTGAATGAA
>NW_023339796.1:20625834-20647356 GCF_004916995.1 Morone saxatilis | reverse complement strand
GGTGACCTGCGGTGTCTGTAGATAAAAATGTCTCATTCTAAAGTAACAAAAACAATTCCTTAATTCAGGTGATTATACACTAAAGAAAACCTACCTCTGAATATTATATTCCATTTCTGCCAATAGAAATGTTACACACTGGACCTTTAAGGAAAGGGTCTGAATACTTCTTCCACCATTGTCTGAAATTGTGCTCGTCCTTCAGAGCAGTCAGTACAATACTGAAGAGCAAAGTCCAGTTTCATTCCAGTTTAATCCAAGATGTCTGACATGTGTGACAGGACAAACAGTGTTAGCATCTGCTTCAGTGTACAGACGATTTGCTGCATCGTGATAACCTTTATTAAAATAATAGACCATATCAAAGATGTATTTGATTTTGCATTATTACACTTGACATACAATAAATGCACAGTTAATTTGAAATTGTCTATCATCACATCAAACATAAAGTGTTTGCAGAGGGATAACAACAAAACCGAATCCACAATTGCTAACGTAATTTGAGCCTGAATTACAGTTAAATTACTGACACATTTATTTCGCTATGATTATTGTTATTATTATTTAAAAAGGTCTCTCCAGTGATATTATTAGTGTTAGTATGTATTCAAATCAAGACAAAATTTTCCATAAACAGATAAACACGTTCAATGTCTGTTTTTTAACCTTTTTGAACTCTTTACATCGTCCACATGACTGGATAACAGTAGTTTTACAAATGTCTCAAACATCACGTGGCAGATTAATTAAAGCTGAACTTTATAATATCTGATCTCCATTATTAAATAGGTACTTTTTGGTTTGTCTTTCCCTTTAGCAGACAGGACTAATGGGCACACCTCTCTTGGGTTCATAGGGTGTTGTCCTGGTAACCATCTTGATGCAGTCTATGATTGGACAGACGCTGAGGCACAGTGTGCAGCCGGTACAGCTGTCATTCACCATGGGAAAGTGGGTCTCGGGGTCGAACTCTATAGCCTGGAAAGACAGTAGGAAAGACACGTTACAGGCGTGAGGCAGATAAGACTTAAGCATTCCAAAAAATTCTGAAGCTTTTTATATTTATTTGTATGTATTCATATTTCTTTATTGCCAATGTGTCTCTGTGTAGGGATGCGAGTCACATTTTCTGCGAAAATCCAAATGATGGAACGATTTACACGTTCTCGAGTGCCTCTCTCTCCGCTTGACCACAGTGTCAACAGCGGGAAACACTAGCTAACGTTCAACACACGAGTCCCACAAAATCCAAAATCAAAGCTAACATTACTGCACAGTTAAATATATTGGGATTTTGTGGTTTTAGCTGGCTAACGTTAGCTTGCTCGGACGAATTGCTAGCTAGCTCACGTAGCAACAATACTTTGATCTACTTTGCGTACTGTTTGCGGGTTACTTTATCAACCGGCGCCGGTTAACATTAGAACTGTAGCTAAGCTAAACTGGGGTCTGTGGGCTGGCTGTGTGGGTCTGGTGTTGGTTGCTTCGTTGTGTCGGTGATTTGTAAACAGCAAGCTAGTTCGTAGCATGGACTAATGTTCCAAATAAAATTTAGGAACACTGCAGAACCTTATTCTAAATATGATTGGTATTTATTTTCCAGCGTTCAGTCTTGTGTATGTCACAGAGTGCGAGCAATAGGACACTGCAGTTCGCTTACGGCCACTGGTCATTATTAACAACAGTTTTCCGAAAGTTATTAGAACCTTTACAAACAGAGGAAGAGACTATTGCCAAAGGAAAGAGACAACAATCTTTATGTAACAGACAGACAGACATACCTGGTATCCAGAGTCATTGCAGGTCATGTAACATTTACCACAGTTGATACACATCTCTTCATCTATCAGAGCCTGGACCTGAGGACACAGGGGAGGGTCATGATTATGACCAGTTCATAGTCTTTTTATTTTAAAGTGATTATCTGTGGATAAACGTCAGTTTTATTACTCTTCATCTCTACCCAACATACAGTAACACCCAACAGGGTTTTTACTTCTTCTGTTCTTGTCTTGGTGCTACAGCAGCTGCCAGTTTATGAAAGATCGCTGTCACATTCCTGGAATATTTTTATAAGGACTGGTTGCTTATATGTGGAGGTCAGCTGTTACTGTACTAGTTTACATTGTGACCTTGTATGAGACAAAAGTCAGTCTCTGGTAGAGGCGCTCTTTACTCTGCTGATTAAAGATCAGAACCTCAAACGCTGTTTATCTGATGATCAGCAGGTTATGTTGAGAAGTCAAGAATATCATAAAGAATTATAAAAAATGACTTCCCACATGGTCTTTGGGCTTCTGTTCATTTTATAGTCTAACAATCTAACTTCAAATGTTTCCTGTATAAATCTTAGAATATAAAACAGCTACAGTGGCTGAGAAAACAATGGGTACCTGCTCCGTGTTTTTAAGTTCCTGGTATGCTCCGATGTAGCGCAGCGCTCTGGCTATCACATCCTACAAACACACACATATACATACACAGTATGCACACATTTCCTTGGTTAACAAATTGTTATCTCTGTCTTATTTCACAGAACTGAAGTATAATACAGGAACAGTGAGTATGAGTGTGTGTGTGTGTGTGTGTGTACCTTGACAGCCGGAACAGGCTTTTTGGGCATGCTGACCCTTTGGGCGGGCTGGTTTATGTTGGCTTCCACCGCTTCAGTCTCACCAGTGTCTCTGAGCTTTTTCTTGTACTCTGCGATGGCTTCTGTCTTCTGCTGGAGGTATGGACCAAAGCTGGGGAGGCTCTACACACACACACACACACACGTTAGTTAACTTTTTCTACCAAACTAAATGGTTGCGCTGGTGTTTTCAGTAATAATAACAGACATAGCACGATGGCAGTAGAAATTCTATGAAGATGTTCAGGATAAACAAGTAGCTATGAATGAATACTCTGACTATGAGACGGACAAACAGTCCAGGTCTTCAGCCTCAGACAGAGGTGCAGTCTCAGTACCTCTCCTCCAATTCCAGCATTCAGACTCAGTCCCAAAGGGAACAAAGCTTATGCCATGTCAGAAGAACATGCTAACGTTTCAGCCTCAACTGAGCATTTACTCTGATGAAGGCCATGAGAAGAGGAGCAAAGCTTTTGGAAAAAAAACCCATCACTGATCCCACAAAGCCTGTCTCTTTTAAAGACCAAACAGCCAGTCCAATTGGAGTTACTTCTCTTAAACAGTAGTGGCGCGAACAATCCAGTAGTAGTCACTAGTATTAGTATTATTGGTAGTAAGTAGTGGTACCTGTCCGACCAGGTCTTCCAGTCTGGGAACTGGTTTTCCCTTCTGATGTTTCTCTGTTGGGGGAGATTGACCGTCCCAGTCCTTCAGCTCCAAGCTCTTCAGGTACAGCAAGGCCTTCAAACCTGGACACACATAGTTTCAATATCTGAAAGCAGTAGCGTCTGGACACACTGGAACCTTTTTATGTTGGTGGTTAGTTCAGTCTGTTGAGGCCATACATACGCCTAGAAATGTTTGTTGTCATTGGTCACTCGTTGTTTTAGGGTCAAATATGTTAGATTTGCTCTATGTGTTTTCATTACATACAGTTACATACCCACACAGTAATCCTCAATCACTGTGAAGTCCTGGTTCTGGACTGCGCTGCACACCTGTGGCAATCAGACGCAAGAAGACAAACAAACATCAACAAGCAAACAATTTTAGATTTGATTTTTGCTTTAAATCTGATTGTCAGTAGAAACATAAATGGATTCATGTCAGTCATTCAAATCAGTTTACTGACTCAGTCACTGCCACTCCAAAAGTCAGACATTGGAGACCTGAACACAAACTATATTCACAGAGCCTTCACTCTCTGATAAACAACTTGGACCTGCATTGGAAAAGTACGCAGTTAAAACAAAAAAAGAGCTAAAAGAACAATGGCCAAGTGTCAGGGAGAAGAAAACAATTTGTCAAAGAAAGAAGCCTATTAAGTATGTATTATTGTTTAAAAAGTGATAAATACATAATATAGAATTGAGAATTTTAATTAAATTCAATTTAAAATTCAATTTAATTAATAAAAGTTCCTACAAATATCAGAAAAACTCATCTCTGATCAAAATTCTCAGATCTCTGGTTTTTACACAAACTTCCTGGAGTTACTGAGTTCACTGTTTAGGTTCATTGTACAGTTGATCAGCTGTTCTCTACTGTTATTGTTTTGCATTAAGTGTAGATGAAACATCCATAAAAACGCCACTTATATAATATACAGTGTTTTTAAGAAAAACAACACAGATGTAGTGAACAACAACTGCATCATATGAACAGTGACTGTCCCCAGGTAGGTGTCACAGTAATATAAATAGTAATACCTGTAACACTGAGGCCCCAGCGTGAAGAAACTGCAGTCCAGTCTCTGCCGAGTCGATACCACCAGTGGCCAGAATCGGGAAACCGGGAATTGCTCTGCCAATGGCCGATACTGCTCTGAGAGCAATGGGTCTGATGGCATTACCTGCACAAATACTACTATTATTATCAAGCACCCTTCCATAACTACTGGTACAAAACAGTTACATTGGACTGTGTGTGTGTGTGTTTTTGTGTGTCCTTACCAGACACCCCTCCATAGGTGGTGCGTTTGCCCTTTCCAACACTCGGCCAGGGGGTGCCATCGGCCTTCAGTCCCATCATACCTGAGACTGTGTTGGTGGCTGTTACTCCATCTGCTCCACCTGTAAAACAACATAGCAGTGACAACAATACATACATTGTCAAAAAGTCCCCTCCAGTCAGAAATCAGTGTATCTTCTTATTCCTACAGTGTGCTGTTTGAATGATGTCTGTGCAAAGTTTGACAAGCATGATTTGTGATATCACAAATAGTTAGGAAGTCCTGGTCCAGTATGCAACCTTAGAAATCAACAACATTTGCATATTCAGAGATTTTGGAAGCTTTAATGAGGTGAAAGGAGAACATTACCTTTTAAGGATTTTAATGTGAAAATTATTCTTATTTTGTGGAAAAAACATATCAGACACACATTACTGTTCCAAGCAGACTATTTGTATATATGTCTTAATACATGTATGGAGGGGGTCTTTAAATTATTTCCACTGTTCAATGTAAAATGATATGGAGCAAGAGAAGTAAGTGTGCTGTGGTGAAGCGCGTGTACCTTCATGAGCAGCCTTGGCAATGTCGACGATATTGGTAACGTTTGGTGTCAGTTTGGCAAAGAACGGAATGGAAATGGCTGCCCGCACCCACCGACAGATGTTACGCACCAACACCGGATCCTAATGACAAAGACACATAAGAACACCAACATGTCCATTAGGGATGAGCTACTACACCATTACCTGTATCTGTTCAACCAACTAAACTGTCTATATTTGTATCCAAAATCCGGAATGGGTGATGGTTAAATCTGACGTGGGTGTGGCTATTATAGGGGGTTACAGTGTTGCACTGTTCTATTATATGGCTCAATTGATCAAATTTTGACGCAGTATGTTTGCAACTACACAGTATGTTGATGTATACTGTAGGCTTATGACATGTGCATGTGCTGTAATCAGAATGGCATCTGTGTGTGTGTGTGTGTGTCTGTGTGTGTGTACCTGTCCACAGGCCAGTCCCATTCCTCTCTCTCCCATCCCATGAGGACAAGACAAGTTCAGCTCCAATGCATCGGCTCCTGATTTCTAAACACAAACATTTTTCTGTTTTACACACTCACAAACGGCACTCAGTTGGAACCTGTGTTGTACTGTGTGCCTTCTGTGAATGGTGGAGATGTTGTTACTGCTGTGTGGGGCTTTTCCTCACCTCTGCCATCGTTGCTAATTCTGTCCAGTCTTCCTTGTTGTAACTGCACATGATGCTGGAGATCACCACCTGATGAAGAGGTAGGAAAAGGTAAGAGACTGAGAGTGTCCAACCATGTCGGTCCATCCTTCCATCCGTCACACATGATGTTACAGACACAATGACTTTAGCAAAACCTGTGACGATTATGGATCTCACTGTGGTGTTCGATCAGACAATGCAAATAATTTCACAAATTTAGCAACAACGCCCAGTTCAGACGAGACAAGCTGAAACTTGCAACTAATTGCAACACAATGGTCTGCAATATTCTGAAACCCTGCCAGTTCACACCAATGCAATTAGACAAGAATATAAAATAAGGATAGTGATAGCAAGTTACTTGCTACAGTTGCATTTTATTGATGAAACGATGAAAACTCTGAATAAAATGAGAGGGTTGAGAATTTGGAGTCGTCTGTGGGTGCATGGATACATTTTAAGGCTTGTGTCAAATAAACTGATGACGGGGTACTTTCTTTTTCCGTTGTCCTTTGTTGTCACTTATGCTTTTCATGCTCTCAGTAAAGGAGAAGTCAAGGCCCAAAGAAACAAACACCTGAAACTTACATTATTAGGGAAGTCCTTCTTTAGCTCGGTAACCGACTCACACCAGTATGCTGCCGTCTTCTCACTGATGAGCTCGATGTTGAGGAAGGAGCCTTGACCCGGTCCGTACACATTACCTGAGGTAGTGCCACGCACAATACGAGGAGACACGTTGGTCACCAGGTCCTGCAGACACACATTTATAGAGACCAATCAGAGGAATTGAAAGTGGTGGCTGTGAGAAGTTGATGAGCTTTTCACTCGGCTGTCTGGGCAATCAGTGCTTCCTGTGGTAAACTGAGAGACTAAATGGAAAATGTAGCTCTATGTTATGCATGTAAGTGAGCATGTTTCCAGTATTGCCTACATATTACCTGTTCCAGTATGTAACATTTAGGAGGATCTATTGGCATTTATAGGTGTGTTTTCATTAATTCATTAGTAATCATTGTGTTTTTATTACCTTACAATGGTATTTTTTCTACTGTCGCCTTCCATTGAGTCCATTAATCAATGGACCAAAAATCAATTGGGAATCATATTTAGAATCAATAAATTATTTAGGTAAAAACTGCCAAAAAAATAGGTTCTCAGATATGAATATTTCTGATTTCTGAACAAGTTAAATTTATCTTTACGTCACTGTGATGGACATTTTTTATTTCTTCTGACAATCCACAGACTAAACCATCAAGAAAATTATTGGCAATTGCATTTTTTACTACTTTTGTTTAGATAAAACATTCTTTGTTTGATTTAAGTACTGACTAAATTTAGACTTTAGATTTATACTTTTGCAGCAAAGTGAACAAGACAAAATATCAGCAGTAAAATGGGCTCAAGAAGGTTCCACTTCTGGCCACATTCAGCTGTTGGTAGGTTAGTTCTTTTTGTTAAGTTACTAATTGAATCATTTCTAAAATGTAATCGTTAACCTTTATTTTATTATGTGTTTAGGTAGAAATTAGAAATGTGTTAAATCCAAAATAGCTTAAAGGTTTTGCCTTTTACCTCTGCTATGCTTTTTTAAAAACACTTTTAGGTAAAGAAATCTCTTTCTTTTGTGCACTAGTGTGCAACTCTATGTGCTTGCTTGGTACCTTACATTGTTTCAGTGTATGTATGTGTGCATGTGTGTGCTGCACCTTATCCAGTCCAAACGTCTTGGTCAGAGCAAAGCCCCATCCTTGCTCAAATGCTCTTCTGATCATAGCTGTGCTGGTGGTGGGAGGAGCAGATGCCAGGCCGAACGGGTTGGGGAACTTTATTCCACAAACATTAACACTGATGTCCACCTGATCTATAGCACTGTAAAACAACGGCAGCTTCGGAACTGTGTCCACCGTCTGTCCGTGCAGGGACTGCAAGGGGAAAGGGACACAATTATTTGAGTTGAATACGTTATGATGTACTCTTGGAACGGACTCCAAAACGCAAGTCCCCTAAATTACTCGTAAATCAAGTTTTACAAGCTAAATTCTTAAGAATGAACTACAAATTTCAACTGAGATGATACATAAGTGTCTAAGCTTGCTGTCACTGAATGCAGTTGAATTACATTTGAATTTTAAAGATGTGTAAAGCATAAACAAATGTACCTGTATGTATCTGTGAATGTGCCAGGAGGCCTGTTTGCCATCGTTCACTGATTCCACCGAGGTGTTTGCCAAACCGGCGATGTCTCCTCCGGCAAACACCCAGGGCTCACTGGTCTGCATGGTGTCTGTGTTCACCTCGGGAGTACCCCAACGGGTCAGCTTCACGGGACTCATGGCCTCAGTCACTACACACAGAAACGGAATATGGATCAGGTTATGTATGAAAACACCTACTGTATCAATCAGTAACAACTCAAAGATTAAATTTTTGTTATGTAACAATGCAAATATATATTTTATATTGCTTTTTCCACAGTCGATTAGACCAATCGACCAGGACTTAGTGGTGAGCCATATTGGATGACAACATTTTCTTATGTCAGTCATCCTGTGTTCAATAAATGTCAAAGTCAAGTCAAAAAGATCTAGATAGAAAATTGGAAATGGTGTGCAAATCATCTGCAGTAGCCTTCAAATACCCATTTTACTTTTATAAATAATACTTTTATTATATATATATAAAAAAATACAGACAACATATAAAAACAGATACCTTTCACAAAACTACGGAAGCCCCAAAAGGAAAGTGAATTTTTTTTCAAAGTTTACTTTGGTGACATTGGTTTTTACTCAGGAGCATTTTTTTAAATAGTTTTTCTTTTTTTCATCTGTGAAAAACATTCTGAAAAAAGTTCACTTTTTTTTCGTCTTCTTTCGTCATCTTCTGACTCATATTAGTACAGGCCAAAGGCTAATTGTCGGCCAGTTAGTGATTGGTTAATTACCCTGCGGCTCGTTGAGCATGGAACCAAAGGCACTGATGATGTAATCAGCCTTCAGCCTGACAACCTGGTCCTCGTCTTCCAGCCAGTCGCCTTCCTCTGTCTGCTCGGTGCGACAGAACTGCAACCCGGCAACCCGACCGTTCTTCATGATGACCTCACGAGGAGACAGAAAGGGAAGGAACTCACACAGCTCCTCTCTGGCCAACTCCATCTAACAGGAAAAGACATGTGTTCAGTATTGTCTATGTGTCCATCTGCCTATATTTCTGTCCATCCATCCATCCCTTATCTGTACCTCCTCTGGAACAGCCCTGATGTTGGTGAACCCCTTCCTGAAGCAGACGTAGACTCTCTTGGCTCCACAGCGAAGAGCCGAGGTGGCGCAGTCAAACGCAGTGTCACCAGCTCCCAAAACTATCACTACGCCTCTTAACTGTGGCAGAGAAGAGCGACACTGACACATACCTGGAGAGAGTGAGACAGAGACAGAGAGACACGGTAGTAGGGTAGTCACAATATCAGCAATATCACAATATCTATAAAACATTTGAAATAAAAAAATAATGCTATGAGACAAAGTCATCTTTAACTTTGTTTCTCTTTTAAAACAGCTCTGTAAGCAACCAGCTTTAAGGTGCACTAGCTACTACTATGTTGGAGTATGAAACACAAAGCAGGAACAGAAATGATTTGAGAGGCGCTGGATTATTTACACAATATGTGTATTATTATCACAATGTCCATATTTAATTTTTAAATATCATGATTATCATCAATATCGATACGCAACACCCTACATGGTAGTGAGAGATCGTCTCTGATAAATTAAATTAAAACAATCTCCTCATTAATACCTGCATATGTTTGGTAGTTAAAGGGATGCCACCAGCGAAAACACATCTGTGTGTGTTTTTTGTGTATTGGCTCCAAATGGTTGATGTGTGCACATCAGAGCCCCGAAAAATTCACTTATTTATTACTGATATGATGACTGATATAGTGAGTATTTGAGCTGGAGTGAACATAAACCTATATGAATCTGCAGAGAAGACTGCTTTCTTAAACAAATAACTTTATTAAACTTTATTATCTTTAACGTGTTAAATAATTTAACACAGACAATGTCGACCAATTTGAGCTGACATTGCTGAGAGTTGCTTCTTTTGTCTTACTCTTGTGCTTGCCACAGTATTGTAAACCACAGCGCTCTCTGCTGGATAAACATTGCACTGACAACAATAGATTACCACAACCTGTTTTTACTATATTATATACGGGGAATAAAATCGGCACATAATGGATAACATACACTGATACCAATATGATAGAGATATTTCTGCAATGGTCCAATATCGGCTGATAATATCTGCCAAACAATATATCAGTCAGGCTTTAGTGTGCATGCTTTGTGTGCGTGTGTGTGTGATTGTTTGTGTGTGTTCAATACCTTTCTTGCTGGCTGAGGCCACCATGGGCAGAAAGTCTTTGGAAGTGAAGAAGCCTTGATCCATTGTTAAACCCTGGAAGATTTTAGCTCTGTTGGCCTGAGGAAGACCTGGAGTCACACACACACGCAAAAACAAGGTACATTTGAAGAAAAAGAGTTAACGGAGCAGTCCAAAAATTCCGGTATGTCCATTATGAACTTGAACAATTACGCAAACTTAAAAACAGAGGACTCACACACATTTACTATGTAAAACCATAAGTAAAAGATGATAAAAAGGTATAAAACCCCAATGGATTAACTTTATATTGCGAAAATGCAAATGAACTATTTTCTGAAATGTTTCACAAGAGTCCCTCACCAATCCCGATGAAGACAGCCATGAATCCTTCCTCTTTCAAGGACGACAGATTCATCCCGTCAATACCTAGACCCTTCTCACACACCACCTGTTGTGTACACACACACACACACAAACATTTAACAAAACTGTTAGGGTTAAACATATCAAGAAGATCGTAGCGTAGTGTTCAAGACTATCCAGTACCATGAAGCAATGCTAATTATTTGATCTTTGGTACTGACAATTCATTTTAAAGTGGTATCATATTTCACTGCAAGCTGACGGATGAAGATTATTAAATCTTGAAAATCTTACAGTTTTACAGTATTGATATTAAGGGCACAGAAAATATGTATGATAGGAGTACCTTGACTCCCAAGTCCTTCATCAGGTCTATTTCAAACTGGACAACCTCAATGGGAAGCCGGAACTGAGGGATTTCTGATATACTGCAGGGAGGCAAACACATTAGTTGAATTTACTTTATTTTTCTTTTGTTTAAGAGGTTTTAGGAATCATTGTCAACATTGTCACTGAGTCTGTTATTTCTGGTTTTGATGATTATAAACATTCTGTCCTTGTCAGAGAGACCTGCCTTAATCCAATGCCCCTTATTAACACCCATAAATTTCCAAATAAAATTATATAACATAATCTAATATCATACTTCCCAACCTTTGATATGATACAATATACTGTATGATTATGATTAGATGTTACCTCAGCCCTCCAGTGTACTTCTGTTTCTCAAATATGGTAATGTTATCATATCCAAGACGGGCCAAGAAGGAAGCACAGCTGATTGACGCTGGGCCACAACCAATCAGAGCTATAGGGGTGTGGTAAGACTCTGGCATCTCATTGGCTGGTGGGAGTTCAGGATTCCTGATCTGAGCGATGCCCATCTTACTAAACACCTAGAAAGAAAAAAATATATAAAAATTTGAATTAATGCAATTATCCAGCCCTTTGAATAGCATAGAAATCAAATAATGGTGACATGACTACTATATTCTTTGACAGTTATAAACTTCAGCAGTTCTGGTTTTCAAAGAAAATTCTAGAAATTATATGCTTTATACAGAAAACTTAACAGCTATAGATGTTTTACCTCTGTAGCAAACTGCTGTAACCCTCCAATGTTAATGGGTCCCTCTTCAGAAGCATATAAGTTGCAACCCCCCACACACAGCTCTGATGTGGGACAAACCATTCCACAGGTCAAACCCAGGGGATTGTCAGAAAGGATGGCTCGTGCTGCCCCATAGTAGTTCTGGTACACACATGCACACACACACATATCTGATCATTTTGACGTACTGCTCCTTATCAGTTTCTTTCAATTGTACTGTTTTTCATTAATTTTGTTTTTTCAACATCTTATAAGACTTTCATGTCATAGAACTGGCATTCATGAAAGAATGTATGCATGGACACATGAATGTGTTTGTCTGTATATGTTTTACATTACCTTATTAGAGATGCTTGTAATAAATGACTTTACGTCCAGGTTAGTAGGACAGCTCTTCTGACAGGGAGCATCTGCACATTTTAGACACCTAAACAAAGATTTTACTTTTCTTTGACAGTTTAACCAAGTTATGATGTTCACCGTCTTAGTTTAGCCCATTAGCAGGCTAGCATTTGCTAATTAGCACTAAACAAACAAAACAAAACAAACTGTAGTCAGGGTGCTCCCATAATGTGGGGAGGACGAATGTCAGTGTAAAATTCCATGACAATCTATCCAATAGTTGCAGAGATATTTTAGTCCAGACCACGGGGTGGAACAGTTGGCTGAACATCGCCAGACACTGCTGCAGTAACACTCTTTGCCTGCAGGAGGCACAAGTGTTAAAATTGCTATTACTTTTTTGCCTGTAGGAGGCAACATCAATGTGTCTTCATCTGCAGGTCTACACCATTGACTGTCTATAAGATAGATGACATGACAGCTTCCCAAAAGTGAAACACCTATTTTGCCCCCTAGTGTCTGGCTGCAGTATAGGTCATAAACCTCGCCCCCTCCATGTTAGCAGATGGGACACTGGCAGAACTCAATTAAAATATAAATAAATGGTTTATGTCATATTTTAGGTAGTTCTACGATTGAGGTGTATGGGCAACCTTGTTTCCAACACCGATCACAGACTCTGGCTCCAAATAATGTCACCAGCGCATGATGGCAGTTCCTGTATCTGGGATATTTTTGTTTCATTTTTATACAATGTAAGGAAGTGGAGAGGCGTTGTCCATCGTTATATGGTTTGGAAAGCATGGTGCAGAAGCATACGTGGAAGATCTTGGTAATTTTATACCTGAACATCAAACTTTTTTGGCTTCATGTACCACTGAACAGCTTTTATAGGAATGGACAGAACCTCCACCTCCAATGTTGCAGTTTTCATTAATAGGCTACATCCATGGTCTAAACTGATGTGTTATTATGTAAAGGTGGTGCAATTGTAACAGATCTTCCTCATGGAGAATCTTTAGCCTGTTCAATACGACAGTGTGTTACAAATCAGTTGAAAGTCATTCATTCTTACCTCAGTGCTTCTCGTAGAGCTCCACGCTCGCTGAGCGTTGTGTGTTTGATATCATCAAAGTTGTTTTCTAATTTGACGCAAGACTGAAAGAAAGAGTGGAAAAATGGAAGACGGAGGAAGAAAATATTGAACAAACGTTACTGACTAAACCATGCACCAAAGCTGAGTTGTGTGTGTTTCTGTGTTTCTGTGTGTGTCTTACATCACAGTTCCTATCAGGGTTTCTTTTCCAGTGTTTCTTTTCTTTCTTCTTGTTCGCCGTGGACATGATCTGAGCATGAGTCTTCACCCTGGGATTCAGAGCCAGGATGCTCTGTGTGTAATTATGTGGAAAAAGATCAACACATCAATAAAAACTCTTGATTCTTACATTCTGACAGACACAAACAGAACCGTATTGTGTCGTTCTCTGTTAAGTATTCAGGGGTTAGCTATTTCAAGAGTGCCAGAAAAGTTATTTGGTGGTATAAAAATGTGTTGTAGACATCGAGAAATCACAAGATAATTATGTCATTATCTCAGGATATCAAGCCATTTTTTGTGATAACAGAAATTTAATAAAAGAACATTTCTCACTGTTTTGCTGAGATAATGGAAAACGTATCCCATCATCACAAGAAAATGTAAATAATTTGCTTTGATCAACTTCCATAGTTACTCCAAATGGTATTGATATTATTTTCCAATTTTGTCATCCCCCAAATCACTGCAAAGCTGTTTATTGCTTCTTTTTTTTTTTTATAAAAAAGAGAAACAAGGACAGAAAATGTTTGGCATCATCATAATGATTTCTTTCACATCTCTGTGTCCACTGGATGTATACTGTCTTCATGTGTAGTACTTTAGAAATTTATCCCAAACTATTATATTGTTTATCATTTGATATTGACCATTTGGAATAACATGTCACACACTATGTCAAGACCTGTGCAAAAGTTTTTGTTTTATAAATGGTATTCTTTTGCTGACCAAAAGGTTTAGAATTGTGGCTTATAAATTGAAACACATGTTGCTTTCCGTTTCCCATGAACTGTTATCTGTCTTTATAGCCGGCACACACTGAGATCTGCTGACAAAAACACTGAATTTGGAACATTCTAGGAAGTTTGCTTGTTTGGATGGTTGGGGTCAAGATGATAAGATAATGATAAGCTGTCAGGTCAAGGTTTATGTCGGTGGGGCATAAGCACATGTCAACAGTGACACAGCAGACTCTCATGCGCACCCCGAATGACCACAAGGCCTGGCGTTCTGAGGACTGAAACAAGCTACCGTAGTACGAACTGATAGCAGAACCTACCCCAAACCCACGTATATGTGCAGAACTGCTAAGTAGCACATCTCAACACACAGCACACCACCACTTTCAACCCATTTAGAGAGGGAGTTTGTTATATTTTGTTAAGTTATTGCATTATGTGGCAGTTAGGGTTAGTTAGGGTTAGGGTTAGGTTAGGTTAAGGTTAAGGTTAATTATCACATTATCATGTCCTTCATGCATATAGGAACTCAAAACATATAAAGGGCAAAATGCAGATTTTTATGATGTCAAATGAAACTATTGCCCCATCCCTACATGTGCACACCATACCTCCACTCGGACCATATGTCACTTATCTATAGCTTCTACAACACATGGCCTGTTGCATAAGACCATAAAGCCATATTAAGACTAATAAGATGGCTTTTTATCCTTTTGATCCATACTGCTGAGACATGTTAAAGTGGCAGAGCAAAAGGTTGTTTAAGAAATAATCCCCAAAATCAGTGTGTATGTTCTGTTATATATCTCACCAACTCTATTGGCCTTTATAGCTGCTGTCAGCCATATTTGAATGTTGAAATCTACCCATAAGTAACAAAGTCAGTTTGTAACAGAGAGGAATATACCATCGCAGTTAACTGAGGAAGGCAAACAGCAGTAACAACTTTGCATGAACTTTAAAGGTGTGTGGACTACATAGGTCCAATGATATGTTTGTTGGGGCAAGACATTTGCAGCTTTAAAGTCAGGTTTCAGTGCTTCACTTATCATAATGATAGCTGACTGTAGGAGGGAGACTCAACCCTGTTTGTAGTTTCAGTTAGCTTTGTCCAGAAACCGCTGGTATAAAAGTCCTTTAGAGAAACCAGTACTTTTTACTATTACACTTTGAGTACATTTCAGAGCCTCCACTTTTTTGCAGTCCTTGCTGCAGTGGCCTTGGGTTTAAATTTGACCTGTGGCCCTTTGCTGCGGCTTTTTGAGTTTCTATAGGTTGAGGTAGTTACTCTAGAGAGTAGCCCCCTTGAGAGGCCTCAGATTAGTGTTCTGTCTCAACTGATGGAGGCTAAGCCCCAAATGAAACAAGAGGAATCCGATTTGTACTCGTGAACATTCCTCTAAGGACTTTAAGTGTGAGGTTATTTGAAGTTGCTAATCAGCTCATTTATGGTGACTTTGTTCTACTACGGTATTTTCAAACAGGTGCATAGACCACGATTTAGACGTTCTCTTACACACTGTTGTATAACAACAAAAACCCTGTCAGAGGAGTTACTCTGCCACCAAACATGATCATATGAGGTTTGTGGTCCCATCAAAAGATGACTTTCTAGAAGGTTTGTGCTGGTAGTGGTAATGACCTTCAGTCAGTGATCAACAAAACAACCATCAACATGATCAAAAAAGTATAAACATTTTGATATTATGTACCACATTGTGCACTGTCAATTTATATCATAAAGAGTAATACTGGCATAGATACATGGCTGAGCTAGATTTACAGTCCACACAGGGTTATTTGCCACCTGTAGATACACATATACAGAATCCTGCTGAGGGAAAATGTAAAACAAGAAACCGATATACATCCAGTAATTTACCTCAATATCTGGAAGATCTTTGCTTAACATGATGCTTCTGCCTGGTTTTGGGAATACAATCTTTCAAATGCTCTCTGAAGATTGTCTGGAGATTCTCCTTGGCTTCTGGATCAGAGGTCCAAAACACTGTCCGGGACTGCTCTGCTCCAAAGTGGAACTGAACTATCTGAGAGCTGACTGTCCTTATCAGACCCACTCCTCTCACTAACAGTTGGACAGCAGGTTAAAAAGTTGTTTTTTTTCTCCGACTAATCTGTTGATAAGGTAGATGGACAGACACTGATATCGCTCTCTGCAGATCGAAGTTCAGCAGAGCCGGGCGGCAGGCAGGTCTCTTAGTGCATTGCACCTGAGCTCTGGATAAATCAAACAATGACCATAGTAAACTGTCAGGTCCAAACTCCACCTCTTGTGAGGCGAGTGGAGCTCAGCATTATGCATATTTTTTCCTAAAAATACATTTGTGTTGTGTAACTCTTTCCTTGCTCTCTTCCACTTTTCTGTTCCTCTTTGTAAGCATGCTTAATAGACATACTATAAACCTTTATCAAGTAAAACATTAATTACATACTGAATGTCTGTAATGTTCTTTTTCTGTAATCCAATGAAGGACGAGCACCTAGAACATTTTACATGTGGTTGCAACAGGAGGGCAAGAAGGCTGGGTCTCAATATAGATCTATACTGTTTTACTGAGTATGTTACTATTGTTTTTTATATGAACAGAGAGAAAAACACACTATGAAGTCCAGATGGAACTGTGGCAGGAATGGAGACATATCTCTTAGTTTATACCTCTATAATGTGCTCACTGTCTGAGCAGTGCTGTACCTACAGTTTTTGCTAAAGTAAGCATTACCAATTATGGATTTTCTATTTCTTGCTTATTTCAGTGCTGGGACAGCTTAGGGACTATCTGAACTAGGCATCTTGAGTACAAGCGCTACTCTGGTATGAGTCCTACTTTACAGGGAGATTGTTAAAAGTGGAAATGCATCTCTTTCCTTTCTTTCTTTATTATTATTTTTCTACTCATTTATTTATTTTCTTTTTCTTTTACTCTTGCCCCATACGTACTTTTTAGCCTTTCTTTTTTCTGTCTTCTTCTTCTTTTCCTTTTCTCAGCTAATGAACCACTTCCCCTTGTTGCTCCTCAACACTTACAAATACACACAACAACACACACATTCATAGATACACTGGAATCCTTTACAATAGGCTGCACTGTACCCATTTCATCTATCCCAAATCTAACCCTTGTTGATTTATTTGTCTTCATTTTTTTGTTTGTTTTTTTGGTCACACAATGTGTAAAGTCTGTCTTGTATCACCTGTCTGTGTAAAATCTCACAATTATTATTTTTTTTTTAAGTTGGAATGCAAGGAGAAGACTCTTCTTACTTTCCGCTGGGGTACCGCAGGGATCAATGCTCGGCCCCCTTTTTCTTCATAATATGCACCTCCCTTAGTTTCTCTTACCTACAGAGTTGGTGATAATTCACTATGAGCTACCCAATTCACATTACACAATAATTTAAAAGATTGTTATCATGATGTAATATAGAAGAGCTCACTTAATAGGAATAATAGTAAAAGTCAGAAACAGGTTGCAGTCTGTTAAATTAATTAGATTTTACTGCTACATTTTGTGATTAAACAAACAGACACTTGGTAGAAATGTTAACAAACAAACACTTTATTTGGTGTGTGCATATATGTGTATTAAACGTCACTCAGATAGAGCATGGAGGCAGCAGTGGCAAGTAGGGCAACAGCAGAAGCCATGGCAACACCTAAACAACACAGGAGAATCAGGACAGTGCCCGCACAAACATGCACATTTTACCTTTATGGTTATAATTTCAACTAGTTAACTTGTGACAATTTTAAAAAGGTGTTAAGTATAACTGGTATATCATAGTAGATTTTTTTTGTTTTTGATTATTAGTACAGTAATTGTACTAGTAATAATATAATATATAATTATATATTATAATATAATATAATAATAAGATTCTAACAGACTAACACGCACTGTGAAGTCAAAGACTAAACAAGAAGGCTGATCTGATACACATTACACACAATCTAATTAAATTCTGCCACCTTCCCTTTTCTATATATAGAGAAAGCTATCCCATATACAGTGCATGCTGTGGAAAAACATGCATTATGCAAGTATGTGCGCTGTGTGCTTGTAAGAACCAATTAAAATAGCTGCTAAGAGGGATTTATTGATTTAAACTTTCTGAAACATATTTTTCCAAATCCACAGTCTAGATATAGTAGCATAGTAGTAATGTCTACTAATGTTAACTATGTTGTAAAGACTCTATTTTAAAGAGCTGGCAGAAGTTAATTGTGAATATATAAAATTTTGCTTTTCTTGGCTGTTACGGTGACGTTATGAGAATCTTTCTAAAGCTAACTGTAGGCGTTACAGTGGAAAGTGTTTTACCAATGTAGTTATTCCTCTTGGGCTCCGGTGCTTTAATAGTTTCCTCAGTGGGCTCTGGAAGCAAACAACACACAATTTCACAAACTATAATCCGATTATTTCTCAGTAACTCAAACGGGCTTACTGGAAAAATTAAGTTACGGATGGAAATCAGAGAATTCCTTTCCCTCGCCTGCAATAGCCCAGTTGTAACCTAACTTCAGCTAGCCAGTAATCCCATTTTTTCCCTGGCATATATCAGATATATATATATATGACTGAGATTTTGTGGTCAAGAACATTAGGACCAAATGCATAGTGAGAGAACAAGCTCTGTAAATCAGAGAGCTCACACAGCTTTTTTTAACTGTCCGCCTGTATTTTACAAATAACATTGTTCAGCTGTGGAAATGAAAATGTTTGAGAGTTTATTTCCATTTTAGTTTGACTTTATGGATACAAGTACAAACAGCAAAGGTAATGATATCTTTTTAATGCCCTGCGCTGCTGCCACAGGAATATTGTTGCTCTCTGAAGTCTTGCATACAAGTAAAAACCCTCTTTTTATTGACAAATTAAATACCTTTTCAAGACAGTAGATAATACAGTTCACTCAGGGCCGTAGCCAGGATTTTAGAAATAGCAAGGTCCGAGCCCTGCTAACAAGTTCCACAGATTCAAGGAAGTTGTATAAAATAGTTGAAAAGATGCATAGGCACTTAGACCTAATATGTATTAAAAATATACTAATAGATAATACTCAAATAAAATACTGTAAATGTAATTATTATTTGCAATAAAATAAAAAAAGAGGTATTTCTCATTGATCAATGAATTAGTTATAAATCAGGTATCACTGAAACGTTTTGATAATAATCACTAGACACACATTTACCTATCTGTGCCTCATTTCCTGTCTGCAAATATTCTGATACATATGGTAAGATAAGATAAGGTGCAGCATTAGAGAACAAAAGGAATCAGGAAATCTCTAACAGCACAATGACCCAGAAGTGACCGACTTCTCTCTCACACTGATCCTTCATCACCATGAACTTTGCATATGTATCAGTTTTGGAGTAGGTGATTACAGACAGCAGACTGCAGTAAGGTAAGCTGCTGCTGAAACTCCTGTGCCCAAAACTGTGGACACATCTTGAAAGCATGTAGATTAATAGTCTGTGAGCTCAGATGTTGAACAAACAGTGTTAGCTGATCTTGTAGCCAGTGTTGTGTAGATGTAGGTTAGAGCCCCTTTGCCGCCCGGTCTGAATATAATAACTGTCCATGGCTGAATAGGATCGGCCTAACAGGGTTACTGGACAGGTGTATGTAGGTTACATCGAGGTTATTGCAGGCGAGGTAAAGGAATTATCTGATTTCCATCCGTAGAAACAGTGCTATAGTTGCTTATAACAGTTTTTTTATTTTATGTGACCAATTAGCTGTTCATAGTTGATGCAGTCTCCAAACTCAATATGGAGTGAATTGCAAGGTGGAAAGCGTGCTACCTGACTGCTATAAGTGAAATAAAGTATCATGTCCACGTGGGGAAGAAAAAAGAGAATGAAAACTTTCATCCCAGAGGGCCCTGAATAACAACTATGTTTTGGCAGACGCACACTGCTTCCCTACCTGCTGCAACATCTCTCTCTAGGATTTCAGCAGGCAGTTCCTGCCTGGTATCCAAAGCTTCCTCGGCTGCGTCAATGTCCAGCATCTCCTTCAACCTGTCAGTCACCTCAGACTGGTCCTCGTCACTGAACTGGTAGTCACACACACACACTGGCCCGCTCACTTTTACTGGACAGAAGATACGACGTGGGAGACACAATTTCTCTGAAAGAGAGAGTCAGAGATACAGTGAGAGGAGTGGTTGAACACTTCTGATTCGGAAAAATAAAATAAAATAAATAAAAAATAAAAATATTTCCCCTCAGGGATCAATAAAGTATTTCTGATTCTGATATTTATGGAATATGATAAGGGGATGGCTTGAGTTGAAATATTCCTTGCCTAATGTTTCTGTGGTCAATACAGACACTAAAGTGAGACTGTGGAAAGTAAGTACACCGCAGCCACAAGTGGCAATAACAGGGTATTGGAATGTTAAATTTGCTTTCATTTCCCCACAATCTTGAGTCAGTTGCTTTAAAATCATCATCATTATGTGACTAGACTGAAATTTGTTCCCCATCAATTTGAATAAGGAAGGGGATAAGATGTATTTTTCTCCAGTTGTGTATTGATCCTGCATTGTTTGATGGAGCTGTGACCTGCAAACTTGCTAATATTAGCTAACATTAGCTTTTCAACCATGTTTATATTAATGTACAGCGAAATAATACAAAAATCAACATGCGCTACACGGCCACACCAGTGGAATAAGCGGCCAATGATAACGTTAATCACAACCTAAAGTGTGAGATAAAGAACGTTTAAATTTCACCTGACCACACTTTTGCGTGGACAACCACTGTGCTGGGTCAGGTATTGTTTTTAAATGTTGTTTCCTTTTTGTGATAAAATCATTGGAAGATTTACCTCTGGCATGTTAAAACATAGTAAAAGAGCAGCACAGTGACCTCACTCTGTAATTTCAGTAAAACAGCAATGTTTATCTAAAGTTTGCTAGTATCAGCTAACCATTAGCCACATAACTGCGTGCTCATAGTAGGAAATGTTGGGTCTCTGCTAATAATGGGTATAAGGACGTTTGGTTCCCCTACTGACTTGTCCTATTTGAACAGTGTCTGAGATAACTCTTTGTTATGAATTGGAGCTTTACAAATGAAAACTGCATTGAATTGAGTGACCAGCAAACATAAGCCACCATAAGCTGCTGTGTTTTGAAAGGGTACACTTCATAAATTATTAAATCATCTTTTCATTTTTATTAGGAAGATGTTATATCTTCTCTATAATGCACTGTAACTCTTGGTAAACTGGGTTTTGTAAAGTAAGGTTATTCTTTGCCCACAGTTGTGCTTCCAATGCAAATCTTCCTATCAGCATACAAATCCTTCTGTACCTCTTCACTGGGATTGGTTGACCCCAAACACACCCACCACCCTGACATTAACCTTTACAATCTAAAGCCAAAAAA
>NW_023339796.1:20625579-20625791 GCF_004916995.1 Morone saxatilis | reverse complement strand
GTGTGTGTGTGTGTACCTGTCTGTTGTTTGTCTCTGGTGCTGCCCTTCTCCTCTTCTGATATCAGCAGCTCCTCCAGCAGCATCTGAACCCTTGTGGCCACCGTAGAAACCACATCCCTTTTCAGCAGCTGTCCACAATGAAGAAGATTTCATGACAAAATGATGAATTGTTCTTTCGGTTTAATCATTCATTTGACATTGTCTACTGAAAG
>NW_023339796.1:20604878-20625479 GCF_004916995.1 Morone saxatilis | reverse complement strand
ATTCTCGTAATATTATGACTTTATTCTCGTAGACCTAATATTATGACTTTATTCTCGTAATATTATGACTTTATTCTCGTAGTTTCCAAAAATTACTCTTAGTATGGCCCTAATACTCCGTCGCACCTTTGAGCAAACATCCAAAAAAGATTGTTATGTTTTGTTAAAGAGCTTCAGGTAAATACAGGTTTTATAGATTACTTTCTGAACCGTTTTCTCAGTGTTGGTTAGATTAATATAACCTGTCCAGCTGTGAGCTCTGTGTCTTCTGGCAGCTTTTTTCCGTCGATCAGACAAATTCCACTCTGAATCTGGTCTGCCCACACTTTCAGTCCCTCCTGAAACAAAGTGTTAGACCTGAGAACAGTGCCACTTAAGTTCCTGAAAATGTATGCGTGTGTGGGTGTGGTGCGTGCTCCAACCTTAAGACATTTATCCATATTTTCTGTACTGGTTCTGTTGTCTGGTAGTGGTACCAACATGTCCACATTTAAACAACATGACACCATGCTCCAGGAGGAACACACTCCTGACTGGTACTTCCAGTCTGCAGGCTTGGCCATACTCTGGAACAGCCAATGACATTGATATGATTGCTAACCACACTGCTGCATGTTTAAATCTAAATACAAGTCTGAGTAGGCTCTTCGGTCTGTCACAAGCTTGAATCCTTAGTGCCTGATCCAATTCATGTCAAGTGAGATCTTGAAGACATTCAGAATAATTAGGATGGACCTTTGGAATGTTTCTTTAAAGGGTTTCAGTATCTATTAACTCAACAGATTTCACCTTTCCTTTGCTGTTGGTAGATCAGTGATAAAAACATTTGAACTGAGGCTTACACATTATAACTGGCTTAAAGGGATGGTTTGGGTTTTTTGAAGTGGGGTAGCATGAGACACTTATCCACAGTCAGTGTACAGCAGACGGCAGTAGGCACGCCCCCTGTTTGGACCAGCAGACAGGAGCATGGAAACTAAGCAATGAACGACTGTGGACGGAGGCAGAAAAACATATTTTAACCACCTAGAAAAAAAACACCCACCAAAGAAAATCAATGTCACTGGTAGTTTACGTGTAGGCCAACTGCCGTCTACTGTAGGTAATACAACCCCACTTCAAGTCTGCAGACTAATGACTGCAGAAGGAAGCTGAAATGAAAGATCAGTAAACTAACCTTGGGATCTTTGACGTCAAAGGTTCTGCAGACTGTTCTGATGTGGCGTTAAAGAATATCCAAACAGTATGTGGTGGCTACCTTATCCAATGAGAAGGCTGTGCAAAAGGATACTTTCTGGTTTTGGGGTTGACGTGCAGCGTGACACAGTCTGTGACGTCATCATCTGCAGGGTTCCACAGATGCTCCGAGGAGATCAGGTTCTCCACTGCAAAAACCAGCTACACACAGAAAGTAAACACACACACACACACACACACAAGGATCAGAAGAGTAGGACACACTAACAGGTATAGGCAGATAACCAAAGCAACTGTGATGTCTAAATGTCCTCCCAGAGCTTCCTTCCCGGATCATCGTTGTACTTAAAGCATTTATTTCATATAAACAGAGACTCATAATGAATGCTACTGTTGCTCTGTGTCTGCTGGATGTCTACGTAGATAGTGGCTCACTAAAACATTTATGTCTTTCTACCTTTCCAGTGTTTCTGTTATACTTTGCGACCACAGAAAAGAAAATCTTCCTTTTTATGTAAAGTTTAAATTACTATGTAACTCTTACTCTTCACAGCAGAGTTGAAAGCTAGATAGTCAGTAGCTGATGGTTACAAGTCCTTGCAATTTTTTTTGTAAAACAAAAGCCCCCCCCACTGCTGAAAAGAAACATTGCTTTCTGATAGACGTTTTAAGTTGCTGCTAGTAACAGTGCTTCCTCATTTGAAACTCTTTATTGTGGTGTGCCCCAAGGTTCTGTCCTGGGTCCTGTTCTTTTCACCTTGTAAGCTTCCCTTTAGTAGATAAGTCACTTTAAATTAATCTACAATCACTGCTATGCAGAAAATATTCAATTATACATCTTGTTCTGGGTTTGTTAGTTGTTTCTCAATCCAAGCGTAAAACTGAAGGAGACTGTGCTTTTGACGTTGTTATACTAACGTTACACTTTGGAACTGTCTCCCTTTAGACTTAGACTTTAAATATGTCGACACTGTTTGTTTTCATTTATCTATTGTTTATGCGGGTGGTTATAGCTATTTTATGGAATTTTCACTCACTTTATTCTTAAGTGTGAGTTCTAGGAAAAGTGCGATAGAAATAAACCTACAGTTTGATAAGCAATAAGACATGTGATGGCTGTGTATCTATCAGCTGATTTGAATAATTTTCCCCCTGTGGCCTAATGCAGCTTTAATAGTGTGTACATCATGTACACGTACAGTGTGTCTATATGAATCTCACCTGGCGGAGTGTGGTTAGTGTGTCCTTTGCATCAGTATCAGTAATGATGAAGACTCCCAATACAGACAAGCCTCCAGGCAGCATCCGAGACACCTGAAAACAGATCAAACTAATTCTAAAAGAACCTCCACACACTGAGTTATCATACAGTACACTTACTAATACACACCAGACTACGTGTGAGCGTGTATTGGGATCGAGCCTCGTCCCTCTTAGCGTACCTGTCGAGCATGCTCAGTCACCCACTCCTTGTCCAGAGCGTTTCCAGCTGCCGCAGTAGACTCCTCCTTTTGGGGTGTCCGAGTTGCCATGACAACAAAATCCCTTTGGGTTGAGCTCTGAAATGTTTAGTCATTAATATCAATTTACTGTGTCTTCACTCCACATTCATCACACACTCTTCCACATCATATCATGTCATATTATGAGAGGCAACACTCCAATACATCACACAAACCACATACACAGCTTTACAGATGTATTAGCCAGTTTAAAGTTTGTATGATGTAGTCCTGTGTTACAGGTGAAGTGGCTATTTCTTAGTTACATTCTAACCAAAATGTAAGCAGACTGAGTGATATCTAGCTGTTTTAATGGTTGAACTGCACCATTAATCAAAATATTATCAAAATCTCATTATGGAGAAGTGCAATATGCAAATCACAGAAGCTGCAGTTTTTCACTTATGGTCCAATGTGTGACAAACAACATTATAATACATATTATATAATATATAAAGTACTGTAGTGCTGCAGAGATGCCCTGGCCTACAAATCGTGTTCTACGAATTTAAGAAAACATGTTGTTTTGTTACAGACCCCGATAGAAGTTACATCATCATGATTTTAATAGTTTTTTTCAGTGAAAACGGATCATTCCCCCACTATTCGTGCATCATATCACAATCCCAATATCTGTCAAAATAATCACAACATGTTGTAACCATATGGCAGCCCTATTTAATGGCAGACTGTTGAATCTAGTGTGGCGCTATATTCTGAAGCGGAAGGAAACCAAACAACAGGCCAGTATCACTCACTTCATACAAATATTAGTGTATAACTTTACCTGTCCAATAAGCAGGCCTGTGACTGGACCTACTTGTTGCTCACATAGTTTAGACACATATCCCTCCACAGCATCTTCTACTATGTAGCCACGACCCATACTGCCTATGGAGTGTGGAAAGAGATGGAGAGGTGATGCAAGATACACACAATATAGCATAGCCACTTTATCAGTATGTCTGCAATAAGTGCTGGGAAAGTGAGCTGTGGAAGAATGAACACGTTCAACTTAAGCTCAGCGTTAAGTCATGCGTTTGAGGGCTGTCTGCCCCTCTAACTTTAGCTAGCTGATATTCACATACTGCCTGTAGCTAACGTTTGATGGTTAGCTGCAATTTAAAAGAGTTGCTACAGCTTGAACGCCAAGAGCCTATCCATGTAGCTTGAAGGAAAATACCTGAGAGAAACAAGACAGTAGGTAAAATATGAACCAGAAGGCAGGAGGCTCGCTGTTAATATTGACAGCTGGCAGTGGTTCGTCAGCAGAGCGGAAAAAACTCAATTTACAACAATGCTTTCTGCTGTGACGTAGTTCCGTCGCACCTCTCTGTCGTAGTGGGTTAATCGAGGTAAAAAGGTGAAGTTACACAACGACAGACAGACAACTAACGGAACATTGTTCTCTTCAAAATAAAAGTTGTAGTAACCACTAAAGCTTGTGGCTAGTTTTACACACGTTAGACATTAAGGTTGCACTTCAGCTATAGATGAACTATAATTAAAGCTTACAAAAGCAACTAACTAAATGACTATACTGAGAATAGAAGCATTGTAACTGTCACATTACATATCAATGAAACTATGAATGTATGTACTTCTGTCTGCGGTGGTACCACACTAGTGCGGTTGAAGTGCTTATGTCAAGGCTTCCGCTGTCATACAAGGTTTCCAATACATACCGAATCAAGTTTTACAATTAAAACAGCAACTTTTAACTTAGTCAGCGCAATTCCATTCATTTCATCCGGAGATACTAGTATACGATTGTCAATGATTGCTTTATTTTGAAAGTTTGGAGTGGATATCCCGCCCTTGTATGAGTGCGGTTTGACGCTTTCTCGGCAAGTTATCAGCGGGTTTGTGGACGGTATATAGTACAAAATTAAATTACCAGAGTCTGGTGTTCATTCACTTTTATTTTTCGGGGCCGTAGGTGGAGATGGCGGCCGTCCTGCTGCAGGTCCTGGAGCGGACGGAGTTGAACAAACTCCCGAAAGGCGCCCAGAACAAGCTCGAGAAGTTTGTAACGGAGCTGCAGAATGCTAACGAGGCGCTCAAGACGCAGCATGAGCGGTTCAAAGCAGACAGTGGTAGGTAGCAACAGCCAAGTAGAAATTACTTTGCTAATTGTCATGGAAGCTTTGATAGAAAACTCATGTGAAACTCCAGGCTACTACGAAGCTGTCTTCTGATAAATTCGGCCAGAAAATAACTGTTGTGTTTGCCTCACAGTGCTTACAACTGCCCGCTAACAATAGCTACGATGTCACGTAAAGGCTAACTTTGGCGGAAGACATTTATGCCAGCAGTTCTTAAACATGACATTTTATTTAAGGGATTACTGTGTAGTGTGTGAAATCAATGCCGAATTGAAGATCAATTCCCAAATATTTGGTAAAGGTCTGTTATGTTTATATATTTGCCATTAACCGAGGTAAGGATTAGATTTCTATACATTCTATTGAAATTCAAGTGAAGTTTGGCTTGGCGTTTTGTCACAACTTAAAAGCTGCTCACCTGAATTCACAATTATGAATTCTGGATTAACTGATGAATTTAAGAAAATGTGGCTTCCCATGAATCCATCCTACACTGTGAATGAAACCACAATACCATTACCACATTACTATATATGATGGCGACACACTTAAAATCAAAGCATGCATGTCTTGTTGCAGACTACAGTTTACAAAGCTGAGTATCTACAGATGATAAAATCTGTTGCCGTTTCAAACTGTAGCCTTTCAACAGACAGTAGTGTGTCAGATATGGTTATTATGTTGTAAGACATGTGTACTTATGTGTTCCTGTTGAATGTTCTCTGCCCTTACAGAACAGCAGTACTTTGACATTGAAAAGAGACTGGCGGAGAGTCAGGAACAGATCCTGTCTGCTACCAGAGACCTGCAGACACTCAAGGAGGAAAATAAAAAACTCAGTAAGTTTTTACAAATACATTGTTTACACACACTTTCTCTATCCGGCATTACATTATGTTACAAAATTACGGGCATACAGTTCCTACAGTGTTCACCCATTTTGGATGAAAAGAGCAACAAGTTAATTCATCATTTCATCTCAGATCTACTGGTCTGTGACCTTTAACTATTGTACAGTACTTACATAGTTATGTGAACTTTGGCTTTAAAGCAACTGGAATCTCTTAACATTAAGTTTAAAAACTTGGATGAGTGTGGTCTCCTCTTTTTGTGGGCCTCAGTATGAGCAGTGTTCTCTCTGTGCAGATGAAGAGCTGAGCACACTGAAGGGAATCGAGGGAGAGACCTCTGAAGACAAACCGTTACAACAGGTAAACACACACGCACCTCATTAGGATGTAGTGCCAATGATCTTATCAATGATGTTTAAGAAATACTTCACTCAAAAAGTATACATTTATGTTTCTGTTGATAAAATGAGTCTGCAGTCACAATCATTGTTTCAGAGATAGAAGTACACTCAGTTTTGGTCCGGATTGTGTTAAAATTAAAAAAATGTAATTCCATTGATCAGTCAGATCATATGTGTTGTATACATATATTTTTTTCATGAAGTCACCTGTACTGTATATTGTCTGAACAAAGTTGACATAGAGGTTTAAATGTCAATCATAATCTGAGCTATTAATAATTGAATTAAAATAGACTGTTTATTCTGTATGACCAGACCTGTCTATTTATAAAGTAATAAAAGTTAGTAATACTAATAAAAGTCAACCAAATATTTCAAATTTTCTACTAGCACTGGTTAATATTATAGCTCAAGCACTGTATGTAATCTGTATATATTTGTGTCTGCAGCAAACTAAGACCAAGTATGAGATTGAAGCAGAGAAGAGAGAGCTGGCAAGGCTGCTGGAGAAGAGAACGCAGGAGGTGGAAAACCTTACTGGTAAGATATCAGCTTTACACACAGGTTTAGACAGCCCCAAGACAGGAAACAGGATACATCGTATGTTAATAGTTACAGTCAATGTTTGTCTGGTTTATTTTTGTGTGCGTTTGCAGAGGATGTGAAGCGTCTAAATGAGAAGCTGACAGAGACGAGCAAAGTCAAGATGGAGCTGCAGTTAAAACTGGATGACATAGAGTCATCTGAGGCTTCTGTGCAGGTACACGTCAGAAGTTGATGGAAACCACCACAGCTCAGTGTGGAAGTGCTCTAAGTCGCAGCTCATGATTGTAAACCCATATGTTTAAAACCCCACAAATCCTCTTGAAATATAAAGTCAGTAATGTGTCTTCTTCTTACTCTTCTTACTTACTCTAATGTGTGTATGTGTTTTTGGATGCATACTGTTGGGTTATCCTTTGGTGTGCCTTCTATTTATGTTACTGTAGTAACTTTTCCACTTAATAAAGCTAAAACTGCATGTTTGTAGCATCTGACCATCACCAAATGAGTCCCTTAAGCAGTAGCAAAAAAACTCAGAACTCAGAATCAGCATTTTTGTCTTTACTGATCAACTGGTCACAAATCTTCAGTACACCACTGAGGATTATTGTACTGAAACCAGATAATTATAGATAAAGTCTCAAATCATGTGCTTTGTGTGATTACATGCCCTGTGTTTGTATGTTAAAGCACCGGGAGAAGCGCATGGAGCAGGAGAAAGAGCTACTCGAGAATAAAATCGAGTGGTTAAGTGCAGAACTGAAGACCAAAACTGAAGAACTGTTGAACACCAACAGAGAGAAAGGCAAAGAGATACTGGAGCTGCAGGGTAGTCTGAATAACAGCAAGGAGCAGGTAACAAACAAACAATATCCACATAGAGTGAGATTGTGCAATGGTTTTCAAAGTTTGAGACTGTGGGCCCTCCCCACTGACAAAGCTTGGATAAAGACGCCCTCCCCCCGGTTTACTTTCTTAGTTTGGCTCAATTCCTGAATGCCTTATCATGTTCATGATCATGATCATGATATGTTATTTGATCCCATAGCCACTCAACAATGAGCCAATATTGCTGTTTGACATAACTTCAGACTACACCAAATACATAAAAAAGGGATTTATTAGTTTCCTTCTTTGGGGGGAAAAAAACACATTTCTTCCCTGAATGTGTTTGGCCTCCCAAAACCTCTGTTCTACACAAATATAACAATGGTATTCCTTTTGACTTCCATCTCCTGTATTACTACTGACTGTTAAATATGATACAGAGTTAATTGTGCCAGTATGTGCTCTGTTCTCCATGGAAACAGCCTGCCAGCTGGAATCTGTGCTACATTTAGTTGTCGAGCCTATATGAATTATTTAGGTTAAATATTGACCAGATGTTTTTGGTTTGCTGAGCCAGACCAGCTCTAGTTTTAATTCTTAATTTAATCTATATTCCTGAATTTAAGTGATTTTTGCTTGCAAGAAGAACGTATTGGGATGTCACAGGAATGGTACCATCAAACCAGATGGTAGATGATGTGGCAGACGATAGGACATCTGATATCTTAAAATAACTTGTCTCTTCAACAGGTAACCAGACTGGAGAGCCAGCTCGCTTCTCTGAAGGAAACCAGTGACAGTCATAGTAAACGAGCCATAGACCTCAACAACAAACTGAAACAGGTAATACAAACACACGTATGCTCCTCAGCTAAGAATTTGATAGACACTTGGATTTAGGCATTTATTTCTGATGTGATTTGCATTCTGCATGTTTACATCTGAATAGGATGGTTTTGGCAGCTGTATAAGATAGCTGAGGGTCCTCACACCACTGCAAAGACCCTCAGGTCCTCAGAGCGGGGACTGTTGACTGTTGCTCTGATGTTAATTATGAAGTGTGATCTTGCAGTAGTTCCAGACTTTGAAGCGACCCTCCTTCAAGCCAGTAATACCACATTAGGTTCTATAGAAATTCACTTATCATACATTTAACTTGATATGCACAGGACAAACATATTAATAGTGACTGGGGGAAAATATGTGGTAAGTGTGGGCCAGGCAGGATATGTAACCTTAAAAGGCATGCAGGTATGAGTACATGTAGTGTTATTCATTGTTTATATTGTCCACCTGTCTGTCCAGGCTAAAGACGAGCGGACTGCCATGGAGGAGAAATACCGCAATGAGCTCAACGCTCATGTCAAGTTGTCTTCACTCTACAAGGTGAGAATGACTGCAAGGCACCTTGAATAAAAAGTTTAAAAGTAATACTAGACTTTATCTCTTCATTGTGCTGTCATTTTATTCCGTGTGTGCAGTCAGTATGTGATGTCTTTGTTCTCCCTGTAGGGGGCAGCAGCAGACATGGAGACCAAGAACCAAGAACTGAGCAGAGCAGTGGAAGAGCTCAGCAAGCTGGTTAAAGACACTGGGGAAGGTATCACTCCACTCTTTAGTTGTTTTCCAAAAGAATTCTTGCACACGTGCAAACTGTAAATCCTTGTCATAAAATGAGGAGATGATTGTTAGTTACTGTTAGTTTTGTTTTGCTTACTGATATTGTAATTGTATAATGGAAGGTCAGGATAAAACTCTACTCTGAATCAGGAAAAATGCCACTTAAGTCACTGTGTTTGTGTGTGAAGTGTAGCTTTCATCTAATAAGTATACATGATGACCTATGTAATTGATGTAACTGTCTTTTCAGCCAATAAGACTCTAGAAAAGAAGGTGTCTGAGGGAGAAGAACTAAAAACTAAGCTTGAGGCAGAGCTTATAGAGAAGATCAAGAAAATGGAGAAAGAGCTGGAAAACGCCACAATGAAGGCTGCTGGCAAACACTGCTGTAAGAGCATACACACATTTGGAATATTTTAAATCTAACTTTCATACCAAGGTTTGTGTGTACAACACCCAACCACCTTTATTAACGTCTGTTCTGCTGCAGGTGCACTCTCTCTGACTGAGGAGCAGTTGGACTCCATGTGTCCATCAGCAGCTGCCATCGCTGCAATTGTCAAGCCTGGCATGAAGTTCTTCGATGTGAGTTAATGGGACATACCCGGGCTTGGGGATATACTGTTTATCAGTAAGACCATTTTTCTGGTATCAATATATGTCATGATATTGTATGTCAGATAACAAGGTTGTATCTTGGCTGGTGCATCACTGCTGACTCTGCTGCACACCAGCTGGGTTCCTTTTTTCTTTTTTTCATTAATTTTTTAATCAGCTTTATTTACTTAATTTTGTTAATCAAATATTAGGCAACAAAGCTTTAATTAAATTCCACAGATTATAGAACAGATACGAATATATGAACTTCGATATGCTATGTGCTCGTCTGTGTTGAAAAGACAACCCCATTTGAAGATGGTTAAAAGATAAAAGCGAAGTATGTTAATATATAGTCACAGCTTAAATTTTACAATTGATGTAATTTAGCTAGCTAGCTAGTTAGCTAGCATTTGCTAACATCACATTGATACTTGACTAGATTGGTAATCCATCATGAATCCTCTGAAAATGGTCAGCAGTTATATAAGTTGTATGTAGTTTGTACATTTAGGGCTGAAACATAGAAAAGCAGTAGGTATTATCCACTGAAGTGTAGAATTTGGCTTTATAATGGTTTATAACGGTTAAGTAACCAGTCTACCTGGCACACACTATGATTTGTTGCAGCAGGTATGAATTCTTCCTCATCTCTCCCCCCTGTGTTTAGCTGTATAACGCATATGCAGAGTGTCAGACGCAGCTTCAGCTCGAGAAGCAGGAGACCAGGAGAGTGAGCAGAGTGCTGGATGAGATCGTCCAGGAGGTCGAGTCCAAGGCTCCCGTCCTCAAGCGTCAGAGAGAGGAGTACGAGAGCATGCAGAGGTCCATGGCCTCCCTGTGCAACAAGCTGGAACAGGCTCGAATGGTCCGGGATACCTTCATGTTCCTTCTGTGTTTGTCAAAGTGTACATTTTAGTGTATTGTCAAGGACATTTATTCACCTTTGATTTGAGATAACACATTCTGTTAAGTCTAACTTGCATTTTTATTACTTTTTGTCATTAGGAGATCTACAGTTTGCAAAAAGAGAAAGAAGAGGCCAAGCAGCTCTGTGATAGAATGGAAAGAGACAAACTGAGGACAGAGAGACAGCTAGAGGATACATCTACACAGGTACACACATGCAGAAGAAAAGATCTAAAGGCAGTCAAATTATTTAACAATCATGTGAACACTGATATAATATTCTGTGCAGCGATTTATTAAAAAAAAACAATATAAAAGGACATCCCTATTGACTGGTGTTTGTTGTCCAGGTATGTGCTCTCCTGGTGGACCTGGAGGAAGCCAGAGGTAATCAGGTGACTAAGGACGACAGCAGCTCTGCCAACATCTCCAGCACTTCAGAGGTCACCAGTACACGCCAGCTGTCCTTCCACAGCGTGGAGGAGCTGCAGAGGCAGAACCAAAGCTTGCTGGGAAGGCTGAGGGAGCTCGAGGAGGAGAAGGACATACAGCAGAGCCAAGTAACATCAGCATGGTAATAGTTGCTCTTATCAATGCTCAAACACAGCTGACTCTCTTTTGCTCAAAGAAACAAATGGTGTACTTTCAGTATCATTCAGCTATAGACAGTTTACACAGGAGGCAGGTTTGTTCCTAAAAGAAGATTACTGTTGACTGTTGTTGAATCCTGAATGAAACCGGTTCAAGAACCAGAGCTAGTTTGGTGGGAAAGGGGTCCTCCTGGTCCACACTTCTTTTCCCAATAGTTCCCGTTTGGAGCCATGATTACAGAGTTTTTGAAACCATTTTACCTCCGTTCACTATCTTACCATCACACTTTAGCTCCTAACTATAGTTTGAGAACCAGTGATCTACTTTGTAGGACTAGTCATTGTTCATTTGCAGATCATAGTGAACGAGAATGAAATTTAGTTTTTTGGTTGTTTTTTTTTATTGATTTACCATGCAAATAAATAAATAAATGAATGAGATTATTTATATGTACTATAGCACTATACGACACACATCATACGCAATAAATTGACAACAGAATTACAGATATTATATCGATTTTATATATAGAATTTGTTTCTGACCTAAACTAAAACCAACAAATCAGCCATCGGCAGTATCTTTAACTGGTCATACTGTAATTTACAGCTGCAACAATTAGTCAATTAATTGATCAGTTGTCTAATATTCAATTAATTGCTGTTAACTTTGGGGCACTCCACAATACAGAGTTTCAAATGAGGAAGCATTGTTACCAGCAGCAACTGAAAACTTTGACCCAAAAAGGTAGGAAGAGATTAATGCGTTAGCCAGAGCTGCAACCATTAGTCGATTAGTTGTCAATCATTAAATTAAATGTTATTTTGATAAATTATAAATAGTTTTTTAAGACAAAATGTCCCAATTAGTGGATATTTTCGGAATATCTTTGGAACATCACCTTGGATTTCTCAGTGCTCAAACAGAGCATTGGTGAACAGTAAATCTACTTGAAATAAATTGTAAACACTAGCTCTCTCTCTCTCTGGTTCCACTCAGTGTGTCAGAGTTGGAGGCCAGTGTGGATAAGCTTCAGAAGGAGGTGGAGCAGCTAAGAGAGCAGAGGAACCAGCTGAAGCAGCTGGCTGACTCCAGTGCCAGACAGAGAGACATGTACAAGGCCCTGCTGACACAGAGCACCGGCTTTAGCCTGCCTCCTCAAGGTGACACCAAAATACCAACATATATGGACCTATGTGGTGAATTGGTTTTGATCAGTCAGTGTGATGCTGTTTACAGACTGAGGTCAAGTTTGTATGTGTGTCTGCAGGTCCAGATTCTTCATCCCAGCCTGCACATGTCAGGCCATCAGTGCCTGCCACTCGTTCTACTCCTCAGAGAGCTGCTGCTGCTGAGTCAGTACAGACCGCTCAGGCTAAAGCTGCGTTAAAACAGGTACATGCAAACATCTGGACACAAGCTTAAATTTGCATTTCTCTTCTTTCATATGAAATGGGGGGGAGAATTCTCAAATTGAGCAGCTGTTTTGAATGGATGTGTGTGTCTGTATGTTTCCAGTTAAATGATGCATTCACCCTGTATAAGAAGGAGAAGGCAGAGAATGACAGGATGTTGAATGAAACAAACGACAAGCTGCAGAAGCAGCTGACAGAACTCCGCTCCAGCCACGCCAAGCTGACCTCTCAGCTAGAGTTCAGCAACAAGAGGTTTGTTAGGTCCAATACTGCTGCACCTGCCTCATATTTCAGTTCTGGGAGATCATTTTATGCTGTGTGTGTGTGTGTGTCAGGTATGAGATGCTCCAGGAGACAGTGTCAGCCTACCGCAGAGAGATCTCCGCCATACAGGCAAGGAGCCAAAAAATGGCTGCAACAGCCCAACGTCATGAGCACATCATCCACACAATGAGCCAGGACCTGCGTCAGGCTAGCGAAAAACTGGCACTGGAAGAGGTAAGGAAGAAGAGAAGCTAAAATATGTTAAGGAGTGTTGCACAATGACAAAAGGTTAGATCCAAGAGAGGTGAAAACTGATACCTGATGTCATACTTGATCTCCAGATGTTTTATGTTTGTGACTTATTAAATGGACTACATTTACTTGGCTGTCTTCATTGGTGTTAAGCAGATTGATCATACATAGACCGTAGTTTTTTTCATATATAATAATAAAGTCTTATATCTTTCTTGTTCCTCTTGGGTTTTGGGGTTCAATTGCAATTTTCCCTACCTGCAAGTTTACTATAAAAACATCCATATTCTTTAAATTCTGTTAACAGTTTTGGGCTGGGGCTAATGTCTCTATGTAACTCATAGTAGAATGGTATTCTGTCAACTTTGTACAGTTGTCAGCAGGGATGTTCACTCATTTCAACAGGCTGTTTCTTAAACCTGAAAAAAATAACTCTGCTGCCTATGATATATGGTAATATTGTGCAACATTATTATTATTTATTCTTCGATGTGTCCCAGGATGAAATGGCAATTTAAATTTGTATAATTTTATGGGAAAAAAGAGGGCAGACTTGCTGTTTTTCAGGCAACTTTAGCCTGACTTTTGTTGTCAGAAGATGCCAAATCACTTGTTTAATTTCTTCTATACATTATTACAAACTTGCTAAACATCAGGAGACGCACACACTTCCCCGGCTGAAGCAGAAATAGGACATGAACTGTGCCATTCTAACAGATTATCCCATAATGTTTGATAAGTGGCCATTAGAGTTGCCTTGTAAACATTAAATTGTTCAATAATGGAGCCTTTGACCCTGTTGTAAAGTCTGATGACAACAAAGTGTGTCTGCTATATGAGAATCTGTTTGGCATGTATGTACCTCTTATGTATGTACCCAAACTGATTATATCGCCCTTTCCCTGTGAACAACCAGACTGCAAAGTTTTGTTCTAATGCATTAATGACTACCAAAAGACTGATTTTTGACCTCGTTATGAATTCTGCCTCGCTCTTTTCTCTGGCTCTCAATAATGACCTAATTCTTTAATTTTCTCCTGTCTGCAGGTCCGCGTAGGGAACTTGACGAAAGAGAGAGACATGTTAAGACAAGCAGAGAGTCGACTCAGTCGAGAGAAGGAGGCAATGCTGGCTGAACAACGTAACCAGAACCTGCTGCTCACCAACCTCAAGACTATACAGGTACCATGTCATGTTTGTTTTTTTTGTTTTTTTATTGACTCTCACTTTGTTTTTCTCATTTCATACAGTAACAGTGTTCTGTATTCGACAGCAAGAGTCATGCAATATTATATTGTATTATATTAATATATAATAAAATACTATTATAAATTATATATTAACAATATTATATTCTTATTATTATTAAATCTTCCTGTTAACAGATGGAGAGTGTTTTTCAATGAATAATAATAATAATGACTTTACATCAATCAAATAGGGCTGAACGATTTGGAAAAATAATCTAATTGGGATTTTTTCCCCCAATATTGTAATTGCTTTTTTTATATATATATAATTGCATATTTTAATATGACATTTTTTATTTATTTTTTATTTTATCCTCTTTTTTTCCCAACAAAACATAATGAATGATTTAAATATGACCAACACAATATTAGATACATTTAGTGTAAAATGTTCTTTCCCATAGGCTGGGCCTATTTGTTAGAATTAAATTAAAAGATGTATGACTTGAAATAAATGACATTTTTATTTAACTGCTCATTAACAAGAAACATCTGTGGCTTCCGCCACTGTGCATTTAAAAGTAATTTAAACAAAAAGGCATGCACTTTGTAAACACTGTGCAAAATTTACAGTCTTAAGAAAAAAATAATTTAAAATTATATGTATCTTACTGCTCCCAAGTCAGTAAACATTTCACACAACTGAAACTTTAGAATTTGCCTCTACTACTTTAAAATATTTTATAAAATCAAAGTTAAATGAAGTTCAATCAAGCGTATTTATCAATGCCATGAACCCAGGCTTGTCACCGTGCTGAGAGGCATCATAATCTTTGGCTATGAAACTCGGTTATTGCCCGAGTGATTTTCCCCATGCCGTTTTGAATTACGTTCATATGAGTTGACACTTTCAAACATTTCGGTCAGTGATCCTGTCTTGAGGTATTTATCTTGTCTGGCGCACTGGTGTTCGGCATTTTGCCATACAACTGTCATACATTGATTTGTGGTATTTTTTGAAGTGCTGGAACAAGTTTGTAGTGTTACCCCGTGAAGTAGCAACGGGAGCACGGCATGCTCTGCACAACACCTGACGCTGGCGGAGCATCTTCTTTTTTGAAACCAAAATAGTTTCCACACCACCGACGTGCTGTTCCTCTTCAAGACTAAAGTTCCAGCTGTGTCAGTTTCTGACTGTTCCGTCGAGCCAGAGGGCCATTGCGCAAACATGTTAAAGGGCAGCATGAAAAGTTCTCCACTCTTTCGCTAGCGTCACGTGACCACCTTGTAATCACGCACGTTGCGGTTAGAAAATTACATTTTATCATATCGCGATATTATCGTTGCAGCCCTACAATCAAAGTGAAATTCTTTTCCTGTGTCACCTTATTGCATCCACTATGATTCAGGATTTGACGTTACCAAAACCTACATAAACCTTAAATTCATTTTTTATTTTTTATTTTTTCTCCTCCTCTCTCTTGATGTAGTTGACTATGGAGCGTACAGAGACGGACAGTCGCCAGCGGCTAAACAACAAGGTAGAGCAACTGGAGGCAGAACTGGCTTCAATGAAGACCAGGTTGGACCAGGAAGTAGCACAGAGACACAGCCTTGGGCGCACAATGGACGTACGTAGAGTGTAATGCATGTGTATTTATATATGTTTCTAATTAAGTGTTGTTAAACACAGCATGTAATCTTGTCTTATTATCCCTCTGTCACCTCCATCTCCTCGCCAGTCTCAGTTATTAGAAGCCAAGAAACAGCTGGAGACCCAGAACACCTTGCAGCAGAAGACCAGGGAGTTGCTGCGTACCTCTGAACAGCAGGTGACAGCGCTGAAAGCCCAGCTGGCTTCTGCTTCATCCTCTGAAGCTGTCACCGCCTCCAGCAACACTAGCACCCCGGCTACCAGAGCTGCAGGCCTCAGAGCGCCACTTAGAGGTAAACAGCGGTACTCAGCAGTGAAAGGCTAATATCATATCTGAAGTGCTGAAGAATAACTCAGATGTGGAAGTGGCTCTTTATTGTAACCACGTCCCTTGTCTCTGTATACCCTCAGTACGCTCTCCAGTGCCAGCAGCCTCTCAGCAGTCCATCCAATCAGAGCAGGAGCTTATAGAGGTGAAAGGTCTCCTGCGTACCGCTGAGGAACGAAATGGTGAGCTAGCAGATCAGCTAAAGAATGCCAATGCTAGTGTGGAGCAGTACAGGGCGGTGGTGCTGACTCTGGAAGACAGTCTGAAGAAAGAAAAGGAGGTACAGTCTCAGTAATTCAACAACATATTGCACTGTTTTTCCCTTCTATCTTCTCTTTCTTCCCATACACTTTACTACTCGTGCACATTTGTCCCCACACATGTAAACTGACCTTTGTTTATTTTTTAGTCCCGCTCCCCTCTGGAGATCCGGCTGAAGGAGTCGGAGGAGGTGCAGAAACAGCTAGAGAAGAGGATTTTAGAGGTAGAGAAACTGAAGCAGCAGGAGCAAGAACAGAAGAGGAAGGCTGTGGAAGAAGTGGAAAAACAAGTAAGGCTATTGCAAACATTTATACTGTAATGTCTTTCAATCAAGGTTCCTTTAGTGAAATTTTGTTAAATAAATTGTAGACAATTACTTGGTAATTGGGATTACTAAGTTTATCGCCTCTTAGTCTATGAATCAGATATTTGGTCTATCATTTCTTGCGTGACATTTTATGCCTTAAGTAAACAGGGTTCCCACATATCCTGGAAAACCTTGAAAATTTGGATTTTTAGAGACTAGTTTTCCGGTCCTGGAAACACCTGGAAATTGATTAAAATGACCAAATATCCTGGAAATAATAGATGTTGTGTTTATGACCATTTGTGAGCAAGTGCTACTCTGTATTATATATGCTGTCAAGAAAAGTCCTTAAAAATTATTTCTTAATTTAATATATATGTGTGTTTTGGACTGTTGGTCTGAAATGATCCGATTCTGTTATTCATATAATAGTTAGTTATCAGCTCTGTTCTTGAGCATATTCCATTTATCTGTAGAGGCACAATAAAACTGGAGAATCTTAATAAATTGTATGATTATTAATCGCTTAGACAGACTTGACTAGCAGTTCAATTTGGACTTGGGACATCAGTGTATTTTCGCTCTGACCGTAGAGGCTAAACAGTGTAGACCTCTGTGTCTGTAGTTATTTCCTCTTATGTCTCTTCCAGGTGTGTGAGCTGCAGCGCATTCTGAAGGACAGCCAGGCAGAGCAGCGTGAGGCGCTGGAGAGAGCTACTGCTGCTGTAACACTGGAGCAGAAGGCCATACAGGACAGCCTGCTGCAGGTTCATTAACTCACACTCACACACACTCTCAGACACACACTTTCTCTCTCGCACACACACACACACGAATCAGAAAGCTGCGTTAACTTGTTTAAGCTTAACTGGTTCCCCTCTATCCTCCTCTCAGACGAAGCTAGCTGGAGAGGCACAGGCTAAGTATGAGCGTGAGCTAATGCTTCATGCTGCTGATGTGGAGGCCCTGCAAGAGCTGAAGAAAAGATACCAGCAAGAAGCAGCACAGAAGAGGGAGTTAGAGGAGCGACTGAACAAGGCATCCTCCCTTCTGCAGGAGAAAACGGCAGCCTGGAACACAGGGGAGAAACAGCTGAAGGTAGGATGACTAACCCAAAATTGCTTCTAGTGAATAAAATTAATATAAAATGTAGCTAGTTTGCCTTTGTTGTATGTTGTAAAGTATCTTAAGTCGTCACTAGAGGAAACCAAGCTCTAGAAGAATGTTTCTGATTGGTCATTTTGACTGCCTTTCAGGAGGATCTGTCCAATAAGAGTCTTCGCTGTACAGAGCTGGGGAAGCAGAATGCACTCCTGCACGAGCAGATGGATGAAATGGCCACCAGGAGTCGTCAGGTGCAACAACAGCAGCAGCTGCAGCTTGACCTGTCGTTTAGTGAGGAAGGGAAGACCACTGAACAGATACTCGAAATACTCAGGTAACAATGCAACACCACTGCTGTGTGTGATTAACACATGTGAGAAGAGAGATTGTTACACTGAATGGAGGGCAAAGTAAACCCTAATTTTGTCTTTACAGTTTCCACTTAACGTCTCAGTGTGAAGCCATTGGGTTTGAGTTTGAAATGTGTGTGTTGTAGGTTTGTGCGGCGTGAGAAAGAGATTGCTGTGGCTCAAAGTGAAGCTTCTGAGGGAGAAGCTCTTCGCCACAAACAGCGAGTGGAACACCTAGACAGAGAAGTGAAGGACCTGCAGGAAGCTCTGAACGCCGAGCGGGAGAAAATGCAGGTACAAAATGAAGTGATGGAGGACTAGCGATGCATCCCTGTATCCCAAATAAACTTTAGTTTGTGTTGTGTTGAGTGTTTATTATAATTAGTCTGTCTGTTTACTCCTCCTCCTTGGTTCAGGCTACAATGAGGACTTTGGCTCAGCAGGAGGAACAGCTGAAGAAGTTGGAGACTATCAGTGCTCTACAAGAGACCAACAGAATGCTGAAAATGGACAGAGATAAACTGGAACAAGAGCTGCAGCAAGCTCAGGCTAAAGTAAGATTCAACTGTTGCATTTCACTGCGTCCTGCAGTGATCGAATAGCACTTGGACTCATACCCTAAGAGTATCTTTTGTTAGGGCCTGTTTGAATCTCAAAACACTGATGCATACAGGTGATAACTTGCATCACCTCGTTCATCCCTTGCATTGCAGGCCTGCTTTAATTTTAATAATAAAATGTATGTCAGTTTTTACATCTGTATTAAAGAAATGCACATAGCCACCATGACATCACCAAAGGGTTTGTGGACTACTGTTTGAAAGCCTTGAATCTGGCATTTTGACTAAAAGTGACTGTATTTGAACTAGAGAGTGGAGCTAGGAGGAGCGAGTCTATGGTTAACTCAGGTTACCAACCCAGTGGGGCCATAGCCAAGGTACATCCATAATTCATGTTAACTGTCTTCAAACAAAATGTAGTTACGAGAAAAAATTAACAGCCAACTCATTTGTGTTTCTTAGTACAACGGAAGACATTTGTAGGCAACCAAAATGTAACCAACCAAAAACAGTTCACACCTGATTGACAGGTCGCCATGGTAGCCACCTGTCAATCAAACACCTTAGCCACACCCTAAAGCATACCCTGCTTAGTTTTACTCTAAATTGAACCATCATTTGCTAAATGATCATCATGCTGTATGGAAGAAGACTGAAACTAGAGATTGAGACCATAAACTCATTAGGAAACTGTTTACTCATAGACTCATAAACCTAGAAATGGGGTCATTTTCTCATAAGAATCAATGCTGTCTGATATTGGTGCAACAAGTGGATCCCCCCTGCTGGCCATTAGGAAGAATACAGGTTCACAGCACTTCCACATTGGCTTCTCTTCCCACATCGCACTTCTTTACGGTCTATATTTTTTTACCATAACTCCCCTCTGGAGCTGCGTTTTGTGTAATAAGCTGTTATATATCATGTATAAGTGGTTTTTCTTTTATATCCATGTTATCTACAGCCACTGTATTTTGATTTCTCTATCTCTGTCAGGTACAAAGCTCCCATGTCTGGAAATCAGCCCATACATCTTCTTTTGTCTCAGCTGTTCAGAGAAGAAATGGCCTCCCCCTGCAGGCTGATAAGAGGGGGGATACTGGAGGAAGACCTGAAACAGCTTAAAGGCCAAAACACAGGTTGTGTGTGTGCTGTGTGTGTGTGTGTTGTTGTGTGTGTGGTGTGTGTGTGTGTGTGTGTGGTGGTGTTGGTGTGTGTGTGTGTTTACATTGATTAGAAGTAGGCAAGAATATTGCACATCTATGTAGCTGTTTAGTTGCACTTTCTTGCGTATGTCCGATGTATTTTCATTAACTGTTTTATTTTACCTAATACAGCTCATGTTTTGCATTTTGTCCAAAGTTTTATTTTCAAATTTCTACACTTACTGTATTAGTTTCACTTAAAGTTGACTGACTGTCCCTCTACAGCAACTGATTAGCCAACAGAAAGACGGCGATGTTGAGGAGAGACAGAAAATCGCCACTGAGAGAGAAGCTCAGCAGAGGCGCATCGCACAGTTAGCTGAAGAGACAGCCAAGCTGAAGACTGAACTGGCAAGGTAGAACACTGCATCCAGACACTGACTGTGATAGAATGATAGATATTTTTTATTTAGTCCCATTTCTGTTAAAATGACCAGAGCAGAACCTCCAGCAGTGATTGTGTTTAGTGGCAGATGGATCAAAGCATCCCTAAAACCGTAACTTAGATGTATGGTTCTGTGCATCAGATCCAGTGCCAGCAGTAACTCGGCACAGTCTCAGCTGCAA
>NW_023339796.1:20602729-20604778 GCF_004916995.1 Morone saxatilis | reverse complement strand
GTGTGTGTGTGTGTTTCAGCTGGTTGAGGAAACAGCTGCTAAAACAGGAAGCGAGCCGGTTCCGAGCCAGGAGGTGCAACAGCAGCTGGCTAAAGCCCAGGAGGAGCTGAAGAAGACCAGAGAGGAGCTGAACACCCTGAAAGAGGAGGTAAAGAAAAAACAGGAGGAGGTGAGCAGGAAGAGATTTTAGGCAACATTTTATCAACCCAACTTACAAGGATAGTGTGTGCCACAATACCTTGCTTTACATATAGTAAATAATAATATTAAATAATAATTTAAATGTTCTGGAAGGGAAGGGAAGGGAATGTTCAGCTGGAAGGGATCATTGGGGACATGGACTGTTTGTTCTCTAAAATCAAGGAAAAGAACAGGAATACGAGGGCAGCTGAGCTTCTGAGAAAAGTTGCCTGTGCTGCCTAGTTTGCTGGACCAGCTGCTTGCACAAAGCCTCAGGACAGTCCAGAAACACAAACATCAGTACAGATAACATATAGATGGAGGCATTGTTGCTTTGCTTTGTCAAAGTGCAGTAAAGTGCCCCTTTATATTGTGTAATTTTGGGCTATCTGAGACATAAGTCGGCATTCATTACAGTAAAATGGTAAAATCTTGATCATCAATTCAAAATGGTAGTCCTAAAGCCCAGTTAGACAAATCCATCGATGACTGATTTAGAGCTTTGACGACCAAAGACTGCCTGCAGCAAAACTGTGACAGTGTCAAACATTTAATACCTCATATACTGTTTTCCATTTACATTGTAGTGATTTGAACACACATTTTTCACTCAATCTTAGACTCGTCTTACAGTGTGACATGCAATTAATTTACATGATTGTTACATGACAGTCTAAAGGTGCCTCAAGTCATAAGAAAAATCCCTCCGTTATGTGTTCTCATGTCTAATCATGCAAAACCCAATTAAAGGATGATCCATAAGAACCTCTTATAGATCATATTATATAAATGCATAGATGGCTCTGATCCCTTATGTTTAAACCAGACTGTTGGTAAGTATCAAGAGATTTTCTTTTTCTATTCCAACCAGGCCCAGAAGTCCCAGCAGGAGCTGGAAGAGGCCCGGAAGGAAAACCAACAGACCAAGGAAAAGTTCCAGGAGGTCCAAAACCAGATGACACAGAACCAGAACAAGCTGACACAGGTACTGTAGCACATACAAGTCTGTATTTGATCTAGCCAGGATGTGACAAATATGATGATGTTTGAGAAAATATCCACATGTAGAATAATTTAGTGAGGAAAATACATAAGAAAGGCAGGACTCACTGGCTCAATTGTCACCTCTTTGCTTTTCTAGGTCCAGTCCCAGTTGTCCCAGACTCAGACTCAACTGCAGCAGAATCAAAACCAGCTGACCCAGAGTCAGAAAGAGCTTCAGCAAGCAAAGACCCACACCCAGCAGGTAAGAACACAGCAAGAGACACAGAGATTTTCCTCACTGATGTTGTAATGTTGATCCTCTTTGGCATGAATGTCACTAAACCCCAGAACCAAAAAGTGATTCACCCAACACCTGACCACATACCAACATTACCAGCCTAACCTCATCCTCTCTAATTTAAAGGCACAGAACCAGATAAAATCAGCTCAGTCTCAAGCTCAGGCCCGTCAGAACCAGATTCAGCAGATCCAGAAGGAGCTCCAGCAAGCTAAAGATGCCCTTCAGCAGAACCTTGCTAATCAGAAAGAGCTACAACAGACCCACCAAAGCAGTCAACAGAGCCACAACCAGGAAGTCGGCAACCTCAAGACTGCTCTTAGTCAAGCAGAGAACAAGGTGAGGAGCCTTCTTTCTCTTTACGGTGTATCTTTGTTTTGTTTTTTTAAATACTTACCTATATTTATGTATATACTTACTTACAATACATACTTACATATACACCGATCAGCCATAACATCATGAGCACTGACTGGTGAAGTGAATAACTTATATCTGGTTATCATACCACCTGTCAGTGGGTGGGGTATATCAGGCAGCAAGTGAATATTTTGCCTTAAAGTAAAGTTGATGTTAGAAGCTGGAAA
>NW_023339796.1:20597079-20602603 GCF_004916995.1 Morone saxatilis | reverse complement strand
AACCAGAGACAGGGTCATGGGCAGACAAGGCTCATTGATGCCAGGATCATATGACCACCAGATGGTCATAATGCTATGGCTGATCGGTGTATATTGTTTCATATACAATGGACACACAGTGTATAGAATAATGTTTCCAAAGGTTGCTGTTATATTAGAACTTTTAATGGTGCAATACCTAAACTAATAAGTAGTGTCTGTGCTTACCCCTTACAGGTGACTGAGCTTCAAGGCCAACTGGACAGCGTGCAGAAGGTACGCACAATATGTACCTCTTCCTTACAATTATCGCTCTTTTTATCCATTATCCCCATCCCTCCTCACTTTTCTATTTTTTTTTTATTCTTCTGTATTTCCTCTATAGTCATATCACTTGCATCATGTTTGCTGCTGTTTTTAAATGTCTCACTCATACACCCTGGCTGCCCTACCTTATTGTTCTTCAGATGGTCTCTGAGCGTGAAGCAGACATCAAGCGTCTGCAAGAGCAGCTAACTGAAGCTAAGCAGGGTAATGAAGCTAGCCAAGCCCCACAGGCCACTCAGAACCAGAGTTCCCAGGCCATCCAGGCCAGTGATGCTAGCGTTGCTGGTGACAGTAATCAGGTGCTACAAGAGGAGCTGGCAAAACTCAGACAAGAGGTACCTCAAAATCCTACCTTCTCAAATCATATTTAATCTATCCGTTGTATTGGATTTGTATTTCTCTATTGACACTCATACATTATTGCTAATTAACGGTACGTTTTAGTTTGATTCAGCCTTTACCCCCTGGCATGAGCTGTATCTTAAAATGGAAGTAAAGTCTTCTGTGGTTTAGGATGTTTATGCAGACCCAATTGAAGCAGTTAATTGTCTTGTTGAGATTAAAGTTTTTACTTTTTCTAGAGAAAAACACCCAAGAGGGCAGCAAACCACATAAACAGACTAAGACAACAGTCACATACTGATAGTACTATCTTCCGTCCTACTAAAGACTTACATTCATCTTATTTAAAATGTTTTTGAACAACAAAGTCCTGACTCGGGGAACCAACATCTGTAGAACATCATGAGGGCTGGCAGAAGGCCATATTGGTTTTGATTTCTACACATGCATGTACACACGTAAGAAATAACTGGCCCTGGGATAGATTTTATATAGAGAAGGCAACCAATGGGAATGTTTGCACATACAGTATGGCAACTCTTCGTGATTTTAGAGTTGTGTGCATTTAACACCAGGCTGAATTTAAGGGTGTGTAGTACTGATGGGGATAAGCAATAGTTAAGGTATAATCAGTATAAAAATGGCACAATGGATTTGATAAGTTGTCCCAAAAATTAACTGCATATATGGAAAAAGGTAATAGTCCTAGTATAGAACCCAGTGGCACACCCTCTAATACAAGGAGACAGGAAGAAGAAGAAGACCCAAGGAGTTCTAGCTTGTATGCCATTTTTCAGCTTGCCTAGACAAGCCAATACTATGGAGTCTGTTAACCAAGGTGACATGGTCAACAGTTTCAAAAGTCTTGGACAAATCAAATTTTACTGTCCAGTGTCTTAATACTGTCATTCACCACTGTAAGAGCAGCAGTTACAGTGCTGTTTTGTTTTCTCTGCAGCTGTCTGAGGGCAAGAACAGAGAGGAGCAGCTCAGACAGCAGATGGCTGAAAAAGAGGAAAAGACTAAGAAGGTCTTCATGGGAGCCAAGACCAAAATCAGCCAACTTAACAGTAAGTTCCCTCAAGCACTCTTGCACAAAGAGGCTAAATTGAAGACATGTTGACATAGTACAACTAAACAAAGAAGACACTAGTTTGCTTGAATTTGTTACCTCCACCTTAACCTGTAGGTGCCAAGGAGCAGCTCAGTCAGGAGATAGAAGAACTGAAACAGAATAAGGAGGAACTGGAGGTGAGAATGAACGCCCTCAAGTCTCAGTATGAAGGACGACTTCTTCGGCTGGACAGAGAGCTGAGAGAACTGAAAGAGACGCAAGCGCACTCTGACCCCAGGGAGGAACCACAGGACCAAAGTGGAGTTAAGGTACATGTATCATGCTTTCTGTAGACATGACAGACGTGAAGGTTTTTAGAATTGTATGAGTTTTTTTTCTAGATATTACACAGAGTTATTTCTGTCATCCAATGTTACAAACCTGTGTCTGTACTTAGGTGGGTGATCAGGCCAGATCTGCAGACCAGAGGCCCATATCTTTGAAGAGTCCTGCCCAAGACCGGGGAAGGTAACTAATGAAGACTTACACACGTACAAACTATTCTGAATGGCTGTAATGCTTTTGCATTTACACTTTTCATATATAGCTCTAGCCTCAGAGCCACATTAAAATGGATGTATTAGGTGCACATTAAACTGTAATAACAATAAAACTAATAGCTTTTCATGGTTTCTCCATCAGCTCCAGCCTGTCTGACCCTCCCACTGCCAACATCCGCCCCACCCCAAGTACTCCATCGCCCAGCAACAAGCCAAGCCCCGCCCCTGGTAGCAAGGCCACACCCCGTGCCAGCATCCGCCCTATGGTTACCCCGGCAACTGTCCCCATCCCAACGCCTACCGCAACTGTCATGCCGACCACACAGACTGACAGCCAAGAAGGTGAGAGCAAAAACTTACATTGTTTTTAAGGCTTACTTAAAGTTAAACACACTGTGAGTATCTTGACTTGGTAATGGAGAGTACTTTCATTAGTTAAACCATACATGTGTGATGTGTCTGTGTGTAATATGTTTCTCTCTGCAGTGCTGATGAGTGCAGGAGCCTCTGTACACTCCACCAGCTCCGGTCTGGTGAGCACACCCACATCAATAACTCAGCCAACCAGCACCCAGGCCACAGCTTTTGTTCAACCCACCCAGCAGCAGGCAGCCAATCAGGATGCAGGACCCAGCATAGAGATAGAGCGACCATCTACATCCTCCTCTCTGATTGGAACAGGTGAGCAGGGCCTTGTCTGAAACCCACCAGTGATGTTGCAACCTTACATATAACCATAAAACAAATAAATTGGCCTGTGGTGTATCTCCTGCATTATCTCTGAATGAATACTGAAAACTATGATGGCCAAACTTAATCTGCTGTTGATACCTGACATGATACCAGTTGAACAGTTGAATTGTGTTACTGCTATCCTGGTGTTATCGTGTGTGTGTGTGTGTGTCTGTGATAAATTTAAAGCAGGTTCAAAGCGAGGCAGAGAGGAGGAGGAGGAAGAGGAGAGCAGACCAGAGAGTTCCCACACATCTCCGACCACCAAAAAACTACGACTGAAACCAACGATAGCACTGGTAAACACAAACGCACAAAAAGCCAGACACAGAACTCCAATTCTTTCTATCCTGTCAGTGGGACAGTGAAGATAGACAAGCTTTTCATTCATTTTAAGTTTTTACATTAGATTTGTCATCATTGCTGTCACACAGAGGACACATGTATAATGGAGAAAATGAGTCCTTGGTTGATTTAAATTTCTGCTTCTTTAAACATTCAAATTCTGAGCTTCTAAAGTTCTTGTTAGTCTTCCGTACCATTTGCATGAATGAACTTCCTCACACATGGGGCAGACTGTGTAACCTTATATGCTATTATTGGGGCCATAGTTTACACACTGGTGGCATTCATCAATTTTACACAGGTGATTTACAAGGAAAACTGAAGTTAGAAGGGTTTGCTGAATCTGACGTGACACACTCGTACGAGCCCAACATACAATAAAAAGAGAATGTTAAGATAGGAGTACAAAAATGTTCTTGTGTGAGGCCTAAAGTTGGCCTCTAAAAGATCACTTCAGCAGACAGCAGTGTAGCACAAATGTTACACATAGAATATCCAGGTGTATGTTTCCTGAATAAGAAAAAAGATTCAAAAGCTTGGCACTGAAGAAGCTGTATAAAGCCTGTGTCAAAATGTTATTGTTTTGTGTGTGTTATTTCATTTGTCATTATTAAAACATAATATAATCATTATTAACTTAAGTTTGAAATAACAGCTGTGTAACTTGTTGTTTTCAGATGGAGGATGATGAGGAGATTGAAGGAGAGCTGAGGGATGAGGGAGAACAACAGAATTCACCAGATGACAGTCAGGTCAGTTACCAATGAAAGCAACTTTGCAGAGGTGATGAACAGGCCCTCGCACTCAGCGCGGGTCATGTGCCGGCGTAACGTGTGGACCACAACTTGAAAATTTCACGTATATCAGATCAAATTTTAAAAATAAGCCACGCGACGCTTACTTCCTCTATACATATCTCTTCGTGTTGCCAGTAGATTGCGCAATCACTATGACTGAATATTGGCATGTGTTCAGGGTGGGACTGTTAAAGAATATGTGAAGTTTAGTGGAGATTAGACCATGTACACTGAAGTTATGAGTACTTCCTGTTTCATGGCGAGTCGTCAAAATTAGAAGCAAAGCCACAGGTACGCCGTTCGACGTACAGTCACAAATAGCGCAACTTTTAATCGTCAGTTTGTTTTGATTGTACTGACGAATTTTGAAGTTGATCCGGTAAATTCCGTAGGAGGAGTTCGTTCAAATAAAAAGCGAAAAGTCGCCAAAAATGACCACTAAATTATAAACAGCTCCCAGAGGTTTTTTTGCTTGTCCCATCACAATACACATACATACCAATTTCCGTACATAGCAGTCGTATGTGTCTTGGGGGCTGATTCTGAAGGGTGTAGCTAAGCCATTTTGCGACGCCCATCTACGGGACCAAGACCACGACAATATGTAAATGTTCGCTACGACTGAATTTTGTGCAAAGTTTCATGAGGTTTGGATTGTTATGAGGATGGTTCATAAAAGCACCTGCAGTGGTTTAATAATGGGTTTATGTTTGGGTTGTAGGAACTTCCAGAGGAGGGTTCCCCCGTCTTAGCCGAAGACGACGAAGACATCGATGAGGAAGGCGTGTCCCAGTCTGTGCCTTCTGATCAGATGTCGTCTCAGGGCTCCGCTATCATTCGGGACGTCATCGTGATCGAGACGGACAGCGACAGCCGTGAGAGCAAAGTGGGGGGGGAGAAGCAGGAGGACGAAGGTGAAGAGGAAGAAGAGGAGGAGGAAGAGGAGGAAGAAGAAGAAGAAGAAGAGGAGGAGGAGGAGGTGCTGTTCTGTTTATTAACTTTTCAAAATGTTTTCAGCTGTGATCTATCGTCCAGAGCAAATAACCCAGCTTTCTGTATCTGCCTCAGTATAAGGAGGAAGAAGAGGATGATGAAGATGAGGATGATGCGATGCTGTGACAGCGGGATGAGAGAAGGAGCGACAGTAATCGGAGACAGGGAGGGCTGAAGGATGGAGGGGAGGAAGGAGCCCAACCAGAAGCCCCAACAACGAGGAGAATGTATGCGGAGCATCAATTCAAGAAATCCAGCGTCCCTCTGAGCCGTCACACAGCAGTGAGCACCGACCGTTAGGTCTCTGATTGGTTAGATTGCTCTTCTTTTTGAATCACCATTGTAGACCATTCTCTTCAGGTTGAAGTGCAGTAGCAGTGGCCACATCAGGTGCC
>NW_023339796.1:20580373-20596979 GCF_004916995.1 Morone saxatilis | reverse complement strand
TAGCTTCACAGAAAAATAGTAGTAGACTGTTAGCCCATTAATCAGGACCAGTAGCCACATTGTTTGAAGGGCGGTGCAATTAGGAGCACTACAATGACTCAGGGAAACGGATTCTCTGTACTACTGTCAGGATATAGTGAACGTTTCAGCAAATATAAGTTATTTTTATAAAAGTTACCTACTGTAGCTTTAAGTTTAACATGTGTTATATGTCCTGGAAAATGATTTAGTAAATAACTTGCAGAATGATCTGACAGTGATGTGTTTGTTCATCAGAGACAGCCCTCTCAGCTGCGCAGACCATCAGTAGGACGTGGACCTCAACTGACCCCTGGAATAGGCAGTATGGTAAGAGAGAGAGCGTGTGAGTGTGTTGAGGAGTTGGATTGCATTTGCTTTATATGTTAATGATGTTAAACATACCCAACAATACAATAATACATTGTATTGTTAGTTCTGAAACGGGACATAGGACAATGATGTGAAGTAGGTCTGCATCATAGTGAGATTAGACATGGGACAACATGAAAATTTCATATCATGATTATCCTGCCTTAAATAATTGTGAATCCTGATATCGTGATGATCATCAATTTAATTTGTAAAGTTTATCCCTGTCGTTCTTTAGAATCCATAGTAGTACACACATCTGATTTAACTGACCTTTCAGCCATGGTGACAGCATTTTGATTTTGGAATGCCTGGAAATGTGTGGGCTCCCCCTTGTGAAATTTTAAAATAAATCAGGCACCATCATAAAGTTATCTGAGTGTTTTTTTTTTTTATTGTAATACACAATGGTATGTTGTCCCATCCCTCAGTGAGATGATGTGTTTGTGTCTTGCAGCAACATTTCTTTGATGATGACGACAGAATGGTTCCCAGTACTCCCACTCTGGTAGTACCACACCGTACTGATGGCTTTGCTGAGGCTATACAGTAAGATCCACACACACACACGCATACACAAAGTCTATAGTGATCCAAAAGCAACAACAGAGAGTAATGAATCAAGGCAACACGTCAATTATACAAATCGGGATGTGTAGAGACAGATTGTTGAGTCCATCACAGTCAGGTGATAATATGAAGACTCACTTATTCACAGCAAGTCAGACTTCAGGGGGAAAAGAAAATTCCACTGGTGATACAAAGTAAAGACAAACGCATAAATGAGAGCAAAACGTTTGTCAGTCTATCAAGGGTGAAAAGCAGGCAGTTTATCTCATAATAAAAAAATAAAAACAACTAACTGTGACTCTCATGTTACTCTCCTCTCCTCAGTTCTCCTCAGGTAGCAGGTCTGTCCACCAGGTTCAGGTTTGGACCTCCAGAGGACCTGCTGCCTCAGACATCAGCCTCACACTCTGACCTGGGACAGCTGGCCTCTCAAGGAGGTACCCCACACACACGCAGTGACACCTGAACTAATATCAAAGAGTTCCCTGTTCATTTATTTTTAATCCTGCCTGCCCTCCTACTCGTGTTTGTGTGTGTGTATGTGTGTGTGTAGGTCTGGGTATGTACGAGTGTCCTCTGTTCCTGGCTGCTCATGATGAAGATGGAGGAGGGAGGAGCGTCCCCACCACACCTTTACAAGTGGCTGCACCAGGTAAGACACACACTCACACTCTGCACACTATGACCGGCCAACATTTCTGTATCATGTTCCCTGACTTTCGGTCTCTGTCAGTGACCGTATTCACAGAGTCTCTGCCCTCAGACAGCAGCGACAACATGGCATCCCAGTCGGTTCCCATGGTAACCGCCTCCACCGGGATGGCTTCTGCTGCAGATGATGGAGATGAAGTCTTCATGGAGCAGGAAGGAGAGGGGTGAGCAACTTCTGAACAGTCAGGCCTGAGGTGTCTTTAAACAAATCAGTGTGTATTTAACACAGCTGACGTTACAGAAGGCAACTAAATGTGTCGTTTTGATATCAGAATTTGACAAAAAGGTTACATTTTACTGATTAGGAAGGTGAATGATTCGTATCCCTTTTCCAAATGAATCAGGTGTATTTGTGGTAAAAAAGATTTTGTAAAGTTTCAGATTGCAAGTTTCCAGACAATTGTGGGAACTGGATGCATCTAACCGCATTTGTGTTTTCCAGTCCTGGTATTGAATCCTCTTTGGAGAGCCAAACAGACATGGAGTCAACAGGACAGCAGAGTGATGATGCATCACTGCCATCTACCAGCCAAGAGCCTGGTAATTTATTGTTTACTGACTGTAATTTAAACCCTATTAGTTTGATTTTCATTATGAATCCCAACCAACGTCCTGCTATCTGCTGATGTAATAAGTTTGTGTTCTCTCACTGAAACTCTGAATATCTGGTCTCACTGCTCATCTCCGGCCTTATTCCTAGACACGAGCAGTGTTCCTCAGCGGCGCACAGTGACCACTCAACCTCTGATCAGCAGCCTGTCAGGCAGAGGAACCAGAGGAGGGAGGGGGGAGGCCAGGACATTACTCAGCCGCAGAGGTGAGACACTAAAACCTCTGCTTGATAATGATATTGTACACCCACAAAATAAGGTCACTCACTCAGAGTGTAATGATGAAGCTGTTTATTGCAGTGAGCAGAGAGCAGCATACACATGGGTACAGAAGTGATGGGGATAATATCATAAACAGTGATGATGTTGCATCAAATGGAACACCTCAGTCATTTACTTTTTTTTTCAGGAACTTTCTCTCGAGGAGGAAGGGGAGGAGCCATGGGCAGAGGGGGCATCGCCTAATGATGAAGTATCAGCTCAGTCATTTCATCTAACAAGGAAATAAAAAGTTGCCACATTATTTTATGTTGGAAATGTGGGACATTCAGTATACAATAAATATTCAGTCCAATCAAAATCAGTTACTACACTATTACAGGAGAGATCTGATCTTTGTGTGTGAGCCTTTCTCAGAGAAATGTAAGGTTTTAGTTTTGTAATTTTTTCTTCATGTGTGTTCATGAGAGCAGTCCTGGGTCTGAAATATTGTTAGTATCTTTATTCTGCTCTGTTAATACGTTTGTTTTAATAATAAAGCCGAATAATGACAGTAGTGATATCCTGTCTGTTTTTTTTTTGTTTTTTTTTAAAGGTCAGTGAGTCTTAGTGGACAGAAAGGGCCAATCAGCAATCACACTTAACCCCTTCAGATCCTCTGTCCATTCCAATGGGTATAACCTTCTAGGATGTATTAATGCAAAAACTCATTTGATTGGATGTTTATTAGCCAATCAGTGTTCCACATCATCTAAAGTGGACTGCAATAGAGCCACACACCCCTGTACAGCAATGCTTTGTCCGTCCTCCTTGCCTCCTTGTTTTTGTGTTTGTAATGGGTTAAGATGGCTACCATAAGGCTTTAAATGACCAGTACAATGCTGTCATGCAAAATTTTAAATGAAACAGGATGTAGTTGTGGGACACAATTAATGTAGTGCTAAAACAATTAAGCAATTTATTGATTACAAAATAATGGGGTCATCTTGAGCTTTATAAACCCCATTCTTTAGAATGAATAAATTCTACCCACTACACAACCATGAGAAATGAAAAGAAGGTTCTTACTCCAGTAAAAGCTACCTCTTCTGCTCTTTAGCATTTTGAAAGTTTGAGGTTTTATGGCATTTTGTTGACATTTTAAGAAAGATTCACTTCCCCAGAATAAAAAATCATTTTATCAACATATTATAAAACTAGTAAATTGCTACTCTGTGTCCAGTAGACATATTTACCGAGTAGAAATGCAGAAAATACCAGAAAAGAGCCTCTGTTTCCTTTTCAGGATGTTCTTATGGACAGCGCAGCCAAACTCTGATGGAGTTGGCTGGGCCTGGGTTGGGAGGCTTAGCATTCTGAGCTGCCATGTTGGCAGAGTTGGTTGCCACGACATCAGCAGGGCTGGTGATGGGTAGGGGTTTGAAGACTGCAGATGGGTCAGGTTTGGCCAGGGAAGGCAGGTTGCCTGAAATCTGGATGCTGAAGAAGAGAGCTGCAGAGAAGACAGAGAATATGGTCTCAGCTCAGACACTCAATCAGACTGATTACAGAAAATGCACAGAAGAAACATTGTAAATTACAAGACGCATACAGTGTATATTTGGTTCGCAGTCAACATGGTAAACTACAAATTACACAACTTCTTTCAGCCTCCAATCCTATTGTTCTGTAATGAGAAAAAGAGAATGCACTGGGTGGTGCTTACGTCCAGAGAAGACGTAGTGCTCGTAACGGTCACCCGTCTGAAGGCTGGGCATGGACAGAGCAGAGGTGACCGGGGTGGGGAATCCCTTCAGAGACACTTTGATGTTGATTTCTGCACTGAGAAGAACTTCTGGATGTGACAAGAACGACAGCATTCATAGTACATTTAGAAAAAGCTAACTTTGATTGTTATTTGATTCATTTAATGCAACAATGTAAAGACCTCTCCAGGCATGTATTAAGACATATACATATACAACAGTCTCCTTGGAACAGTAATGTGTGTCTGATGTGGGTTAAAGTATAATTTCCACGTCATAATCCTTAAAAAATCAACTCCTACTTGTACCTAAAATTCCAGAATCTATGAATATGCAAATGTTCATGTTTATGTTCATTCTCAGTGAATGTGCGCTGGTGGCTTTAAGTTTCTACTGACTTCCAAACTATTTGTGATGTCATATATCATGCTGGTAAGCCCCGCCCCACTCCTAAAGTCCTTTATTGACCCCCATAGGGAAATTCATTGTCTGCATCCATCCAGATCTAAGCCATTGTCTTGGTCAAGCGAACTGACTGAATAGTTAACCTAACATACATGTTGTTGTTTTTTCAATGGAACAGTCAACAACAACAACAACATTTTGTGGAAAATGCTTTGTTAGGATACTAACCGGCCTGGCGAGCGAAACGATTCTGAAAGGAGCTTTTTGATGTTTTGCTGCAGGGTGGCATGTTGCTTGATGGGAAGGTGAACCTCTGCATGATGTCTCCTAGAGGACAAACAGGAAGAACTACCGTTGGTCATGTCATCATAAACTCAAACAGCACTACGAAGAAGACACATAGTAGAGCTTTGATTCTCTGCCTGAACCTGATTGGACCTGACGACCCACCGGGTTCAGGCCCAAAACTTGTTGTTTTGTTTTGAGTGTGGAAGTGGGACATTTTTTACCTTAGCAACAGCAATTGCGGCAGAATAATCTCAACTCAAAGGTCCACCTATTAGCTCTTTCTAGACCTTTCAACAGCATCTCATGGTCTTCATCAGCAATTGGCTCAGTTGTCAAAAACAACAGCTTCTACCCCACCTGACACCAGCCATTGGACGGCTCTTCCACCAACCCTTCCCAGCTTCTCTTTGGATTCAGCAGCTTGTATCTTCCTGTTATTCCTCACCGTTCTTAAAGAAGTACACAGTCTCTGGTCTGCTCCTTGTGGCTGGTACCGCCAGTGCAGCACTGATGCTTCCTGTCAGACCTGGGAACTCGGACACCAGAGGTTTGGGGTAGCCCGGCTCCATCACCATGTTCCCATCCAGACGCCAGTACTGGTCTCCCTGGGGCGGACGATGAGGAGGAGAGATGGTGACAAAAGAGGATAACTGCTTAGTGCACTCTGACCTCCATCATTGCAGAAAGAGCTTTCTGAAGTGATCTAGTGATATCCCTATGTTGTTTTCACATTGCCATCACTGTAACACACCTTGGCATAAACATACAGTATTCGGTATACTCAAATGTAGATAGATTTTTATAGAGCTTTACAGCAACCATGCAGAGTGCAATACTGTCATCTCCATCACATCATTAGAAAATGTTAATTCAAATTAATTAATTTCTTACAGGTGGTGTAAGCAAAACCAGCATTCCACTTCCAGTCTGTTCTTGCAGTTAGCAGTCTACTCTCCATATCTCTACACTGAAATTCTGCTGCCTGCCCTTGAGGACCACCTCAAAATGCATTCTCTGTATATGTATATACGTATATATATTTAAATGTATTCCTCTTTTCTTTTATATATCTCTTTTATGGCTCTAATGGCTACTGCCTGAATCAGCATTACATTATCGTTAATACACTGATCAGAGGATATATTTTTCTCTTTATTTGCATATTTGATGTTGAGGTAATCCAAAAGTAACAGAAAGTAATCAAGTTACTTTAATATTGTAATATTTGGATGAGGTTACTGAGCTAATTAGTAACTGTATTGGAATACATTTTAAAGTAGCCCTCGTAACCCTGCTCACTATAGTACAACTTTAGAGATTAAGCAGACAAATAAGCAGAGGGAGGTAGAATACCAGCAGTATAGTAACACAGTGTTAGCAGCAGTAATAACGGGTTACAGTAATATTCATACTTTGATTATGTAGGTGTTTCCGTGGCAGTTGCAGCGTGTGAAGACAGTGTCGATGGGAGAGGAGACACCCAGAGTGTCTGTGATACTCTGTGGACGACCGACTGAGCGACTGACAGGGTCCACTGACCAGAACAGCTCACCTGAAACACACAGGTAACTGATACAGCTTACACAGGACACTCAGACACAAAATACACTGACAATCTTAAATATATATATCCAGAGTCATTACACACTTAAATACATGTACAGTTCAACATTTGTCCATAAGGGAACACACTGATACTGACCTTTAAATATCAGTATGGTCCCATTGCTGAGGGCTGTCAGTCCATTGATGGGAGAGTCACTGCATAGGTCGACATCAGCAAATAGTCCTACACACACACACACAAAACCACTGGGTTAAAATGGATCCAGTTTCATTTTTAATATTACTGTTGGGTTAATGAATCAAGCAAGAGTTTGTCATTTTGATACAGAGACACTGATTGTGTTAGGAGAGGTTATTCTGATCTGTTCACAACATTTCTTTAGATGTCATTACTATAAATGTATATATGTGATAATACATTTGTAATATTTGTATATGTAAAGAGACTGAAGTTGGTCAAAATGGGACACATACATCCACAGGACCACTTATCCTACCTGTCCCTGGTCCCTCAGAACCTGCTTCCACTGTCGCGAGACCCAAGGCCTGGGCTATGTCCTGTAGGGTGCTGGGTCTGGGCTTGGAGCCTGCTGGGCCACTGAGACCTGGGGACAAAGAAAATTAAATTTTTGTGTGGTCAGATGCAAGAATATTTTTTTTTACTTATGTAGGATACAAAAGGTTCTTTTCAAATAAAACTGTTTCACACATATAAGGTAAGAAAATTGAAAAAATAGTTACAATGATTCAAAAGTCAATAAAACAAACATTCTAAGATAAATTTAATCAGATCAACATTCAAAATGAAATACTCTCGGTTTAATTAACCTTGACTTGGCTCAGATGGAGCCATTCCCCCAGGTGACAAGACCAGGTGGACGTTCAAATTTCCACCAGCAGCTCCAGGACCAGAGGGACTAACCAGACCACTGCTTCCCAGAGATGGAGCACTGTAGCTGGGCAGAGAGGAGCCAGGTGCTGGTGAGTGTGGAGCTCCACCATGAGAGGAAGTGCTGGACATTGGCAGTAGACCAACAGGGGTCTTACTCACACCTATGGGGGAAAAAGAAAGGAAGAAGTTCTTATGTAATTAGACAAAACAATATATTTTTAGTACAGTGACATTTTAAAAAAAAAGAAGGAAAGAAATATTCCATACCACGCTGTGGTGGAATGATTGGTACAACTGGAGGGGTGGGACCAGAGGAGCTGGCAGGGAGTGGGTTGAGAGAGCCTAATGTACCTGGGCACTGAGCCCCAGGGTACTCTGGGCAGGAACGCCTCGCTACATAAAAATGACCATGATATAACAGCATTAATCATTACAGTAAATTATACAGAAACTGACTGACTGTTTGGATACAGTGATACAGTTTTTCTCAAATTCAGCATTAGAACAGTATCTACCTGTGTACCATTCCTCGCTCTCACTGTTGGACCTTTTCCTGCTCTTCTTTGATTTACGTTTTCCTGAGGAGAAAATTATGACAAAAAGAGAAAAATATCCGGTTTATGAAGACGTGTCTCTTTCCGACGTCAGGTTAGTATTCAAAAGGAACAGGAAAGACTGACAGGCAGCCATAAGGAAAGTAGTTCTAAACACATCACTCAGGTGCAAGGCTGTCAGTATGATAAAGCCTGAACACTTTCTCACTGCCATAAAAATCTTTAATAAGGACAACATTTCAATCCTAGATGGATCTTTGTCAGGTCACAATGTTTGGAAGAGTGGGTGCATGTTGACTCAAGTCTTTCCTTTGACAGGCAGCTACAACACGTTTTAAGCTTGCCTGAAGAGCGTAAAGCTGAAAAACATTGTAATTTTTGTGCCTGTGTTGCCTCCTGCGTGCGTTTGTGCACAAATTCAGCATATTAAAGATATTTTTCAGTGTCTCTGCATTTAACATTGTTCTCTTCTCAAAGCTCATGTATACTGACAGTTTACGTGAGCAAAACAGGTTTGAGAGGTCCACAAGGAGCTACATTTTGGTTTGGTTACTGTATTTAGAGAGAAGTGATATATCTGGTACAGTAATAACAAATGGCAGTGAAATGGAGGCTCTAATGCTGGTTAGTTAGTTGTTACTGATGGCTGCTAACCTGAAGATGCAGCCCTCAGAGACTGGAAAGTCCTGGACTGTGAAACGGACATACTGGCATCTGTGGACAGAGAGACAAGGTTTTTAGTGTTATACCAGTAAAACAGTGTCAGCTATTCAAATCAACCTTCCTCCATTCCTAAGCTTCTTCAAGCTTCCTTAGAGGTCTTTAAACTCTACTACAGTTGTGTATGTGTTGCTAAGTCACAGCGGGGCAGTAAGTATGTATGTATGTATGTATGTATAACTGTGTTGTTGTGGCCCTTACCACAGTGTAGCTGGTAGTCATGACAACATGTGTTGTAGTGGATGCACTGTGGATCACACTCGCACAGCTGACCACGCTGGAATCCCTCACCACAACGACCCTGACAGGACTGAGCTGAGAACAGCCAGAAAAACATAACATTATCAACAGCAGAGAGCACACGTTGTTTCCAAAACTGTCTGAAAATTAAAGCTGCATTCGTCGATTCTGGCCACTAGGAGGCAGAATTACACAGAGACCTGACATTGCGTTATGTTAGCAAATAATTGTCTATTACACATTCAGTAGATAAGAAGGAACATTAGCATTCACACAGCCATGTTTCTGTCTATGGAGTGAATCTGGCTCCGCTATGTTCACCAGCTAATTGCCAACTTTGGCCGTCTAACTATTGGTGCTGGTGCTATTGGTGCTAGTGGCTTTATTAGAATTATTTCACTAAAGGCAACTCACTGCTGGAAACAGGTTGATCAGGGAAGCAAAATGTGCTGTAAACCCAGGAGTTTAGAGAGGTTCAAAAGTTCCATAGAAACCAAAACAATAAGTTAAAAAAGTCCATAGAAGCTAAAACATCAAGCTAATTAAAAGGCTAAAATGCTTTGAAAAAATGGAACGAGCTAAAAGAGGCTAAAAAGCTCTATAAAGACAACAAAAAATAATAATATGTTCAGTTATTGCATGCATGCCTCTTTGGTCTTTTCACTATATCTTTGCTATGTCCAAATTACTGTTTGCTGCTGGCCCACAGGAAGCAATGGGTATTTTGACACTGTAGTAAAAGCACAGGTGTAAATGTTGTGTCATGACAAAATGCAGAGATTGGTAATGTTATTGGTAACACCTGTGTTTCTCCTACTATAAATCAAAGGGTCTATCAGTTGTTCTCTATCTCACTGCATGTGTCTAACAGTGAGTGTCTTACCAGTGGTGCAAATAGCCTGGAAGTCTTGGCAGCACTCATTATGTAGCAGGCAGCGGAAGTCACAGCTACACTGCTGGCCTCTGGTGAACGTCTCACCACAGCGACCCACACAGCTGCCTGAAGAGAGATGTGTGTAATTTCAGTAATCCTTTCATTTTTATTCATAAAACAACATAAGTGTATTCTATGACATCATAACGTTATTATATCAACTGGACTGCAAGGCATCCCGAGGTATTATGGGTGCAATATTAAACCTTAGATGTTACCATAGCTCTATTATTAGACATTTTAAGACCTGTTAGGTGTGTTACCAGATAATATAAGGCATACTAGGGACATTATTTCACATCAAGTTATTGTGAGGAATCAGAATTTTATTGCAACATATTATTAAAGTAACACGTGACATTATTAGACATGAGTAGTTAGTAGATCATAATAGTTGCTTAAAGCTGCAGGTAACTATTATAAAAATTCACTTTTTGTCATATTTGCTGAAACATTCACTATATCCTGACATTCAGAGCTGGGGAAAATAGTTGATTGTTGAGTATCATTCCCAGGGTCCCAAAGCATCTGTAATTGACGACCTGGGAATGAGACTCTAAAATTAACAATCTTTCTCAGTTCTGATTGGTTGTTTTCGTCCAGGTCCGGTGGATTATTACCAACGCCATTAGGAGCACTAGGAGGAGCCTGAGGAACCAGATCTTTTGATTTTCTGATTATCTGTCTCATGTACTATTGTCAGGATATATTGAAAGTTTCAGCAAATATGACAAAATATATTTCAATAAAAGTTACCTAACCAGATCATATAACAGACATCACAAGAATTTTTTTTCTAATATTACATCATAAGATGCATTATTAGACATTCTGAGGTACACTATAAGGCATCAGAAAGGCATTAAAGGGTAAAATTAAAACACATTATGTGTGTAATTTTGGTATCACAAAGTGCCATACTATTTTTGATTAATTAATTTAAATTCATATTTGCAAGGTTAAATACATGTGTCAGTACGTACCTGGTCCAGCAGCAGCACTGTAGGTCACAGCAAGGCCAAGCAACAGAAGCCACATTTTCAACATCATCCTCATCATCATCTTCAGCCTGAATGGAATCTGAGCGATCAACAGTTGCGACAGACAAAAAGAGTGTAAGAGAGAGAGTGAGAGCAGCTACCTTCTCAGTGTGTCACCTCTGCTTGTCTTCTTTCAATCTGTCAGTCTGCTGCTCTTATATATGAGACAACAGGCAGTGAGACAGGACACTTTTAATTAGCATCACACACAAACACACTCACACTACACCCACAGACTAATTAAAAACTGCCAAGACGTATTTAAACTTCCTACACTGGCAGTAAATGACTCCTACACACAGTTATCCCTTTCAGGACCAATGATGGAAAGTAACTAATTACAAGTTACTTTTATGGTAGTTGTTCAGTGCAGATACTTTACCATTAAACATTAAATCAACAAAAAAGCAACCCTGGGATCAAATTGGATCAGTGTTATGAATGGGAACTATCTTTAAGTTAAAGGTAAATTAACATAAAGCACTAAAATACTCGGGTACAATATTTTTGTGTTTTTTCCACTTGTGTGGTCTGCGGCCTCATCCTCATGTGGTAACACTCCTACCTGTTGCCTTTTGGACACATGTTTCCAGCCAGCCAGCTTGAGGAATGAGGTGCTGGAGCCAACCAGAGCTGATGTCATGTGGTTTCTACAATTTTGCGGTGGAGTTTCAATTGTTCTGCTCAGTCCGTTGGTCATAAAAAGTGTCTACATGTGGGATGAGGGGACAGAGCCAAAGAGAGGAAATGAATGAGAGGGGTCAATCTGGTGAGGCATTTGTTTTATTTTGATGTGGATAGATTTATCTCTGCCTTACACAAAGATATTCCATTGACTCCCTTAACTCTGACCTGACAACCCATCTGAAGCAGGTTTGGGAGCAGGAACTTGGTGGGCCAGTATCTAACAACCAATGGGACCATATCCTTGACCTAGTCCACTCCTCTCCTATGTGTCCTAGGCATGGCTTATTGTAATGTACAGGAAAGATCTTTTCAGAGTACATTAAAACAATGCCCGGTTGGTAAAAATGTACCCAGCCACCAGTGATGATTGTAATAGGTACAAAAAGTTGCCCGCTAAACATACTCATATGTTTTAGTCCTGTCCAAACGTAACTGATTTCTGGCGTCAAATATTTAGCACACTTTTTGGCATTATCCTCAAACCTGAACCCCTAACGCTTCTATTTAGAGTCTCAACAACATTTGTGACACCCAATTTCCATTCTGTTCTGGCCTTTACAACTCTATCAGACGTCATTGTATTCAGGTGGAAGGATGCTCTTCCCCCCTCACACAGTAGCTGGCTCAAGGAGATCCTGAACCATATCAAACTTGAAAAGATTAGATTTTCACTTACAGACTCAAGCAAATCCTTTGGCAACACCTGGAAGCCCTTTTTGAGTATCTGGATAAGACTACCATTTGATAAAAAGATTTGAGGATAAGATTAGCAAAGATCAGGAAATAAATCCAAGGAGAGGCTGGTTAATGCAGAAAGATATTTTATTAAATACTTACACAGTCAAGTGAGTAGAAACAAAATATTTCTTAAACTTAAATTATTAAACAGGCAATGCCCATACACAATCAAGACACACAAACATAAAACAAGCTCTAATAATGCATACTGGATGTGCTCTAACCTCTTAAAATGATCATGAAAGTAAAAAAGCTGTACAGAAGAGTAGAGCACTGAAAACTCCTGGAAATTATCTATTAGCAACACATTTAGTTGAACTCATCCTACTTCCTCTCTAAAACATCTTTGGATTGAGAAGGTATCAGTTCCCCCGAGAGGAGGCAACTTGGAGGTTTTAACTTCTAGGAGGGAACACTATTGGATTCACCATGTGAGGACCGAGTCACCTCATGGATATGGAGGTTGAGGTGTTTTCTGTAATGTACCTGTTTATAAGATATTTAGATTGTTTATGATGTTCCTCTCGAGCTGATGTTTCTATGTATATATTAATCTGTATATGTTATATTTATACACTGATCAGCAGGCTTCCCAGGTGGTCAAAATGTTGATTGGTGTATATGAAATTTAAAATGTATGTATTTTTAAGATTTTTGTCATTGTCATTCTGTTTGAAATAATTTGATTGGCTTTAACTTGTGACACTGTTTAAAGTGCTGATTCACCAAATCATCATTCTATTATCTACACTGTAAAAACTAGTGAGTTAGTTCTACTCAGATTGTTTGAGGAAACCAATTGCCTTAAACAATTTAAGTTTATCAGGTCTATGGACTTGATGAAAGACAAACATCATCTATTTAAACGAACAGTGTGTAACATTTAGGATGATCTATAGGCAGAAATGGAACATAATATTGTTATATGTTTCATCAGTGTGTAATCACCTAAAAATAAGAATAGTTATGTTTTCATTACCTTAAAATGAGCTGTTTATATCTACAAAAGGAGTGGAACCTCTTCTTCTGAGTCCGCCATGTTTAACCGGTATGTTTCTACAGTAGCCCAGAACGGATAAACCAAACACTGGGTCTAGATTGGGCCTTTCATGCTTTGTGTGGCCACCGTAGTTTCTTGTACACACTTGGGAGGCTGAGCCATATTCAAATAGTTGTAAAGTACAACTTCAATTGAATCCTACACACTGATCATTTAAAGAACCTACTGTATGTGTAGGATTTTAAATTTGTGACTTTCCCAATGGTAGTATCAAAAAGACAATGTGGCAGAAAGCAATGCATGCTGGCACATGCATGACTCCAACCCTGGGACTCCCTTGGAGAATGGGCTGAAAGCAACACACAGACTGCATCAGTTTGCAATTTAACTCTTCTACAATTCAAAACTTTCATAATCATAAATTGAACGATGCTATAATCATAATAAAATCTACACATAGTGGCTTTCATAAAAACAGAAGTCTGAGGAAAAGGCTGTTCGACGTCTGTTACACAAGAGCTTGTTGACTTCCTTACAGGCCATCTGCTAGAGAGATGATACAATGTGAATGAGTCACTGCAGCAGACACAAACACATCGGCACACCCACTCTGTTCCCATTCACCTGCTGCCCTGACTCTATTTCCATATGCTTCATTTCTAACAGTCAATAATGTGTGATGGGCAGCCCTCTAATGAGCCCTCAGGGAGGGGTGTGGTCACAGCGAGGTATAGGGATTGGTCAGACGGTCAGATTAAAGCAGCTCATAAAAACTTTATTAGCACCCCACATTGTGACCATGTACAGACTGTGGGACACACGTTGGCGGGCTGGCAGCTGAGAGCACCACACACACATTCACACACTCAGTAGGTGTTGAGAACCAGGAGGCCAGACAGACATTATGAAACATATATTTAAAGAGTGTCTGGCAAACATAACTAAGCATAACTGAAAGAAGAATATACATTCACGCTAAGTATGTGATTGTGAATTTAATACATAAAGTCAGACAGTTCATTTGATCAGTGTGTCTGTAGCTGACAGGGTGTTTGTAGAGCTGTTTTTTACAGCTTGTTTATTTCTTCAGTTGACTCTGGCGATGACTCTCTGATGAGACTGTGGGATGCTGACCAGTGTCTGCCTGCATTACCTCATCCTCCTGGTATCTTCCCCTCACTGTCCTCACTTGTTCCTACTCATTATTTCAGCTTCATAGCTAAAGCCAATTTTATGTTAATTGTCCTAGTGGATAAAGAATGTTCTCTTTTTGTTTACTCTCAGTTTGTGGTCGCATGAATCTAATTCACATCAGGAAAATGGGGCATCAATGCGTAGATATATTCTTACAATGAAACAGAGTACCAAATATTACAATGGTCAAGAAAATTGGATTAAAATGGCAGTTAAATGGAAGGTTTTTTTTCCAATAATTTTATTCAATTATCAAACATAAATAACAAGAGTAGAGAAAATTAAGAAAGAATAGTTATAATAGCAACTAAAGTGAAATAAAATAGAAAATGGTTGTGAATAAGCAAATGAAAATATCCAAAGAAAGGAGAAAGAATATATATAAACAAATAAAATAACCCATCTACACTCAGAGGTCCATAAGAGATTCCTGTGTTCTCAGAAAGATATCCCCCGTCCATATTTTTTAAAGTATAAATGAGCTGTGAGTTTTAGTGTTTCCTTCAGAAAAGACCAATTAAATGTTGGAGGACTTTTCTGGTTCCAGTTGAGCAAGATGAACTTCTTTGCTGTGTATGACATTGTGCCAGTCCTCTTCGCAAACAGGAGGTCTAGTGTCCCGTCCAGTTCCGCACTGATGAGGTATCATATACAGTAGGTATAACCTTGGCAGTCAGGTCAGGTTTTGCTCTCCAAAAATTTTTTATTTTTCTGAAAATGGTGTAATTTATATTTTGTATAATTAATCATTTGTACTGTAACAGTATACTGTAATTTGACCAGGAGACATATCCTCCAAACAGACAGATAAGAAAGACAGTTTTAACTAGTCAGTATGTCATAAAGCTATGGTCTTCAAAGTGGGTCCGGGGACCAGCAGGGGTCCCTGAGTGGGTTGTAGCTGTCTCCAGCAAAAAGAGGAATGGAATATTTAAACTTTTATCCAATTTTTGGGAAGTTGGAACAACAAGAGAATACATGTGGTTGACCGTTTTGATTGATTGTAATAATTAATATTTATTATTATAGGGATCATAGTTGATTGATAATCTTAAAACTTAAAAATGAATAATAATACTTTTTTAAATTATTATTATTTTTAATTATTATATATACTGTCAATCAATGAGGGCTTACAGATTTTGGTGTAACACCGGAACTGTTGTGCTGCTCTACGTTTCCGCCCGGACAGTGTCAAAGACGAACCAAACACCTCAGATACCACACGTTTTCTTTTCCTAGAACCTCCGTGTTGTGTGTTGTTGGGGTCAGCTGTTATTTACCGAGCACATCACGTTAAAGCGGTTAGCAACAGAAACGGAAACAGCAGTTTGAGTGGGAGAGCTACAACAAGCTAACGAGGTGAGCGAGGCGCCGTCTGTACAGGCGTCATGGCGCGAACGGTACACCACTTCTGTCAGGGTTAACGAGAAATTCAAGGCAGAGCTCTTTACTACATGTTTTTCACTTTTCTTGCTCTGTTTTGTTCAGTCCTGTCGACTTTACGTAGGACCGGTCTGTGGGCTCATAGTGCATGGACAGTAAGTCTGGAAAAGACGCTTTGAAACTTTAATTACCGGTAGTCATTTTGATGTAATAGTAGTAATAGTAGTAAACACAGGTGTTACCAATGATACTAACTAAGGTTCTGTTCCATTTAGTGTAGCAGAACCTTTACAGTGAGCCAACATGTACAATAGCAGCACCCTGACTGTTTGACCTGAATGGAACACAACCTTAGTATCATTGGTAACACCTGTGTGCTATTTCATTTTCAACAGTTAACAGATGTGATAGGAGCCTTCTACAGTAAACCTCCCATAGTACGAATAAAGGTTATTGTATAAGAACATGAATTTGTAATATAGAACTGCAGAATGAGTGAATATAAGATCATTTCCCAATATAATCTACATGATTTATACTTCCTAAATCAACAGAACACAGACCCACAGTGCTAACAACAAATCATAACATAAGACCCCGCACATAAAGACCCCGCAGGCTCAACCCCAGTGTCTTCATATCTCGACAACTTAAATGAAGTGTGTGAGCTATAAATGAGCATTAACATATGAATACAGTTCTTCTATCGAATGAAT
>NW_023339796.1:20579841-20580203 GCF_004916995.1 Morone saxatilis | reverse complement strand
CCTATATTATTCAGTAAGAATACTTGATGGTAGACCATCTCCTCTTTGAGTAGGAGGTTTAAGGGTCCTGACATCCATTCTTTTTCAAGACCGCTGCTGACAGGAAAATCATGATCATGTGAGGAAATTACGTTTTTCTTTTTGGAGTTTGTGTTTTTAAGGAGACATGTTGTTCAGCTCTGTGTCCTGCTGCAGTCATGCTCCTGGTGGACCCCGGTCTGTACATCGGCACTGCGGCTGACCTCAACGACAGCAGGGCGCTGGCCGATGCCGCCGTCACACACATCCTGTCTGTGGACTCCGTGGACCCCGCCCCTCTGCTTCCCGCTGACGGGGGCCTCCACAGGAAGTGGATCAACGTT
>NW_023339796.1:20574511-20579816 GCF_004916995.1 Morone saxatilis | reverse complement strand
CTCAAACATGCACTTTCCCATGACGCTAAACACACACACAAACTGAAACAAAAGTTCACAGATACAATACATGGGCACAGAAACAATTATGCACACCCCTCAGCTGCACTTGCATCAGAGAGGATCATTTAAATGCCTGTCTGGTTTCAGACACATTACCCAGGAACCAGGACAACACCTTGCTGAACTCTGTCAGCCTAATCAATTTCTCTGTCTCGTCTTTATACCCTCACAGTACATTGTAGATGGATGTTTTATCACTAGTCCAAAACCAAAGTTATAAACCTATGCGAACAGTCTAGAATTTATAGCAGCTGAATATGGTAAGGACTGTACTTATATAAGTACCTTTCTAGTATTCCACCACTGAAAAGCACTTTACACTACATCCACGTTTACCCATTCACAGCATTTATACAGTGATGACAAAGCCATCACAAAACAGAAAGTAATTTATTCATACACGATGCAAAGCATTGGACAGAAATTGGGGTTCAGTATCTTGCTCCAGGACTCTTGACACTGCAGTGGGAAGAGCCGGGGCTCCCAACCACCAACCTCCCAGTTAGTGGACGACACGCCATAACTCCTGAGCTACACAACCCCTTAATATCCATCCAGTGTAGAAGATTCCAGATTTAAAATATCACCATTATTTAACCCAACTATTCCAGGCAAAAAAAATGTCATGTTTTCACTAAATGAGGGATGGATCAAAAAATGTAAAGGCAATATTCAAAATGAAATGAAATATGTTGTACAGTGTATGCTCTGCACTCACGGTATGCCAATCTCGAACAAGTTGTTCTGGATGAGCTGCTTGCCAAGCATGGTGATACACAACTGGATGCACAGCTCCATGAGGCAGCCTGCATGGGCACACTGAAAAGAAATAAAGTGAACAAGTGTCAGACAGTGACAGGAAATTAAACTGAGGCAGGAGAGCCTGTAGGGGTGTCACAGTGGGGAGTAGGAAGTGAAGTTAAAACAAGTCACTTTATATATAGAGAGATAGGAAAAAGCTCCATGTTATGGAAGTTCAGGCCTGTTGCTATTAAAATCTTGTATGAAAAAAGGTAAAAAAAAATAACCATTTGTGTAATATACAATAAAACTGCAATCACAACAATCAATACATTTTTTTATTACTCATGTTTACTTGGAATTACTACCAAAACTAAAACAATCTAGTAAAAATGGAAAAAAACAATTTTTCAACTGCATATAAATCTGTTTATCAGCTAATCTGCATGTAATTAGGGTTTATTCGTGTGTTCTGGAATTTTGACATGGGTTATTACAAAATTAGTTTTACTGTCAGGTAAGAAATAAGACAACTCTGGTGATATTCCCTTTGTTATTGCTAGTTACTCCCATGTGCAGACCCAAACCAACAGTGCATGTATCCAGTAACAAGTGTGTGTATCTACAGACAGATATATCTTATTCCTCTGTACCACAGAGCTCCATTGTTGCTCAAAAACTATTAAAAACACATTAATGAGCCACGCTGTTACGCTGGATGTCATGTTCCTTCAATCCCATGAACATAGTTTATTTAATTTGATCCTGTTTAAGTAACATTTGTTAAAAACTACAGTATTATATTGTTGCATACACTGATCAGCCATAACATTATGGCAACCTTGGCACCCTGGTGGTCAGAATGTTATACGCAACAAACTGCTCTGCACTGACCCCTTTCTATCAGAACCTTCAGCAGTTTGAGCTACAGTAGTTCGTCTGTTGGATCAGACCACACGGGCCAGCCTTCGCTTCCCCACATGCATCAGTGAGCCTTGGCCCCCCATGACCTGTCTGTTTACTGCTTTCTTCCTTTGGACCCACTTTTGATAGGTACTGACCTCTGCAGACCAGGAACACCCCAAAAGAGCTGCAGGTTTAGAGATTGCTCTGATCCAGTTGTTAGTGAATCACAATGTGGCCCTTGTCAAAGTCGCTCAAATCCTCACGCTGCCCATTTTTCCAGCTTCTAACATCAACTTTGAGGACAAAATGTTCACTTGCTGCCTGATATACCCCACCCACTGACAGGTGGTATGATAACCAGATAATTACTGTTATTTACTTCACCAGTCAGTGCTCATGATGTTAAAGCTGATTGGTGTCTGTCGATGGCATAGGCACACACAGGTGGTGTTGGCTAGCTATTTTTCACCTCTTCAGCATGGCTCAGCTTTTGGAGCTGACTGAAAAAGGTCGGTCATTACATTATTATTTGGGTCTAAAGCCCTTGCCAGCTCCTGATTTTCCTTTCTTTTCTGGAATCCTGATTTATTTGCAGGTCCTGGCATAGCAAGGAAATTTACTCCAGCATTACTTAGTAGTTATTTCTCAGGTCATGTGGCCGGCTGCCCAAGGTACACTTTTGAAGTTTGGAGAGGAGAAAGGGTTTTTCATTATGAAACAGGCTACATTTTACTAAAGAAACAATAAATAAATTGTTTATTTTTGTTGTTTTAATAAGTAACAGTGAGTATTTTACTATTTTACTTATCATTGCTTATATGTAGGATGAACTTATTGTTGGCCTCCTTGGGCCTCCCTAGCAGCTGTCCCCCCTTATGGGTGGCCCTGCTACTGTAGCACCACGGAACTGGACTTTTCCATCTCTTTTTAAAGGGAAATTGTCGTTGGTATACTAAAATATCCGTTTTCACACTGCAACTGCAGTATTACAGTATACTGGATAACTGCACGTGTCCCAGTCATGGTTTCATGTCTCTCTCTCTCTATCACACACATGCAATAGTGTGGGAAGTCCCCTCTGATTGATTCCTAATTCCAGTTCTTATGAGAGCATGGAAAACTCAGACCACATCCCCGCTCTCTCCTTCCTTTCTTTTCTTGTCATTTTCACACATTTTCACTTTACCTTATTTAAACCCTTTTTCCACCTCCTTTACATAACCTTCTCTTTTTGTTGGCGGCCACTGTTTTCCCCCTCCTCCTCTCTGCACCACATTTCCAGTGTGTGTGCTCCAGTTTTCCAGGCGTGTGTTGGACAGGACAGCTGAGTTACAGTCCAGCCTCACTTAATACCACTCACTGTAACAATCCACATACTGTACTTTGAGGATTACGCAGGAGAGCTGGACTCACTGACATTATCACACTGAAATAAGTTGCACACCTCAAATAGTTGCAATCATGATTAAAACAAAATGCCCAGATGCTGTAAGATCCTACATAAAGATTCTGTTCATGTCAAAAACAGTCCTAAAGTAGTGGCTGATCAGAACATTATAAAGTGCACACTGTACTGTTTACCCATAGCTGACATTCTGAGATGATATTTAATGTTTTGTCCATAATAACTGTATTTATTATTTATTTATCTGACAATGGGAACACCTAGAGGAGACCAGGGTTGGTTGAAACATTTTTCTCTGTTATATTTGTCTGAAATATTCTTACCAGCAGCAAATTAAAGGTTAAAGTAAAGCTATACATAAATGTTTTAATGTAAATGTCTAAAATTATGTGATTTGTGATGTGTTTTTGACACCATGAGTCAATGTGACAATGTTAAAATACTATAGTTACAAAAATTAAGCAATCAAAATAAACATTACATTGTACACTTTTACATTTAATTAAAACAAGAACCAGAAAACATAAACATTTAATAGAATATCTGCCCATTTTTAAAAACAAACGTGTTTAAGCAACTGTTTAATTACCCATCACTGACCCATCAAAATAATAATTAACTACACTGTAAAGAAAATTACATGCTATTTATGTAGTTTTATATATATATATAATTATGTGTATACATTCTTTTTACTCTCTTAAAAATAGTTTTTAATATCTCAAAATACCTAAAAAATATGTATATATTAACAGTTACAAGTTCAGGAACAAGAAAGCCATTGTTAAATTTTATTATGTCAGCAAGAGGTCAGAATGTATGATTATTGCATAAGAAACATACTTTACAATAGTTGCTGTGAAATCTAGAATTGCTGCTTAAACCTTAACTGAAGGGGTCTTCATTAGAGACAGATCATTTAGAATTCTTCTGCTTTATATTCTATCATACTTTACTAAGCTGTTTCTCCTCTTCCCCATGTTTTTTTGTTGATGCTGTTTACTGTTAAGTTCAACACTTCCTGTTTGAAGTCTTTCCCTGGTTCGCAGGGCAGAACAGTCTCTTTGCTGTAAAGCTTCTCTCAAGCGGCCACAGGGTGTAGATCTTTTCACTGGAGCTGATCTGCCATCTTGTGGCACCCATATGTTACTGAGGAAGACTCTATTGGAAAATACAGATTTATCAGCAGTGGGTTTTGTCCAGGCGTTACTTTTTCTATCAATACAACAACAACAAAGTGTATATAAAATACTGAGATAGCAAACTTTCCTTATCCGGTTTAGGCCGATGATGTTGATCTTTGATTGGCCCACATTTGTCAGCCAGGCAGTCGCCTCTGTCCAACAGTTGGCCAACAGAAACCTGAGCTGACCCACTGATGGTCCACTATGCATTTAATCAAAACCACAAAGCATCAGTGGTCAAACCTTATTTTCATCCAGTTAAGGATCATAATTCTAAACTGTCTCATTTTGGGCTGTTATTTTTAGGGCATGAGAAAGCTTAATTTACATTTAATTAATCCAAAGCTTTAAAAAGCTGTAAAAGGTCATAACCACTGATGGAATAAGTACGCAGATCCTTTACTTCAGTAAAAGTACCAGTACAACAATGTAAGAATAATACATTACGAGTAAAGGTCCTGCATTTAAAATCCGTCTAAGGTAAAAGTACATTATCAATTAAATGTACTTCAAGTGTCAAAGTAAAAGTACTGTTCTGTTTTATACACACATATACATATATATATATATATATATTTGTGTGTGTGTGTGTGTGTGTTACTCAAGTCCCCTCAAAAGGTCACAAGATAAATCTGGGGGCTCGTGAGATGATTAATGGGGTAGGAAACAGGAAAAAAAACCCACAACCTTTGCTTCTTTGTGAATTACTGGATAATTTGACCTCTTGTGCCTCAAACATTTATTTAAATGAAAGCATGTGAGCGGTTTAGAGGGGAAATCACACCTTGGTGGAACTGCTAATAACTCAAACATCTGCAACGTGACAAGGAACCAGAGGTTTTGGGGGTTTTTTTGGTAAGGGGTCACAAGCCAGATAAATTGAGAATAATTGGTTAATCATTAACAGTGTTTTTATAAGCTCATTCATACGTTTATATAAAATCTTAATCTGAAAACCAACTACAGCTGTACTTAAACATTGTATTCAAGTACAGTACTTAAACAA
>NW_023339796.1:20571030-20574411 GCF_004916995.1 Morone saxatilis | reverse complement strand
AGCCAAAACATCTGGATCGCCTCCTGCATGCTGACTGGAGTATAGGTCATAAAGTCAGCTGCCTCCATGTTAGCAGATGGGCTAAAAAACCAAAGTACACATCAAAAACATTTTTCCCAAAAATATTTTCTGCCATTTTAGGTAGTTCTTATCATGCTAATGTATGTTCAAGTGTTAATTTTTCTGGTAAGTTTGGTTTTAATTAGTTATATGAAGTCATAATAAGAGGGTTTTAACGCCATGATTGACAGCTGAGCTCTGCTCCCGATTGAGTCGGCCGGGTGTATGAGCGGGACTTCGATACCATGATGCCTATCCTGATCACTACTGCGCAGACTCTGGCTCCAAATGACGAAAGATGGCAGGGGTCATATTCAGGATATTTGGGCTTTGGGCTGTGGAATGAAGTGGAGACACAATGTCCATCTTTTATATGTTGATGGCCTTTACATATATTTTCCCCATCACTGAGTAATATTCTCAGTTTACATGTATGTGTTTATGTAATAGAAAGACAACAAGCTCACACATTTATATGATTTGGGGAGGGTCCATTCATTGTCCAACCATTTCTATTAGCAGGCCTTTACAATAGTACTGTATGAAATGTTACATCTTCATCTTTGATATCAAGAGGCTACAGTATCTGAATGTCCACTTCTTATAGTGAACAACAAATGCCATACCAAATTATGGTAGTTGGCTGAACAGATACAGATACAGTACTTAGTAATAAATGAAGAGCTGAAAAAGCTGACTCTTCTTGCTGAACTGAGCTAAATGATCTAGATCACTGAAATCAGTACTGGACAACAATGGAGCTCTACAGCACAGAAGATATATCAGGCTTTGATATACACACAATACTTGTTACGTTATGTTACACATCATCTAACACAAAAACTGATGGACATTTTTAATAAACAGGAGAGGTGTTAATTGTTGCATTAGTTAAATGGAAGCACAAATTTGTGGCTTTGTTATACACACAGCATTCAAATGGTGAAGGATGTGAGGAGAAAGTTGTTTGTGCTTAGAAAGGAACTGGAGTTAATAGCAGTGAGACATTGTTCATACTGCACCATCTGTCTGTCCACAGCTGTAGTAGTACACTTCTGTTTGACTGACACTGCTTTATTCTTGGAGGCAGAGACATAACTTGATACTTATAATGCCATTTCATGACAATAAAAAATTACAGACCACATTTTTAGTAGCTTACATGAAAATAATTAGTAATTTACTGGTCTTTTGGGGAACATTGCTGCTGGTTAAAAAGCTCCAAGCTGATTCTTTCTGTACTTAGTTCAACTGTACATAAACGTATCATCCTCCTTTCCCCTCAGATGGTTTTAGTTAACCTTACAGCCTGTGAGAGCATCAAAATGGGCAGGATTTAAGAAATCCTTGTTTAAGTGCTTTAAATAAGACACATACTATATGGCATGTTTTTTAATGAATAGATGTAAATGGTTCTGTTTGCAGTTAGTGATCTGGTGAGCAGAGACATGTTGGTGGGGGTCCCGGACAGCCCGCGCTCTCACTTCAATGCTCCTGAATGTCTGTAATGGTGTGTCTGCTAATAAAGTTGACATTGAATGATAGCAGTAATAAAAGTAAGTGCAGCGATGCAGATGTCAGATGTAGCTGGAAACAGAGAAAAAGTCCGCTGATTTCTTTTTTGTTGTCACAAGTGTTGTCACAATGCCTGGGTTTTTCCTTTAATGGCCATACGGACGGCTGATAAATGTGTTGACTAGGTTCCAAGTTGGTAACATTGATCAAATCCTTCTGTTGTTCTTTTCCCTTGTCTTTCTTTTTTCCTCTTTCTGTCTGTATCCTTGTCTAGCCAGCTTGCAGACTGTTGAAACTATTAAATCTCCCTAAGGTTCTGTTGCAAATAAAGTTCACATTTGTTAATGCTGCTAAACCTTTAAGCATTTTAATGACTTTTTTCATGACAACACTGAGAGCTACGTTTCTGAGATCAGCAATATTTTCACTTAATCCGAGATGTATAGCTTTATTTTGTTTCCTTTAACACTTAAACACTGTATATGTTTGAAGTGTAAGCAGTTTTTGTTGCAGTGATTAATATCAATCTCATGTCTGAATACACAGTTGGAGCCAGGAGACAATCAGCCCTTTGTTGAGTGATTTATTTTAGATGGGGGGTAAAATCGGAGCATGTGGTGTCGAAATCTAATAATTTGTATCCTGAAGTGTCAGACACAAGACCCTAAAATTGTAGATTTATACACAGTAACACAATAAAAAAGTCAAATCTCCTCTACAACCAACTGCACAAACTTGTGTCAGTCCCACCATTAATGTTCACTCTTCTTGCCACTTTTAACAGCGAACACCGCACACAACAATTGTTCTTCTATAATACACCAAAAATATCTTTATGTTCTCACAAAGATGTTGTATTTTGTCCTCCCTCTGTTCCTCTTGAGTTAACCTCTTCCTCTGACCAAACACATCACATACAGTAGATGTGTACCCTCCGTTCTGTATGATAGCTCTGTTGTCCCTCTTTGGTGTCTGCCTGCTCCAGTAACTGTTGTACCTACATAACACTCAGTTTAGCCCTCTGGGGTGTAAATGTGTTTGAACTACACAGGACATCATATAAGTTGCACTAAACTGAGGATACTATAAGGAAAATAATGAGAAATATATGTTAAATAGGAGACACATTTTGATGAACATCTTACTAACTGAATTTGAGGACTCTGTTCTCTGTTGTTGTGGTATTTTGCCAGATTACTAACAACATGTGTTTGAAAAGTTGTGATTGTCAAGGTAAGTTGTATCTGCAAAACTGAAGGTTTTAATTTCACATTACATACCATTATCAGACAGAAAACTCATTAATTCCATTCCAGTGGCTGAATGCCAAGTCTGGGACATGATCTTTGCTGACAAGTCACACATGTTGTAAAATCTGTTAAATCAATTTTTTTATCTTCACACCCTTGCAGACCACCTGTTATAGTATTATGGCATGGAATCACATGCAGCAGATTTGTCAGCCTGACAGTGCATATAGGTGCCGTAAATGGGAAGAATCTCCCTATGGGTTTGGGCTAAGCCCCAAATGTTTATGTTTGGCTCCACTGCTGCACGTATGTACTCACTAAAACACGTCTTTATTGTGTAGTTTACAGAGTAATAGAGAGAATAAATGATACATTCAAGTATTGTTCTAACTATATTCACGCAGTGAATCTAGGTTGCAATAGTTTGTACAAGTAACAAGCAACATTTTCATTGAATGACTGTAACTTTTGAGGGGTTTTGATGCTGCCATGAATCATTTTATATGTCTGATGACTTAAAGCACATTTGTGTCTGTTATAAGGAGTTCGGTGTAGA
>NW_023339796.1:20558659-20570979 GCF_004916995.1 Morone saxatilis | reverse complement strand
CAAATAAAATTGAATTGAAATTGTGTCACAGTTATGTCTGCACTTAACAATCACTTCCAGAGTAAAGCTCCGCAGACTGAGTTATTGTTCTCACTGTCCTGCACAGAAACAGCAGCAGTGATGTTAGGATGGAGAGGACCTTACTGTGTTTGGAGAGAATGAAATTAATCCAGCAGATGTGTCCTGCTGCAGTCTGGACTTGTTAGCATCGTCATGAATAAGCAGAGATTTCATGTAGATGTCTGGCACTAGATTTTGCTCATTGTCTGCAACCAGACTACAAGATGACTTTGATTAACCTGCTTCCTGTAACGTGATCCAATGAAGGGTTACAGGGACGACAGCGGGAGAGCGGAGGAGTGACACGATGGAGGATGTGAGTCACGTTCAAAACCCCGACCCTGTGACTCTGCGGTTTCTGTGTCTGGGCTCTCGGGAAAACTAGACAGGGTTTCTCCTTTAAAAGCACTCAGGAGAGATCTGCTGCCCTGATTGGACTTACAGGAAAGGTGATTTTCACTAGCTGTGGGCTCAGTCATTATTCGAAAGAATGTAAAAGGCTTTTGGCAGCAAACTGTGGGAGTCGGACAAAAGTGCAGTATTTGCAGATTCATGCATAAACTTGACTTTCCAGAAAGGCTATTTCTGTCTTTCTATTTCATATTATATTCTCAAACTGGCTGCAGATGGAAATGGCAGACTGAATGATTTTCCATTGTGTGTGATTGAAGTGTGATCTTCTAACTATTTTATACTCTTCATCCAGTTCTGAACAGTTATATATGTCTATGAGCGACCTGAGCTGCTTGTCATTTTTGTGTTACTCCCATCATTTATTGACCACAACAGCATTTTTTCTGTCAGTGCTTCAGTTGTGGGTTTTTTTCTCTCTCTGTCTGAGACGTTCAGAGTAACAAACCAGATGTTGTGTCTGGGGGATACATTAGCTCGTTCTCCTGTCTCCTTCTCTTCTCATCTCCGCTCCTCTATTTCCTCTCCCCTCCATTATTTTCCACCACTTTCCTCCTCTCTTTACCTCTGCTTGCTCTCTTTATATCATTAACTTCTCCTCTGCCTTCTAGTACGTTTTCTCCACCAGCACTGAGGGCTTGGTATTTCATATAATATGCAAACAAAATTATTTAAACCGCCATAACCTCTTCACCTCTTAATTTCCCCCCTGAAAGTCTCACTAAGATTCTTTAATTGTGGAAAAACAAAAAAAGCACACAAAAAGTACACTGTAAAAGAAAATATTGTAAAAAAAAAAAAAACAGTAATAAAAGGGCAGCTTTTTGTATGTATTTTTTTTGCCTTTTTAATGTTTGATTAAAGATATTTACACATGGCAAACAATTGAAATACCTATAAATACAGGCAAACACTGCTATAATACAAATCACCAGTCTTTAGAGTGCTGTTTTTATTAGATTTTTCTTATTATTTATTTGACATTATAAAAGTTTAATATAAAATGTGAGATTACAGTAATTATTCCTGTTTACCAATGCTTATACATTGATAAAACATTTATTTCCATAATTATACAAGATATCTGTCAATTAACAAAGAAATCTGACTTTTATTACTATTAACTGTCACTAATTTTACATAATTTTAAAAATGCATTAACAGTATTATCAGTTTAATCTTTTTATAGTTTTGCAAATCTATTTAAGCTCTTTTGATATAAAAAAGGAAACTTTGTTTAAATAAGCATTCATTTTATGATTCACATTAGACATGTAAATTCATAGGCTAATTTTGTAATTGTATTAATATGTCTATGTATTAAAAAAAATACAGAAAAATAAATGGGGAAAACCCTGGAAACTTTTTTTATAGTGTATATATTCTATACCAGCTTTTTCCAGCACTGCATTAAAGCTACAGGATGTTTCACTGAGTGAAATATTCAAACTCATGATGTCTTTTAAATACAAAATTCCCAGTTTGTGTTTCCCCGTACAGAATTGTGGTGGAAACAGAAAAGAAACACAGAGAGGACTGTAACTTTGGAAGATACCATTTTTATTTGCCTAACTCAGACTACAAAAGCTTCAGATAAACTTTGGAATGTATTTTTTTCCCAGAATAAGGACGGTAGACCTCCATCACACTGGAGGTGCATTAGACTGACCCTCCAGGAAGTTGCAAATTTGCGATTGCAACAATTACACTAAAAGCCAGCAAAAATCTGGAGGGACTTATTAGGGAGGGATCTGTTAATGTCCAGTATGCACAGGAAGAATGGTTACAGCACGTAGAACCGGTTTCAGTGTTCATATGGCCACCTGAGAGTAGTTTTAAAGGGGAACTCCAGCAATTTTACACACCAAAGTAGGTTTCCAGGTGTAGGGGAGTACTACTGCACATGTAAAAAGCGTTGTATTGAAGGTGGAGCTGAGGCGGGCTGAATGAAGCCTGGGTACTGAAAACAGCTGCCTGTGAAACTATAAGCCCTAATATAATTTCGAGGGGTAAGTTATATAAAAATTCACCCACCATACAGTTGTCATGAGTTGGTAAGCTAGATATAGAGACCTGTTTTTTGTACCAGGCTGTAAACATGTTTATTTCTGCTGTAGTGGTTGGGCATTTTGATATGGGGCCTTGTGAATCACTTCTCAGGCCAGCCTCAAGTGGCCGCTTGAGGAACTGCAGTTTTTGGCACTTCTGGGTTGGCTTGTCGGCCAAAAGTTTGAAAAATGAAAATATTTGTGGGTGTGCAGTTAGAAAGGAGTGGGTTTAAGATTGGGACATAACTGAAGATGAGCTGAAGACAAACCAACAAAAATATTATGTCCACCACTTTTTTTTTTTTTTAGTCTTTGACAGTCAGGAAGGAGCATGAACCTGACCACTGAGTAAATATATGAGACGACACAGTATCGACTAGAGCTCTGTAGGTAGACGACCACACAAATCCCATCTAGGTCCCATCAACCCTCATCCCTAGTAAATACTTACTTACTGCAGTAATTGGAAAAGTAATTCAGTTACTTTTGAGAGAAGTAACTGTAACTTATTACTGTTTTTCAGTAACACTGGTTATAAGAGTTCAATGAGTACTTTTTAAACATACATAGTAGTCTCTGCTGTTTTTTAACCACCTTATTGCACAATAAAACTAATAATAATCTTTTTCTGTTCCAGTCATACTGTCTAATCCCTCTTAAATTCAGATAAAAGACTTCACGCCCTGGCTCTCTGCTCTATGTACTGCATCATGCAGTCAAGAGAAACCTCAAAAAATGGCAGTATGTTCCAAAAATGTTCTAAAATGTTCTTATCTATGGTTTACTTCCTCTTTCTGTCCCAGTAATATGCACAAGTGACTGCTCCTCCCCACGGGTCCAACATAAATCTACATCACACAGAATGATGAACTGCATCAGTCAAGACTGCAGGATGTCTCTGCTGTTATCAGTGGAGTTATGGGAATGATGAGAGTCTTGGATTGGATGCGTTTTGGTCGCTCCAAATGTGAAATCCAGAGTGAAAAATGTTGGCATCATGTTCAACGATCAAACAAAATCACTTGAGGGATATTATATTCCACCATGCCTCGACTATTATATCACCTGCGTCTGCCTCAGCCACCTGCACTAGCCCCGCTGCTCCAGAGATCTGCAGCCAGGTTCAACATCTCACATCACACAGGGTTTAGCTGCTTTTCACTGGTTGCATGTCAACTTTAGACACATATTAGGTTTGATCCTGAGGGCCAAGGATACCTAAAATTATCATTTAATGTTTTCAGGACATAAATATCTGTTTTATTGTCTTGTCAGTCTGCAAAGGTGCAGAAGAAGCCTCTTGGAGTGGCCAAAGAAATACTGTTAGATGTCTCTTTAAATTTTAAAGCACAGTACTGTACAAACCTCTTATACAATACCACATTTCTTTATTATAGTAAAATACCTTAGTTTATAGTGCATTGTGGGTAATTTATATCAAGCAGGAATATTTTACAGTATATTTTTATATAGTAATATTGCAATATTAGTAAATGGAGATTTTATATATATATAACTATTAGTAGTAATAGTAATTATAATAGTCATGTGTAATTATTAAAATTAGCAGTAATATATCAATATTAATATAACTGTAAATATTACAGTACAATATAATAAAATACAGAAGAAATAGACCAAATTACAAAATTCTGTAAAAATACAGTAAAATACTGTTTTGTAGTAATACAGCATTGTTTTATATAGTGTACATTGCATTACAGTACAGTTACAGTAGTGTATTATAAATCTAAATACAGCAACTTGCTAGCAACTGTGCTGCCAGTAACGTACTGTAAATATTCAAGGAAATGGTTTACAGTGAACATTTTGAGGCTATGACAAAAATAAAAATCACACTGGTACTACTGTTTTTTGAGCAGCTCTAAAGTATTCACAGGCACACCTGTTCAGATAAAAGATGCACATAAATCAGAGGAACTTGTCCATCATCCAGTGTGCAGCAGCTCCCTTGGCAGCAATAGAGCAGTTCCTGCTCACAGAAACAGTGCACATGTAGGAAAAGTTGATCAGAGGCTGCTGAAGCCCTCTGGCAGGGACAGCAGCAGCCTCTGCTTGTGTTTTGCTTCATCAGTGTTGTTTATAAACAGTGGAATATTCCAGCACTGAGATTGTTTAAAAGCTGCCATGCTTCTTTTAGAATTTGGTTAGTTGTTATTCTATAATTTTTTTGTCATCAACAAATCTCATGACAATACCAAAACCAACACTGAAAGTATCTACCAACAACTATTAGGTGTGTATCACAGCCTGATATATCTTCTTCCTCTGTGCCACAGATATCTTCTTCAAGGGTCACATGTTCCTTCATTACCATAAACACACACACTGTAGTGTTGTATTTTATTTTGACTCAATCCCACATACTGCTGCCCCAAATACTCACTAGAGTATCAAATGTGGATCAATCCGGTGCTGCTGAGAATAGTCCCCAGTAAGTGCACTATTTCCTCCTGTCTGACTAGTGTTTGATAAAAACTACAGTGCCCAGCTGTTTTAGGAAATTTCTATACCTTTTTTTAACCGCTTCCCACTTTATTCCTGACTTTCACCTCTCCATCTTTGCATTGTTCCCTCTGGTCTCATTCTGACTTTTATGATCTCATTTGTTCTTCATTCCCCCACCTTTCCTGTCACCTCTGCTGTTTAATGTCTACGTGTCTTCTCCACAGCCTATTTTCATCCACCGTTTTTACTTTTTCTTTTCTTTGGTCCCTTTCCACAGACGTCTCTTTAGCTAACTTTCTGCCACCTCCTCTCACTCCGTCCACATCTCCTTCTATAGTTAAACACAAATGACCTGTGAGTGAGTGTATTTATGAACCAAAGGTCTCGATCTCCACAATAACCTCTCTCTTTTCTCCTCACTCTCTCTATTTATTTTTCTTTCTTTGTACAATTTGTAGCTCAGTGGCAGTCAGGAATGTGTATGCAGATACCGCTGCTATCTTTAAACCAGAGATTATGCAGTACAGTGTGTGTGTGTGTGTGTGTTTTTAACCAGATGCTTTGCTCTGTGAACTTGGATAGATAGCATCCTTAGCATGTGTTTTCTGGTGTGTATGTATGTGTGTGTGTGGTCCCTATGCTTTTCAGACATTCAGACCAAGTGGTTTGAAGACTGACAGTTGTACAGAACACACACACACACACACACACACACACATACATACACACACATACATACATTCATACAGCTTGGTAAGTCTTTTTGAGTATGCAGTTGATGTGAATGGGGGCCTTTCTTCTGCATCCTGCTAGGTGGTCACTTACCACACACACACACCCACACACACCTACTCACATGCACACACACACACACTCACACACGGACACTCTCTCTCTCTCTTTCTTTCTGTTTCTCTCTCTCTCATACACAAACACACACTCACTAACACCACCATATGTCGGTTATATAACTTTTGATGTCAGCTCAGCTTTACTGGAACATTCCTGCTGTAATTCATGCATATGTAATCAATATCTTGTTTATGTTGTTGTTTTTTGGAATTGTTTTGTTTGTTTCACCAAAAACGTATTTCTTTTGTCTACTTTTTGTCCATGAATCTCATTACTTGCAGCTGCTGCACACTCACAGTGCATGTAAGATTGCAGCATTAAGATAAGGAGCCACAGTCAGCCACAGCAAATAATATTTCCCTCGAAAGTTTGTGTGTGACTGTGTGTGTGTGTCAGGTTCGGTTCTCTGGAGAGTCAATTAGCAACCACGTGTCAGAGGCTGCAGGACTTGAGCAAGGGGCCTGTAAACTAGTCCATGAAGCAGAGATATATACTCCCTATGTGCTCGCCTGCTTTGAAAATATTTCATTGTTATAAATGTGAACTGGACTGTGCTGAACCAAACCAGACCAGACTGTAAGCCAAGGTTCTTCGTGATGACGTCTTATCAAGCACCAGTCTATGTAAGACTCTCTAACATGTAGAGGGTCTGCTCTGTGTCCTGAGCATTCCCTGTCCGAGGTTCACCAACATCTGGCTGGGGCTTATTTTCCACCCTGGGATCCTTCCAGTGGTTCCGCATGCTTCCAGGAAAACTAAATCAACCCCAGGAATAATGTCCACCGCAGGCTGGACATGCACAGGACAGGCTGAGGAGACAGAAGGAAAAATGAATAGAAAAGAAAGAAAAGGAGAAAGACTGGAAAGCTTGTTCATCTTTTTGAAATATTTTATTATAAATTAAAAAGAACAAAAAGGCAAACTTTTAGTAAAGCAGTCGAGATCAACCTTGTCTTAGGAGTTTTTTTCAACAAGCAGGGTGACACATGTGCTAGTGTAAAAATGGTTTTAAATGAACTTCAAATGGCAGATGAACAGTTGATTTCCACCTGTACTAACAGATTATAATTATAATAAAAACATTATTGGACAGGAGTGAGGATAAATATGCAACACGTTAAGCATACAGTAAAAAACATACAGTATAGACCTTGACCATATAAGAAAATAGGCTGCTGCTTCATCCCACACTGAACATTAAACTGATATTAGATGCAACACTTTAAGTATAAAGTCTGTATCTTCAGTCATTATCAGAACCAGCTTCTATTCTCTGGAATTAAACCCTGCATATTAGACACGTCTGGTTTAGGTTTCATTATATTTCTGACTGGCACCATAACAGGTAGCTTATTGACCAGAAGTTATGGAAAGCTGCTGATTTTTAGTGGCATAAGTCTTCACAGGCATATGTGATTCGATGTTGTGAATACAAGATTAATGAATTAACACTACAACATGTCATTTTAAATAAAAACAATTTAGTACATCTACTGCATTGTGTTTTTTTAGTGAACAACACACACATTGAGTGTCTCAACTTAAGTTAACTTAAAAGGCTGAGTTAAAGTTAAATAGGATAATTGTTGCATAATTGTTGATTTTACTGCAGACTTTAAGTACAAATAATTTGAATTTTAGTGTATTCAACTTTAAATAACAATTGACTGACGTTTTCAACTGATAAGTAAATTCACTCATCCGGGCTTATAGGGTGCAGCAAAGTTGTTCAGGGTTCTTAAAGGGAAACTTCACACTTCACTTTCATAAAGTTAAGGGAATTCACAAAAAACAGATCTTTCTAAATTCACACCTCCATTTGAGCATGGAAGTTATAAACAAGTAAGTCTGTGGACCTGTGAGTTGAAATTATTTTTTAAAAACTCAATTGAAAGGTAAAAAAAAGAAAATTAACACAGGCTTAAATTTGTAGTCTTAAAGCCAAAGCCGAGACAATAACCCTGACATTATGAAAGTCAGACTTTACAAACCTTCTCTAGAACAGAAGACCTCATACAAGTGCTCCCTCTGACTTGTAAATCTCACAATAACCTTAAAGAGTTTAAATATACCAAATATTTTTATCATAACAGAAACCAAAGCCTAATCTGTGATTAGTGGCAGAAAGTTTCGATGAGAACTGTTATTTTATATGAAATATACATATGTAGAACCCTTCACACACAAAATAAAGCTGAGGTGAGAAAATGTCTCCACAAACTTTAACGCTGGAAGCATATTTTCTTGAAGAATGGGATTAACAGGGTAATTACTGGCATTGTTAGAACCATTTGTGTATGGTTAAATATGGAAGTGTGCACTCATGCATGCTCAGTTTCACAGTGATTTCTCCACCAGTGTGAACATGCAGAGGAACAGGTATACATAGGAACATTTCCAATTAGAGAAACAGAGTAAGATACATATATTTACAATCATTCATACGACCCCTGGGGTTTTGTCCTTTTCCAAATATTACTCTTGTGAGTAAAATGCTGCTCTTGCTGATTACGACTTTGGTATGAGAGGCGACGCAGTGGCTGAGGTCAATATAAAAACACATTCAGTTAGACTGATCCACAGTCATTTAGAAACAAAATATTTTCAGTTATCTTATTTCTTCTGACCTCATGCTGGATATGCTAACTTGCTGACCGTCAGTCTAACCATCAATTCTTCCATCTGTGCGTCCATTCATTGTGCTAGTAAGCAAAGACGACATCATACATCATCTGATGTCCATCGTCCCACGCGTACAGTTTCTTGTCTAGTGGGCAGTAAGCCACCTGGGAGGTGTGTGCGTGCATGTTGGTGAACGCCAGGCTCGGAACAGTGTGTGTGAGTGTGTGAGTGTCAAAGGCGTATGTCACGTTAGCGTAGTGACGCTCCACACTGTCCACTGCATAAAGTACACCGCAAACCAGGAAGCTGTTTCCGTAGCGACCACGCCGGAGACCCGTGCGGAAGGTCCGTATTGGCTGCAGGTCTCGGGAGCGGAGGTGGATGAGCAGGATAACTTCCTGATGAAAGCCCTCTGTGTCCAGAGCGGGGTAGAGCAGCCACAGGCCAGACTCATCAACAGCAAACTCCACCTGGTAAATACAACATCATGTTACAGTGAAAAAGCTCTAAAAACACTACCTGCTCAGCACCAAATGAAAGGCAAAGTTAGCTACTAGCTGGTGAGGAAAGATGGTGAGATTTTATTCCTATGAGCTGGTGGAGACCAAAACAGAGCTAAACTCAGAGTGAATATTAGACTTAATACGCATGAATGATCATTTTTACTCTGTGTCTGCTGGATGTGTAAATAAGCAACTTGCTTGTTTGCTGACAAGCTCCCCATATCATTAGTCTCTGAAACAAATTGAATAAAAGTATTTTCAAGAATGCTGAACTATTAATCCTGCGAAGCAGCTGGACTCTGAGATCACGGTATCACAGAAGAATCCATCTTGCCAGGCTTCAAGCTAGGCGCTTGTGTCCAAACAACTTCCCAGATAGTTCTGTCAAACCATCTGGTGCAGTCTGTTTACTAAACTATTCCCTTGAACTATTTTTCTCACTGTTATCAGGGAAAAGTAACTTGTAAAAATCCACAGATATTTCTGATACAAATGGAAATTGAACAGAGAAACACACAACATCTCCAGAAGTTGTTTCTAATCGTCACTATTTGCCCTTTTGAACTATTTAGTGATTTGCAGTGTTTTTGTTCCCTTCACTGACCTTTTATAACCCCTTGCAGTGTCCCAAGTGTATATTCCACTAGTAAATCATCATGTAGTGTTCCTAAAACTGTTACCACACTCACATAAAGTATACCATGGCTCTTACTTCAGTTTGTGTCCTGTGAACTTGCTCCTCCAGTAGAGCATCATGGAGTGTGGTCCAGGCAGCTACGTATCTGTGTCTCAGGTCATATCTGATCACGTCCCTGCTGAAGGCGCGGTTGTAGTAGAAAGCTCCATTAAACACAACGTGGCCTGTTCCAGTGAAACTGTAGGGCAGCTTGTATGAATTACTTGCCTGACCTGAGCAGGAAAAAACACATACACATACAGTACATGCAGTTGTTAAGAACAAATGTAACCATGACTGCACATCAAGGTGTGATCCATCCATCCATTATCTACTGAAAATATTTTTCAAGTAATATTTTACTGGGCTTTTGCACAGTAACTGTTACCTCAATGAATGCTAATATTGTGTGCTTTGTATTTTGTTTGTTAATTTCTAAAATAAAAAATTATATAGATGTAACTATGGTGCCAGTGGTGTAAAGTACTGTAGTGACAATGCTGCATGCTGTTATGGTAAATCGTCTTGTCACATGATAATTAATAATGATAATTAGAGACTTGACATTAGACAATATCAACATACATATTACCCAGCAATCATCACTGCACATCTGTATATGACAAAGATACCAAAGAAAATAAAAAAAATTTAATTTACTAGTAGTATTTAAATTTGGTGGTGTTTATTTATAGTGTTTAGGCTTTATGTAGAATAAGCATATCATTTTGTTACAGATTGCTACTTACTATTTTACAAAATGAATGCATGAATGAAATCATGATGGAGATCAGCTAACATTAGCCATATTAGCTAATGTTGATTGTTGACACAACATTGTAATTGTCAGCTTATCACAACAAGCATTAGCTCACTGGCTGCTAAATGCAGGAATTAAACTTTGAATGTGAAGTATGCTAAGATTGACTGCTAGCCTATGTGATGTTTAAACACATCTGATACTGTAGAACTTTGTGAAGTCTCTGAAGTTATCTTATGGGTGGTGAACTCATCTGACCAATCCTAATATTGTATATATGCTAAAAAAGAAAAGATACATATTATCCAATGTGATTTGCTGCAGCTCCATCTGGATATTACTATAGAACCATATTTAAATATCTGTTATCTGTTTTTCCCATATCTGCTAGCTACACAGAAGTCCTGAAACATTGGTCACTGCCAGAGAGCCGATGGGTAAGAAGATTGGATTAAAGGTAATATGACACAGTGTTTCCCCAGGTCACGATTGGGTCATTTGTAAACCTAAAAGCAGAAGGTCATGGCCTGTCTTTTTCAGAGCAAAAGTTCAACTCTCTATCTCTGGGGTGTCAGTGCAGCTGTCCTGATAAGGCTGAGTTGCCTATGTCTCCAGAAGAGGAAGTTTGTAGGAAGACAGGCTGTACTGACTGTCTCCCCTTAGAATGCACTGTATGTGACCTGAGTGACTTATGCTAACTTGGGTTTAGGATCCAATACCCAATAAAATCTTCACACATATATAGCAGGGTGAAGCATAACCATATTTGGACATTAATGAATCTCAGTAGGTCTGGTAGGGGTTAAATGTTCCCCCACCAGCAAGTAACATTCAGAATTGGCTGGAAGTACACAGTGGTTCTCTGGTATTGCTTATCTCTGTTCTCCTCCATGGAGCTTCAGTAAATGTTGATGATAAAATGCAATCATCTGCAGGAATTGCCGATGATGTGCATATTAATGAGATAAGAACCACCATTGCAAGATTTAAGCTTAATATGTGCTTAAGGACAACATCAGCTTTGACCACAAACTAAAGTGATTAGGGCTGTGTATTGGCAAAAATCAGGCAACATAATATTACACATATCACAATATAGGGGTTACTATTCAAAATACTGTAATGTACTGTTATATGCTAAGGAAGGAAATAAATTGTGATTTAAAATAAATCTAACTTGAAGAAATCGTTCATAGTATAAAGAACACATGAGCACATGCATAAAAGTTTTAAAAAATGTTGTCACTCCAAATACTTTTGATGTGTAACACGTCACTGTCCCTCCACTGACTCCATCACTACTGAGTAACTCCCACCAGTGCAGAACTGTTATGAGTATCGTTCTAGAGTGATGTAAAAGTCATATGAATTCTGATTGGACTGTTCACACTGAGGTTGCAGTGCAAAAAATCAGACCTGTATCTGATTTAGGACCACATATGAAAGTGGCCCTAATCAGAATTGGAAAAGATCACATTCCAGGTGGTTTGTGCTGTTCACGCTGTCATGAAAACCCCCCAGATCTGAGTCACATATGAGCACTGATTTGAGTCACTTTTGCCTGCCAAGTGAGCATTGTCCAGTCTTTTTGCCAACTGTTTATTCAGTCTCCCCAGCTGCAAAAAATGCTTTAAAGGATGCTTTTAGGAGCACTAGGAGGAGCCAGAGGAGCCTGATTATTTACAGATTATCTGTCTCATGTACTACTGTCAGGATACAGTGAAAGTTTGAGCAGATATGACAGAAAGATATTTTTATAGAAATGACCTACTAATGGACCTGTACTTGTATAGCGCCTTTCTAGTCTTCCAACCACTCAAAGCACTTTTACACTACGTGCCACATTCACCCTTTCACACACATTCACTCAGTGATGGCAAAGTCCATCGAACAGAAAATAACTCATTCATACACATTCA
>NW_023339796.1:20551523-20558559 GCF_004916995.1 Morone saxatilis | reverse complement strand
TTTATACACATTCACACACCGATGCACAGCATCAGGAGCAATTCAGGGTTCAGTATCTTGCTCAAGGACACTTTGACATGTGGCGGGAGGAGTTGGGGATCAAACCAACGACCTTCCGATTAGTGGACGACCCGCTCTGTCTCTGAGCCACAGCCGCTCCGCTACTACAGCTTAAATCTGTAAAAAACACAAAACACACACACTCCCATACCTGATTTGAAGGTGTCCATGTCTCGGAACTCTAGGAGGTTGCTACCATAGTGACCATTGGTAAGGTAGATGACGTTGCCATGGCCGCGAGCATCTCTCATCCAGGCTCCGTCACTTAGGCCGTAAGAGTTCTGCTGGACTGGTTCAGAGAGGCTGGCTACTGTGTCCTTACACACTGCTGCAAAAATACACACCAGAGGTGACACTGAGTCAAGACTCTACAACGGGATTAGCATTTTTCACTTATTCAGTAATAAAAAATCCTAAAATATGTGCCCTCACTACCAGATTAACTACTGTATTATATGTAACTCTACCAGGCTGTTTTGTGGTCTTTGGTTGGTCAGCGGGGCTCTCCGTCCAGCTGAGTCGACTTTTGGGTCCTGGCTGAGAGTCTGCTATGGGAGCTGCATCACTGGGTGGACCTATATTGGTATCTAAGGGTGAGGTGGTATGTTGATTGATGTGCATGGTAGGCTGAATAGAAGTAGTAGTAGTTTGTTGGGTGGTAGTTGTCAGTTTGGTTGTTTTTGCTGGTAGGTTAGTGGTTAATTCAGCTGTTGGTTTGATGGTGGTGGGAACTGGTTTGGTTGTAGTTGTGATTTGTCGGGTGGTAGTCGTGTGAGCTGTTGGTTGCTGAGTGGGTGCTGGCCTGTTCAGTGAAGGTCCTGCACTCTTGGTGGGGAAAGTCCTGGTATGTGGGAGCTGGTCAGAGATCAGTACGTCCTCTGAAGCCTTTGTAGTTAGAGTACCGGTAGCTGTAAAAGAAGGAAATTAACAGTTAGAAGAAGAGAGGAAGTTTATGTTGAATTATTTCAGTTCTATCTGCCTGATAGAACACACTTAAGGCTTTTTTTAATTATGAGGTGTTCACATTCACTTTCACAAAAAATATTGCTTTGGTAATCAAAGTTTTGCATCAGGTGGGCACAAATAATCATCAGACATTCCAAATGAATGCTAGTGTTGCTTTGTATGCTTCTTTTACTAACAAGTTCTCCATACTGACTTTTAAGATAATGATATATTAATCAAAACAATATAATTTGATATATTTATTGTTGGTGCTTATTTTCACTGCCCCCAAGTGGCAACAAAAATCAGTTACTGAGAATAAACTAGTCTCAGTTATCATACAGCAAGTGCGCTGGAAGAAGCAGAGCCAATTAATTGTGCTAAGTTAAAACAACATCCATCCTGACAGGTTAGGAGGGGAATACTTCGGGATGTTGCCATCCAGTCGTAACAGTTTTTCAACACCATGTGACATAAAATGAACGCAACATTATTGGTTGTAAGGATACATCAGACTTACTACTCTTTCTTTTCCAGTTATCCTCCTCCTCCTTTTTGTAGCTCTCCTCCTCTGCCTTGTAAAAGGTCACGCCCCTGATGACCATGCTGTTCTTGTCTTTGATTGGCTGCTTTGTTTCTGTCTTGTCTTTGATTGGCTTTTGAGTTCCTGTCTTATTCCTGATTGGCTGTTGCTGTTCTAAACCATCTTGCTGCTGGTTCTTCTTCAGCTGACCTTCATAATTCTTCTGCAACAGGACAAAACCATGTCTAATTTATTAAGAATGTTTTCCGTTGAGGTAACAATATTTTTGCTTTCAGACAGTCAGTACCTGCTTGTTGGCGTAGGCAGCTGCTCCACTTTTTGGTCCGGCACGCTCCAAATCATTTGTTTTCTTTTTTTTCTGCTGGGTCTTCTTCTCTTTCTCCTTTTCTTTTGCTCTTTCCTTCACACGTTCTTTCTCTCTCGCTCTCTCAGTGATATTACGGGCAAAGGCCTGGAGTGCACAGACAGGATGACGGTACATAAACAGTCCAACCTCACAGTGGTTTACTTAAAGAATATACAGACTTGGGGCAAAAACCTGAATAAATGAGCGGAGAAATATATCAAATGCAGATTCTTCCATACAGTGCACAGGGGTTCACTGCATGGTTTGATTAGTATGAGTATTTTACAGTCTTTACCATCACCAGATGATCCTGATAATGAAAATATAAAAATGTAAAGTATCTATTATGTAACTGGAACTACAGTCAAAAGTTCCATTTGCTTTGTGCCACGCATTCTTCTTTATGAAAAAGATTTTTTTTTTTTAAAGAGAGTTTGGAGTTACATTCCCTCAACGCAAGACTTGGACCTGTATGTCTCCAGAACTCTGAGGGGAGCAGGAAAGACTGTGGCCAAACCCCTCCCACCCCCAACACAAACTCTTTGATACACTCCCCTCCGGCAAGAGGCAGAGGCATCGCTCCATCCGGACCAAAACCTCACACCACAGGAACCGTTTCTTCCTGACTGCAGCTGGTCAGGGAATATTTGCATTTGCACACTCCATCCTCTTTGTTTTAAACACTGCAGAGCTCTTTTCATATTTACATATTTCTTAATGTGAATTTCTAATTTATATTCAAGATTCTTAACCTGCAGTACTTATTTATTTCTGTTTTCTCTTACTATGTTTATTGTGACCGTTATGAACAAGCCAAATCTCTTGTATATAAAAAAATAATGGCAATAAACCTGATTCTGATAATATGTTATCTAGATGCAGTGTTAGGAAGAAACTGGTAATCAGATTTTAAAAAATAAATAACAATAAACAACCCAGATTACGTTTGAAAAATGGTGTAATTAGAATATAGTTGTGAAGGATTACTAGATTACATTTTTGATTAGGTCTTTAAAATACTCAGTCGAGAGACTAAACCCAAGGCATCATGGGATTGCCAGTGGACAGCTAACAACCATGCAAACAATAGTTTTCAATACAGGAAAAAAAGATAAATAATGACATTCTGTGTTGTTTGATTTGACCAAGTGTAAATTCTGAATATGCTAAATACAATTTATTTGCATTGATTTGGATGTTTAAAGAGAAAAAACAATATTCGTGGAACTTAATTATTTGTAGCTGTGTCCATCCTGTTAGATTAAGGTGCAACATTTTCATTGTTTGATTTTAGAGTAATTCAAAAGTATTCAGATTAGATTATGTTACTACTTTTGTAATTGTAATGTAATTTGTATTCATTTCAAAGTTATCTGACTCAACACTAGCTAGATGTGGTTAAAACCCCAGAGTCATACTAAAATGTATAGTATATAACATCTAGTGTCTGTGTGAGTTCACCTTCTCCATGTTGTCCACCCTGGTCAGGAGCTTGGTGGTGACAGAGTGGAGCTTTAACAAGTCCATTCCATACAGAGAGCCCTCCAACAGGTCAATGATAGTGGCCAGCTAAACAGGCAGAAATCAGACAGTTAAAAGACAGAATGTAAGAAAAACTATTATGAAAAAATCTTCACCTAGAATAGAAAAACTGTGAAAGCGCCTGAGTTTCCACATGGTTTCTACCTTAATGTCGTCTTTGCTGGCCTCCTGTAGTTTTTTAAACCTGTACTCTCCCTCACAGGGGTTGACAGCTGAAGGTGGAGCCATGCACACACACTTTTTGCAGTCGGTTCCCTTGGTAACCGTCTCCACAGTGTAGAAATCTTGGGACGGTGATCCCAGGTTGCCATCTTGGATGCGGCTGCAGTCAGAACGTTTGATTGGTCGAACAATGCAGCGACACACACAGTCGGACCCTGAAGACACAGTCTTCACTTTGTCGTAGTCCCCCAGCAACTATAAGAGAGGGACAATGTTTGTTCTCTTTCTTTCTCTGTATCTATTTAAACTTACTCAGGCTGCTCAGATGAAACAATACACTCCACTTTAATATAAATGTGTATTTGATACTCAATATAAGACTATATATTTAGAAATACTTGAATGAAAACTAAAAAAAAGAGTTACAGCATTGATGCTGTGCAGCTGCAGCAGTGGTGAGCTGCCTGGGAACAAGATAGCTACAGGCGTTTACAAACAGGCACTTTTTGGTTTGGAGCACTGAGGGACATTACATAACCAACCACCAGAAGGATGCAAACCGTTGCTGTGGTGTGCACGCACGCACACACACACATACACACAGGTCTGGGTCTGATTTACTACGTCATTTAAGCTGAGCTCACAAACTGTAGGCTTTGGATTGTGTTTAAAGGAAAAATAAAGAATATACCTCGTTTTGCAAGTAAGAACTGATGTGTCTAATGCAATGGATTAATCTCATTTTCATATCTGGAAATTATACATTTAAGGTTTAAAATTAGAAAGCAACATGTGGCCAAAAAGTGCTTTGAATTCTTATGTGGTTTTCACTTGATGAAGTGGATGGAAAGTATTCTACCGAGATGTGATCTGACACACGAGACTGTCAGCAAAGGAGATCAAACGAGGTCTCGCTGAGAGAGGAAAATTAAACTGGTTGAAGTTCAGGCAATTTAATATTTCCCATCATTTGTTTTCTAGGGATGCATACATTTTAAGCCGATAAAAATAACCAATAACTACCCGCTTCTCACGGCCGACAACGATAAGACAACTGATCTTTATATATTTTTGTATTCAAAAGAACTCCATAACCTGTAGTTTATGCACACCTAAGGGTAAGAAAGACAAAGGTGTAGTGAGTAAAGATAGAGGAGTTCATATTCCATAGCTCTGACCTAACCAAATCTAACTGACATCACTATTATTAACACTAAAATAATTCTGACTCTTCAAAATCTTCACAAACATACTTTCATAGAACATGACGCCTATCAAATTCTGTAGGCAAAATATAAATGCAAAATAAATCATTATTGTCATAATAATTGATCAGCTATTATAGAATTATCAGAATATTAGCCTACAACATAATTTAAATTTCCCATTATCGATTGATCATTTATCGGCCCTTATATATCGAGCCAGCATGGCCCATACAGGACTTCCCTTCAACTGAAACAACTTTTGATCATGTTAATACATTTTAAAACTGTTTATTTTAGTGTGATGAGTGCTGTTTAAGTGTGTTGAACAATGCCAAATTGAAGAGTGCCTCGTTTAATCTTTGAAATATGTGAAATCTTTCTTTTACTCGTTCTGTGCGTTTGCTGTGCGCAATTTCTCATTAACCTATGAGTTTCCGTATGCAGTTTGGCGATTGAGTAAATATCCAAATTACACCGACCTGGCTGATGACATTCTCTTGGTTGTCCAGCTCCTCCTCTAGAGGCTCGCTGGTGGGCTGCTGGACTCCCTCCGCACCTACAACAGGAGCGTCTGTCCCCGGAGACAGCTGCTCCCCTCCTCGCACACTCTCCTCGGCTCTGGCCGCGGAGGGAGCATCGTTGTCGGGGTTACCCAGCTCTGCTGCTCCGGCCAACAGCATCTTCTCCCAAAAAGGGTCCGCGATGCTGTCCGCCTCCAGAGCATCAAGTCCACTTACCGCACAGCATAAAATGAGCAGTGAGAATCTGCGCCACATGTCTCCACAGAGGCAGCAGACAGTGAACTGCGAATAAACTAGTCTCAGGTTGATTAGCAGGTAGTTGGAGCCAACAGAGCTGAGGGAACAAACGCCCACGGATCTAAATGAAGGTTTACTGGAAAAAAAAAAAAGTTTCCACCTCCCACACGCTTAAAAACAGCCTATGGGTCCTCAAAAGCTTATTAACATCTCCAACAAAGTGAGGGGTCGCTGGTCCAGGTCCGGTAGGAATAAAGCTTAAGAATAAACCTGTGCAGTATGAATAAAGGAGAATGAAAGTAAAAAGTTATGGAGAGAAAAGAGCTCTACTCGGTTCCATGCGACGTGTCGCCGGTGAGCTGGGTGGCACCGACAAAGGAGACAGACCTCCACACCACACCGGCCCCGGTCCAAACCAGGACTGACTGAGAGAGGGGGAGAGAGAGGGAGCGAGAGAGTGAGAGAGAGACTGAAAGAGAGAGAGACTGAAAGAGAGAGGGAGCAAGAGAGAGAGAGAGACTGAAAGAGAGAGGGAGCGAGAGAGTGAGTGGAGGAGAGAGAGAGATACAGAGAGAGAGACAAAGGGAAAGAGAGATCTCCGCCCTTTTAGTTTGTAATTTTAACAAATACCATGGAAGCGTTCCCCTTTTCCCTTTCTTGTTAATGAGTGAGAACAGCCAATTATTTTGTGTCTGTCAAAGTCATGAGACCTTACACATAGATCATTAGTCTGGGCAGACAGTTTAAAATCATTGTCCATGTACACTCAAAATGATCACATTTAAATAAATAAGTAGACAATAAATAAATATGAACAATATAATAATCCAGTACATTTTTAAAACTCAGCTCATTGTTGTTTATTTTTCCGATTGTACACAATTTAAATAAATAGACTTAAAAGAATTATCGATTTTATGACTGTTGTGAACCAAAAAGTACAAGTGAGCATGCTAGGAGAGGAAGAGGCAGGGGCAGTTGATTTGCGAGGCGAGAGGGGTCCATGTAAAAGCAGGCACGCAGGAACTAATTTCAGTGACAGGTGCTGCTGAACATACTTGCATGCAAGGGAATATGTGTACACGCACACACATCTTTTTTTTGTTGTTATTTTTTTAGCCTTTTATTGCGTTTATTGATAGTGACAGCCGAATATTTACAGGAAAGGGGCAGAGAGAGGGGATGACATGCAGCAAAGGGCCGGCAGGTCGGATTCGAACCAAGACCGCTGCAGCAACTCCTGTAACATGGGTCACCAACTCTGGCGCCGGCACACACATCTTTTGAACACAGAGGAATGTACAATACTGGAGACATATGTTTTTTGTTTTCACTTCAGCTGAAACTTGCACATAAGATACCATGACCAGATGAACCTGGTAAGGGGCCCTCGGGCATATCAATTGCCAGTAAGGCCCCTACATTGACCCCACAAACCTTAAAGTCAAAAACCAGTGTATCTTCTTGTTCC
>NW_023339796.1:20538218-20551423 GCF_004916995.1 Morone saxatilis | reverse complement strand
CTTGCTGCCTAATATACCCCACCCACTGACAGGTGGTATGATAACCAGATAATCAGTGCATCAGTCAGTGCTCACAGTGTTATGGCTGATCAGTGTAAATGTCAGCTCTGCTCCAATAACTGCCCTGTTAAAGACAAAAATAACACGAACACCTCTGGTGGAAAATAAAGGTGTAGTCTTGGTCTGGAAGAGACAGAGGTATATTTTTAATGTCAAGTTTTTGGTTTTCATCATCACAAATCATCACCAGGAGCAGGTGGAGGTAAAAACAACAGTTAAAGGGGTGTGTCAGCTGATTGCCCAGATGCATCAATTAGACAGATGATGTCACAGGCCTAAACTGCTGTTAGGATGGAACATCAGCATGTGATCACCCAAAGCTCTGAGTCCGGTCAGTTCAACAAGTTATAGTAACATAGTACAGATTTTTTCTTGTTTCTTGTTTTACCTGCATTTTCTAACAACAACAACAACAAAAAGTAACCTGAATCACTTTTTTTAAACTAGGGAAAAACATACTTAAGACTAAGTTATTGTTCCATATATCCAAAATATTGTCCTGTTTCAATGTTTACCAGCAGATGGCCTTACAGTGGAGGTAGTGACAGTTGTGTATCTGGTGAGACTGCTTCTGTGACAGATTTCACCTCATGTTCTAACAGATCCCGCCCAGCTCACCACACTGACTCACAGAGAACAGAGGAAATGAGCTGAGCAGAAACCTCTTGACACATCAGAGCAGCTCATTTAGTTGACATTTATTACGTACAGGTTTCCTGTGTACACTGTGTACACACATTGAAGTAACTGAATTACACTTTTTTGACACCTGAGTAGAAGGGGAATACAGACATCATGGGAGCATCTTCCTCTGGCTTGTTGGATGAGGCCAAAATCAGCAACATCAAAGGTAAAAATAAGAAATCACTACTTCTTTGCTGTTTTTTTCCAGTATTCTTTGATGCAGTCTGCAGCTTTAGACACTTCTTAATGGTTTAAAATGGTTCATATGGAATTTGATGGCCCAGCTATCTTACACAGCATTAAAGTAAAGTGGATGAACAGAGAGGAAGAAAGAGAGAAATATTGTAAAGGAGAATTAACAGACGCTGTAGGGGAGTGAGTGATAGTGACACTTGTGGTTATAGCAGCAGCATCAGTAGTTACTGTGCATCTGCTTTAGAGCTAAGTGTCAAGTTACAACCAATTTCTGTCCTCAAATGCCATATTATTTATGATCTGCCATGTTGACTTTTACAAAGTGTAGTGTAATATAATTATCTAATGTGTCAGAGAGGAACTTATTCAAATCTATGGTCATTTCACAGTCTGTAGTTGGTGGTGGCGTTGTGTTGGGCCACATTGCACTGGAAGGTGTTTGTACATGCATGAGGAGGGCATAACATAACTATTTATATTGACCTTTATTAGATCACTTTCAGCAAAGAACTAGACCGGAAACATGGGGAGGGGTGTAACATGCAACAAAGGTCCCCGGAATTAAAGCGGGGACGTTGTGGTTATATGGCACCAGCCTTAACTGCCAGGCCACCAGAACACTTAGCATTACTGTTGTTTGAAAAGTGTAATAAAAAATTTGCTGATAATTTTACAAATGAAAATTCTAACTTAAAATTAACTTTGACATGAAAACAAAAATAACAAATGAAACAAAAATGATGAGCTTACATGAGTTGATTACAATGTGTGCATTCCTATACGTGTTATCAGTTCTGTCACATCCTGTCACTAATCTCCACCGCCAACTAGAATGTAATTACAGCCATTTGCAGCTATTACATTATTATGGGTTGTCTGATCTGTCCTATCTGTGTGTGTGTGTGTGTGTCTCAGTGTGTAAGATGAAAGTCAGGCCACAGAGTGACCCAAACAATGTGTGATAATGGTCATACAGCATAAACAAATGATAAACAACAGATTACTAATGATATACATCCTCCAGCTCAGAGAGTATATTAATCTCTTCTTACAAATCCGCAGACAGAGACCACTTTAAAGGTGTTAATAAGTATGAATTTTGCTATCCCAAATCACAAAATTATAATGTAGGTTCCAAAATTGATCTTCAAATATGTATTTAAATGTATATGCATCAGTGTAACTACAGATTATGAGATTTGGAAACAAATTTGGAAACTTTTGACAAAAAGGAAGACACATGCGTCACACTCATAAACTTGTGGGTGTGTATGTATGTGTATTTATTTTACACATAGCTTGTCATAATTGAATAATTCATTCTTGAGTATTTTGTTCTGTGGAGTTCAGGGAGTTAATTCTGTAAGTGTCTGTGTGTGTGTGTGTGTGTGTCTGTGAGAGAGCGGTAATTGCTATCTTCCTCTCTGCCTTGCCTCCTGTCTCTCACCAACTGTACCCCATACTCACTCCTCAACTCAGAGCAGAGCAGCAGAAGTGGGATGGTCGCCTGTTTCAATCCATTATACCTTAATGGCAAACTTAAAGCCTCCATATACAGTATATGTTGTATCAGTGGATGGGTTTATTGGATTCAACATTTCTCCTCCACAAGGATGATTAAACCATCCACTAAGTAGCATTAAAGTGGAGTGTTTGAGCCCCAATTTTTGTCTTGCAGACCAAGAGCAGCTTTGCCATTTTGCTAAATTCAACTCCCTACTTCAGGCTGCTTCTTCCAGGTAGTAGTCAAACCCTCAAGTGTCACCCGGGAAACACATGAAAATATAAAATAAGGATCCATGGTAAAGGCAAGATAATGCCCTCCAAGGTGTCCATAATGAGGAATAAATTGACAACATAGAGACCAGAATAGAGGAGTGGTAATGGACACCTCGTCAGGCATTATCCCTTACATAAAGCTGTTGTTATAGCTAACATGTTAGCAAACGGTTACCTATTTACACAGCTTACATGAAGAAACATAATCATTCATTTGGAGTCATGCTTGTGTCCACCTCAGGAATTCAGTATCAACTCTCTTTTTTGCTCTAGGTTGGTTTCCATCAACTCCTTCAGAAAAATACCTAGCTCTTTAGCTGCTAAATGCTCCACTATGTTCACCAGCTAGTTGCTAAATTTGTCCGTCTGTCATTTGGTGCTCAGCAGATAGTGAAGTAGGTTTATCTGAACTTTTTTGCTGAAAACGAGAAACAAAGTAGAAGATAGCGATGAGAGTAAAAAAAACAGTAAAGTAATAGGCCATAAAATCAAAACAATGAGCTGAAAGAAGTTAAAATGCTCTGTAGAACTGAGGGGAACTGCAAAGTATGGTGATAATTCTATGTAGGTTCATCAGTAGGTGTTCAGTTTCACATTACTCATTGTTAACATAATTTAATTTGTGCAGCTGTAATATACACATTTTATCTGTTAAAACAAAATCTACCACCTTGCTATGTATTGAACCAATGGCTTTGTGCAATAAATAAATCAGTTTGGAAATAAATTATTTTTTTTAAACAGAAATAAATAGATTATGGCATTGTTTTTTATGTGCACATGTTTGTGTTTGTGTGTGTGTGTGTGTGTGTGTATCCAGGACTTGTTGAGAGTACGCTCAAGAGCTTCGGTGTGTTTTACCGTCAGCAGTATTTGGCAGCCTACTTCAGACATTTACACCAAGAGGTGGAGCCTAAGAAAGAGGGGAGGGGCCTACTGCTCACACATGGGGTAGGAACTTCACATGTCAATCTGTCAATCAATCAACACTGGTTTACTCACTAAACATGAACTAAACATTCATGCTGCTGCACCTGGAAAATCTGGAACATTTTTAAAACAATAAAGTTGAATCTGTGTGTGTGTGTGTGTGTGTGTGTGTGAAGCCTCAGTATGCCCTGGATGAAGTGCTGTACCAAGGGTCTGTAAAGTTCTTCTGCTGGGACGAGCAGGGGAAGAAATGCAAAGAGAGATATACGGTCCTAAAACGAGACTACAAAGTGGAGATATATGAAAATGTGGAGGTAACACTTGCACATACACACTCTCACAAACAAAACATTACATTCAGAATCTGAATGACATGTATAGCGCCAGACATTGCTGTCTGTGTTTCCACCTGTAGACTTTCAGTCGTGGATGTGCAGCTAAGCTGGTCCTCCAGACAGAAGGGGGCAGGGTGTTTACCACAGAGCAGGAGTCCAGAGCTCACCTGGAGCAAACCTGCACTGGAATCCTCAATGGTAACATTCATTATTTCCTATAGTATATAACAATATACTTACAGTATTTAACAATAGCTTCATTTACTGTGTTAACACCCAGCCATTTTATGTGGTCATCAGTGATTGAGAGTTTCAATGTTTGTGATTTTGTGAATTTAACTTCTTTCTCTGACGCTGACAATTGGCAAAACCAGAGAGGGAAGGAGAACATTTTCTTATTAAATGACATTAGAAAAATATTACCACAAGCAGAAATTTGCATCACACACTTGTTTCATTGTTATGTATGCATCATTTCAAATATTACAACATTCCACCATTTGTCCCCCCTTCATCGGATGTGAATGAAATTCAGTTCAGGAGGTGGTGCACAATGTCTCCAGAGAGTTTAATCAGGATTACTCAAAGGCATCTTGAGTTAAGAGTAAATGTGTGATAGGCCATCCACTTGCAACAATCAATATAAAACAGATTTTGGTTTATTTTCAGTTATTGGGCCTGGTTTCACGTTTGTAGGTCATTCCAGCTCACAGCAATTTGAGCCACGTCAGAAGACGACAAACAATAACAATGAACCAGTACAAGCTCAATAGGGTTCTACCCTTTTGGGGTTTGGATCTTAAAGACATAGGTCTTTAGGGTTTTAGGCCCATGCAGAACTGTACCCGAAACCCAAGATTCTGTTGGTGCCAGTCAGGTTCAGGTCAAGTCGAAGAACTGTGTTTCTTAGTTGTGCAGAGGACATGTGGGTAAACTTTGCAGTTTCATCATCTCAAAATTCCTTTACTTTGTTTTCTTTCTTTCTTTCTTTCTTTTTAATTTCAGGAAGTGTTATGAAGTGTCTGAAGGTGTGAACATAACGTCAGTTTCATAACCACCTAAAGCCCTAAAGGGTGGATGTGACTGATATGAGAGATGTTTCCCATTGTCATTGTGGGTTTATTTTCTTTAAAGTAGTTTTAGTTTCCTGGGTTGTTTGGGAGGCTCTAACAAGAGTCAACAGTTGCTATTACTGGTTAACCTGAACCTCAGCTGCTTTTATTATGTTGAAAATAAACTAATTGACGGTTCAGAGAAAGTGAAGTCATGCCCAAATCTGTAACACTGTCGGCTTTGTGTGTCTTGTGTGTGCTTAGAAGTGAAGGAGGACTCTTCTTCGGTGGTATCGTCTCCAGATGTGTTCACTGTGTATCTGCACCTGCCTTACAGAGGCTACACCTTTTTCCTGTTCCAAAAGGAAGAAGAACGAGATCACTTTCTTTCTGTCCTCAAGACCTGTATTAGACACTGCAACCTTGGTAAAACACAAGCACTCAAACACTGTTTCTTGTTTGTGGTTTCTGCTCGCTTTTGGTCAGGTTGTGAAATGATTAACTTTTAAAAATTCAATGTGCTATTTTCTTGTTATCACCACTTGTGGCCACAGTAGCCACTTCTCAGCAGAAGTTACATTGACTTGCTTTAAGTGCGAAGCTGGAGTCAGGATGTGTTTAGCATAGTTTAGCATAAAGACTGGAAGCAGAGAAAAACAGCAAGCTAGGCTCTGTCCAGAAAGTTTGCTACTTAAGGTCCAGTGTGTAACATTTAGGAGGATTTATTGGCAGTAATTGAATATAATATTAATAGCTATGTTTTCATTAGTGTATAATTACCTGAAAATAAAGAAAGAAATTAGTGTACTTTCGTTACCTTAGAATGAGCTGTTTTTATCTACAAAAGGATCAGGTCCTCTTCTACGGAGTCCGCCATGCTGAACCGCCATTTTTCTACAGAAGCCCAGAACGGTCAAGCCAAATACTGCCATTGTACATTTGGAAAGAAAACAAATAAGTCTATTTCCCAAAATTTCATCCTTCAATTCAATTTTATTTGTATAGCACCAATTCCTAACAAAAGTTATCTCAGGACACTTTTCAAATAGAGCAGGTCTAGAGTGTACTCTTTACTTACTTATAAAATTATTTACAGAGACCAACAGTACCACCATGAGAAAGTGGCCACATGGCAAGGAAATTTCCTTGGAAATTCTGATCTTTTAATTTCTGTAGGTGAAGTCAAGGTATTTGAAATTGATTGATGTACAATACTCCATGACTTGAATTGTATGCTTTTAAAAAATGGCCCCATACATATTGAGCCATAATAATTGAAATAGGCATCAACACTTTTATGTTTCTTTGATGTCAGATGAAGGTGTAAAAAAATTGGCACCTGCTGTAGCAGACTGCTCTCGCCGGTTGCCTCTTTTTAAAAATGTCACTCAACTGATGGCAATTGCCCTAGCAACATATACAAATATTAATGCTGGTGGCTTCCTGTGTGGTTAGCTAGGATACAAACCAGAAACAACCCCTTTACTTACGGTTGCGAAAACAAAGCATGTCATATCTGTGCAGAGACCAAGATATCCTCAGCAGTAACAGGAAACAACATACAGCTGGCCAGCAGAGACCGTTGACTGTTAATCCCAAAGTAATACGTTACTCTTTTTTTAAAAGAACAATCTAACTTTACTTGTATTACTTTATTGTAATTTTAATTCAGTGTAGGCTGGCCTTTCTGTTTTATTATTTTTTTAATAAAAATAGGGTTAGGGTTAAAGTAAAAAACACAAAAAATTCCACTTCTCTTTTTCTCATCCCGGTTAGAGTTTCTGCAATTTCCTAATGCTGCACCCAGCAATATATTTGAGACTAATTGGTCAAATGTAAAAGAAGTCGCTTAAAGTGATGAATCCACAGAGAATTATTCCCAAGCAACAAGCTGGTGAACATAGTGGAGCATTTTGCTGTTATATAATCCCTCTCTCCGGTTGGGAATAGTTGTAGGTGAATATCTGACTAAGACTTAGCAAGGTAGCCTGACATATGACTGCAAATGCATGCTAATGTTTCTCCATGTCTGCTGGATGTGTAAATAAGCAACTGAGCCTTCCTAAGCCACACCCCTTCTGAAACATCGGTCAACTTTCTCCTTTCCTGTACTTAGATATTACTAATTAGCTAGCGTTTTGCTAACATTAACTATCAGATGTAATAAGCTAGCTAACGATAAATGTAGATTAGCTGGCTAGTTAGATGGTGTTTTGCTAACATAAGCTAATTTGAGATGTGACTATATATATGTCCCTTTTATCTTTTAACCATCTTCAAAATGTGGTTCTTATCAACAGAGATTAGCCTAGCACATAGCATATCTAATTACAGCAGAAGAAAGTTGTCCGAGGTTCAGAAAGGGCTTGCTCAACAAAAACGCTATTCTTATCTTTAGGTGATTATACACTAATAAACAGAACTATAAATATTATAATCCATTCGGCCAATAGATCATCCTAATTGTTTACACACTGGACCTTTGAAGTGCAAATGATATGATTGGGAGAGCCAGGTCATTTTGCTGTACTTAAATAAAAAAAAAAAAAAAAAAGTGTGTCTGTGTTGAGATCTTTGTTAATAGTCAATTTAATGACAGTTTTCTGCCTTAAATGGTTATCCTGTGTCCTAACACTTTAACCACCGGAGCACATCACATCATGTGTCAGTGATAGTGGAGAGGAAATGATTTCATGCTGCCTGCCAGTCAGTTTTTAGCTACACCAACATTAGTCACGCTGATGGTGTTGACAATAAAGGGAAGTATATTCAGCATTCATGGAGCTTTCTGTTCCTCAAATGTCCTCCATCAATTAAGTTAGAAATGAATGCCCGCAAGTCTTATGGGGAACTGTGCCACAAAAGAAACAATAATCTAAGAATGAATGTTAAAACCTTACACCACTACACACAGTAACACTAGGAATAATAACTGGAAAGACTGAATGGTAGAAATCATAGCAGTGACAGCATTAATGCACGATATGAAAAGTAACAGTAGTGCAAAGATAAAAAAAGATAACAAACCCGGACAGCAGGCGTGACTTTAACTGTCAATAGACCTTTTCTTTCGTCAATAGAGGATTCAAGACCAACACCAACAAATGTATCTCTCAATACTTTCTGACTCCCCTACCCTGTCCATTGGTTCCTACTTAAGCTATAAATCTTAAAAATCAGAAATTTCTTCTTTACATAATTATTTTTGGTTCATTTTAAGCTTTTATTACATAGCCAACATTAGAGAGACGATAGGAAATAAGGGTAGAGAGAGGTTGAGAATGACATGCGACCATCATGCGACCAAGGTCCCTGATCAACCCTAAATCTAACCCTCAGGCTGCTAGGTATAGTCCTATTTTGAAGTAGGGGCTCAGTAATTTCCTAAAACAGACTATTTTCAGTGGCGGATTAATCCACATTCAGTGTGGCTCACTCACGTCTTTTTCATAGTTTTAACAGTGGAACTCAATGGCACGGAAGAAGAAGATATATCAGGCTTTGATATACACACAAATTACCTTCCCTAAGTCCCGCCCCTTTTTGCTCTGTGCTCCAATAACAGTTGAGCTAACCTTGGTCAACTTTCTCTTTTCCTGTACTTAGATACGCTATGTGCTTATCTGTGCTGGAAAGAAAACTACATTTTGAAGATGGTAAAAGATAAAAGCGACCTATAGTTATATAATACCATCTTAAGTTAGCATATGTATGTAATGCAAACTAGCTATCTAACTAACTAGCTCACTAACAGTTGATGTAAATTACCTAGCTAGTTAACTAATGTTTCGCTAACATTTGCTTTCAGATGTATCTAGCTAGCTAACAATTGATTTAGTTTAGCTAGGTAGTTAGCTAGCATTTTGCTGACATTAGCTAGCTAATTTAAGATGTGACTATATATGTCCCTTTTATTTTTTCAACCATCTTCAAAATGTGGTTGTCTTTTCAACATTGACGAGCATATCCAAGCACAGGAAAGGCTTGCTAAACTGTTATTGGAGCACAGAGCAAAAAGAGGTGGGACTTAGGAAGGGTCAATACTTGTTAATAGATCCATTTATTGTTCGTTTGGGTCTTTTCATAGTATTTGTTGACCATTATACAATGAATTAAAAAAAAAAAAAAAATAGGAACAGAAACTACGTAAACTGCCTGTTTCTCATACAATAGCCCTACAATAAAACAACTTTTTTTTAAATTAAAGTTTAGTTAAATTGTTGACTTGGGACTATAATCTTATCAAATGTGTACTTAATGAGCATGAAAATGAGGTTGCACTTCCTGCAGATCCTTGGTGTGATTCATCCTACGAGAACCAGGCATACGTCCGAGCCCTCCGACTCTACAGACAGGACAAAGGATGCTATGAATCCTGGGAAATGCTACTGGGCACTGAGGAAAAAGTCAGCAAACACACACACACACACACACTCTCACACTCTCACACTCTCTCTCTACACACCACACACCGACACACACACACACACACCATCACACACACAGCACACACACACCACCAAGATATAGCTCTTCAGCCTGTGGTTCGTTCGTCCACGTCGCTTTATTAACATTGGTTTCATGTGTAGCCCTGTCGGCAAAGCCCGGTCGGGATGGGATCAAGTGTGTGCCTGGTGTACGAGTCCAGGCTTAAGATGTCCAGAGCGTGAACGGGAAAGGCGACTGAAGAGGATCCAGGCAAGTGGTTGGCGTGAGGTTGAACTTCAACACACCAACACAACATGCTGAGTGACAGCTGGCCTCCATGTTACAGTGTGTTATTCAGTATGTTGTTCTTTGCTGCTGCTGGCTATATTTATATGCGCTTGGAGCTATTCTTGGACAACTTTCAAAGCGAGCATGGACGAATGAAGGGGTTTCCATATAACGTAACATGCTTAGTCGCATTTGGAGAGGATCGAGTTCCACTCACAGGCAAACAGCAGATCTGTTTTGGAGTTTTACTTGTTATTTGAACCCAGTTTTAGATGAATTTCAAAAAGGTATTCAAGTACTTTCTCAGGGTAGGAAAGAGACTTCAGTGTTTCCTGCGGGACAGCCACAACCATTTAGTTTTCTTTGTTGGCCAAAAGTGTCTCGTGTCTTGAAGTAAAGTTTGGTGACCCATGTCCTTACAGAAGAGCGTTCATTTAATGTTGATTCTCTGGTGCCCCTGTGGGGACAAAAAGTGATCGTGTTGTCGTATTTCATGTGTCTCTTATATCAAGGGGACAAAGGAGAAGTAGCCTACTATATCGAAGTATCCGAAAATCTGTCTCTCTAATGTCTGTTGTTTGATGAGGAGATCATATTAGAGCTGAGATGAGTTAAACACTCCTGTGGAACTAGGTGGGGGTTGTGTGTGGGGTTCACTAGGTTGAAGGCCAGAGAGATCAGAGAGAGAGGATCGGAGGGTGTATGAGGTTCGTGAGTGAGGGTGAAGTGCGAGGGGTGGGGCATCAGTGTCAGGAAGTGTGATGTGGCTCGGAAGGATGCTGACCGTAAAGCTGCCTTGGTTCAGTCAATGAGTTGTGTGGACAGATGGATAAGGAGGAGGTAATGTGAAAGGGCTTCTGGGTCGGAAGTGATAAGCTCGGATAGCGAGATTAGGAGGTGCGTAGACTTGCGGTGCCCGGCCGCTTTTTCGCCCACAATGTTGACTTTTTGTGTGTGCGGAGTGTGCAGGGTGGCTGGTTGACTTGCGCGCGTCCATTTGCGAGCAGTCGAGGCAGCAGTGCGCGCCTGTAGAGCCAGGCGCCTTCAGCCACCGGAAGAGAGCAGGGCAGAACACATTCAGCGGTTTTAGCAGTGATTTTGTATTTTCTTTTTGAACCAGAAACAGGCGGTCATCAATGACTGGTTGCGTAAGACTCATCTCCCCAAGGACAACGGTGGTGAGAGGAGATGAGTGTGCGTTGTGTGTGGTGCGCGTTGGTTTGATGTGTGGCCCCAGCGGTGGCGCGTGAGCAGATTGTATTGGGAGGTTGTGTGTGCCGCGTGGTCAGCTTGTGCTTTTTTAGGTCTTTTAATCTTATTTACATAACCTCCACTTGTGATATAATGTTAGTAGGTATGTGGAGATCGCCAGTTAGAGGGTGTCTTTGTTGTTTCTCTTCATCCTTTTTCACTTTAAACATCTTCTGATCTTCTTGAGGTGTAATCCGCTTGTGATAATGTGCGGTGAGAGGAAGCCGTTGTGTTGTGATTGGTTGACGAGGTACGGTATCCGTGTGTGGTGCGTATGTAGGCTAGGACAGGTGCGAGCACCCGAACTTTGGTGCTGAGAGCGAGCGTTCGACGCCAGCGGGCTGGGATTTGGAGGAGAGTGCCGTCACGAGCGTCATCGAGAGGCGTGAGTGGCCGGAGTCCAAGCGTGCGCGTGGATCCCGCAGATATGTCGCTTCTTGCACTGGCGTGTCGCTGAGGAAGAGTTAGAATGATAGGTGTGACCCGGAAAAGTGAACATACTAAAAGGCGCGCAAACGCGGCGTAGGCGGGTGAGGTATGGGCCCCGCCGCCCAGTCGAGAGGTTGCGGCGCTGATAACTCGTGAACTTCCTCAAACATTGTGATGAATGTGGTCAGTGTTACCTGGTCCCGATGACGGCGGAAAGTGTCCGGTCGAGGTTAGCACGCGGTACATGCCTCCGAGGTCTTGAAAGCACTAACAGAAAAAGCATCGAAGGTTGCAGGGATTCACGGGGGATGCAGACGCACGCTGCAGCACCGAGATGGGAGGCTGCGGCCGGTCACAAATCAATTCGATGAGCAGAAGAGGCATGAACAAGGTGGAGAGAAAGGTGTTTGTTTTTTTTTTACAAAATTTAGTTTAACATGCACTTTCTCAAAGCTGCAGCGATCTTAGTTGTATCATCGTATTCTTAATATCATGAGTATAGTGGTTATGTGTGCTGTGGTTGTGTGTGTGTTCCAGCTTGTCCCACTCTGCGCTCCATCCAGTCTGGAGTAAGGTTCAGGCACTTGGTGGAGAACCATGATCAGGGGAGAACTTGAAGGGCCTTAAAAAGCGTTTGGACTAGCGACGGCACTCAGGAGACTGGTTCACTCTGGCACATCTGGAGATGCGAGGAGGTACGGGGAGCAGGGTGTTTGAGGTTGCAGCGGGTTTGGCAAAGTGAAAATCGAGTCAGGCCGAGGGCGCGTACGCGGACCAATAGCAATAAGTCAAAATCCTTACAGGTTTGGTCATTTTGTTCTCACAGCTGATTGACAGCGCGTAGTGTACCACCTTGGAGCTGTGTCACTTCAAGTCATAGCCAGACTGCAGCCCTCTCAGATTGCCGTCAAGATGGGACAGAGCTAAAGAGAGATTGCCTGAAGGTAAAGAAACGTGAGAACAAGGGAGTAGTGATGGGATTACATCTTTAAGACAACGAGCAATGGCGTTTGCAGTATACAGGAAGACAATGCCCTTGCCATGGGGCATTAGAAGTGATTTTCTGGCCAAAGTTATATGAAAATGTTGTCGTAATGGTGTGAAGACAGATCTGTGTTGTGGCCGGATGTCGGAGCGGAACGCTGTGGAGATTCGATACTCTGCCGCGAGGTGGGAGCGGGGGGAGGTGCCGGTGTTAGAAATTGAAAGTAGCAAGAGTAGTGAAATGTGCGAGATAAAGAAAGGTTCAGGCACACACTACTCGAACTGCCTGTTACTGCGAAAGGCGCTGGCTGTATATCGTCATCTTTTTTGAAGAGTATACAACAATGTACAGTCGTATATGGTTGGGCAGATGCAGGTCCCGGAGGGGCGGCTGGTGAGTAGCAGGTCACGTGCCCGGCACGTGCGTGGGAGAGAGTGGGTATGTATTTGCGGCGTAACATATTTTTTCACGCAACGGCGCAGTAGAATATATCGAATTTCCGTACAAAAGATAGTACGAAGTGAAGTGACAAGCCAGTAGTCAGGAGAAAATGTAAGTGTTTCAGTGATCTCCATCTGAGACCACAATGGGAAGCAAGGCTGTGCAGTACTGTTTAGCTAGAGCCGGAGCGTGAGCGTATCCATTTATGGTATTACTTGTGTATTGAATACTTGAATCATTGCGTAAACCAAAGATACGGTAAATGCAAAAATGAGAGGAGTGCAGTATTACGGGCTGAGACCATGGACGAGTGTCTGTCTTGATTGGGTTAGTGCGAGAGGCTAGCGA
>NW_023339796.1:20537893-20538118 GCF_004916995.1 Morone saxatilis | reverse complement strand
GGAAAAAGTCAGCAAACACACACACACACTCACACTCTCACACTCTCTCTCACACACACACACACACACACACACACACACACACACAATATAGCTCTCAGCCTGTGGTTCTTCGTCCACTCGCTTATTAAATTGTGTTTGCATGTGTAGGTGCTGGCAGCCCAGGTGATGGATGAAGTGTTGCCATGGTTACAGAGTCAGCTTAAGTCCAGAGTGAAGGGAAAG
>NW_023339796.1:20537459-20537866 GCF_004916995.1 Morone saxatilis | reverse complement strand
CGACTGAAAGGATCCGGCAGTGGTTGGCAGTGAGTTGAACTAACACACCAACACAACATGCTGAGTGACAGCTGGCCTCAGTTACAGTGTGTTATCAGTATGTTGTCTTTCCTGCTGCTGGCTTATTTATATGCGCTGAGCTATTTCTGACAATCCTTCAAAGCAGCATACAGAACATGAAGGATTCATATAATGTAAATGTATTATCACTCATTTGAGAGGATCAGTTCACTCACATGCAAACACGCAGATTGTTTTGGATTTACTGTATTTGACCCAGTTTTAAGATTTCAAAAAGTATAGTATTTCTCTGGTAGAAAGGACCTCAGTGTTTTGCGGCACCACACAGATTTTAGTTTTCTGTTTTGGCCAAAAATGTCTCGTTTGAAAGTAAAGTTTGCTGACCC
>NW_023339796.1:20534375-20537433 GCF_004916995.1 Morone saxatilis | reverse complement strand
GGTGGCCCCTGTGGACAAAAGTGATAGTGTTTCTATTGTCATTGTCTCTTTATATCAAGGGGACTAAAGGAGAATAACTATATAGAAATATCCAATCTTCTCTCTAATGGTCTTGTTTGTTTATGGAGGAATCAGTATTAAACTGAGACTGAGTTAAAAACTCCTTGAACTATGTTTTCACTAGTGAAAGCAAAGAATCAAAGAAATCAGAAATTATAGTTTGTGAAGTAGTGAATTCGGAGATAAATCATTCAAAATGTATTCTCAAAATTCTGACCTTAAAGCTGCCTTTCATCAATAGTTTTTATTATAACAATGGATCAAATGAGTAATGTGAAAGGGCTCTGTCAGTGATGAACCCATAGGCAATTAGCATCTAACTCTGCTGTCCCCCCTTTTACGGCCCACAATTTGACTGTTTTGTTTCAGTCTCAGTGCTCTTATTAACCTCATTTCCAGCAGCAGCAGCAGCCAGAGCAGCCCAGTGTAACACCACCCCTTTCACCACCAAACAAGCAAACACATTTCTAGCATTTTAGGCATATTTTACTATTTTCTTTTTTGGGAGACCAAAACAAGCTCATTCAAAACTGTTTTTGCTACCTCACTCGCCCCAACAACTGTAGAGGGGAAATATGTCTGTGTGTTGTGTTTACAGCTTGTTATGGTGCCCCCACGTGGCCAGAAGAATCAATGTATTTAGACTTTTTTCCCCTTCACGTTCTGATTGTAATCTTGTAATCTGATTTCTCAGAACCTCACTTGAGAGAATTTAGATATTAATCCCATTAGAATTTTTTTTTCTTTGCAGCTTTGAACACTGTAAACACTGCTATCTTCTTATACCTCGTGTAAATTTACTAAAATCCTTGTTTTATGGTACATTACTATCCTGTGTTTCTGTATGTATAGACAGTGCAGGCAACCCACACTTTGGTGCTAGAGCAACTCACTGCCAGCCTGGAGGCTCTGAGGGAGGAGTGCCGTCAAACAGCATCAGCCAGTCAAGCACTGATCCGATCCAACCTGGACCAGATAATGTCCTCTCACTGCTTCCTGGAGGAGAAAGTTAAAGGTGATAGTTAACCCCGAAAAGTGTGAACATACCTAAAAAATTAATTCATTTGTAGTGCAAACACAGTGCTGTTAAATTAATATCCGGGGCTACGATCAAGTTTCCGGTCTGATAAGAGTCCTTCAGTAACTTCGCTCTCAAACATTGTATGAATGTGTGTGTGTTCCAGTGTGTATATGTGAAGAGGCAGAGAAAGTGTGCGGTGAGGCTGTAGCACCTTACATGACCTCCATCCTTGAAGCACTAACAGAAAACATAAGTGCAGGGATTCAGGGGATGCAACGCACGCTGCACACACAGATGGACTCGGCCTTCACACACACAAATGGAGGGACAGAAGAGATGAACAAGGTGAGAGAGATAGGTGTTTGTTTTTTTTTTACAAACTTTAGCTTACATTTCCACTTTCTCAAGTGCAGCATCTTAGTTTAATCATCGTATTATTAATATCATTATTATGTGGTTTTGTGTGTGTGTGTTGTGTGTGTGTTGTCCAGGCCTTGTCCACTCTGCGCTCCATCAGTCTGGATAAGTGCTACAGGCAGGTGGAGAACATGACAGAGAAACTTGAAGGCCTTAAACAGCGGTTTGGACTAAGCAGCACTCAGAGACTGGTTCACTCTGCACATCTGGAGATGGAGGAGGTACGGAGCAGTGTTGGAGGTTCAGCTGGGTTTGGCAAAGTGCAAAATTCAGTGCAGCCGAGGCCTACCCAGGACCCAAAGTAAATAAGGTCAAATCCTACAGTGTTTGTCATTTTGTATCTTCCAGCTGTTGGACAGCGCTGTGTACACCTTGGAGCTGTTCCTTCAATCATCAGCCAGACTGCAGCCCTCTCAGATTCCCGTCAAGATGGACAGAGCTAAAGAGAGAGTCCTGAAGGTAAAGAAATGACAACAAGGAATATATATTACATTTTAAGACAAGAAATGCTTTTTCAGTATACAAAAAATCCACCTTGCATGATTGCATTAAAGTGATTTTCTGACCAAAGTGGATTGAAAATGTTTTTCTGAATGTGTGAGGAACCTAATTATTTATTACAATTTAGGATCAATGATCTGCATGAAATGAGCTGTTTTAGAAATTGAAATACAAGATATGAAATGTGAATAAAAAGATTCAGGCACACACTATCGAAATCCTGTACTGCAAAGGCAGCTGCTGTATATGTATTTTTTTAAGATAAACATGTACAGTGTATATGTGCAATGCAGTGCAATATAACATATTCTGTCACACTAGAGTAATATTTATTTTTGCTAAATATTTTTTCAAGCAGTAATATATCAGATTTCAGTAGCAAAATAGCTCAATAGTAACAATAGTCAGAGAAAATAAGTGTTTCAGTGACTCCATCTGTGACCAACAATGGAACAAGGCTGTGCATACTTTTGCAAAGCAGACTACTACTCATTTATATTACTTGTTTTCTATACTACTCATGTGCTAAACAAATACTTAAAATGTTCAAAATTGATGATATTAGGACTCTAAGTGACACGTGTGTGTGTGTGTGTGTGTGAGCAGCAGCTGGACTATGACAGCAGAGTTGTTCAGAGGAGGCTCTATCAGGAAGCTTTATTGGAGATCACTCTGCCAGCTCTCACCAAGAGGATGGACAGCAAGTGGAAAACTGTAGGCCAAACACACATTCTGGTGTACACATTTATACTCTGACTGCAGTACAAATGGTTTTACTAAGCATTGCATGTGTTTTCTGTCCAGGAGCTGCAGCAGTTCGAGCAGTACATCTTCTCAGACTACAGCAATTTCATCCTGGTTCACAATGTCTATGATGATGTGCTGAGGAACATCCTCAGTAAGGAGATAGAGACAGGTAACACACACAGATGGACACACATTGAGTGAATGTATATCCTAAAAAGGGCAGTATCATGTTTAAACTTTGTTATAGTTCTTTTTATCTTATTTTGTGCAGCAGGGCTGTAACCAGGTTTTTAGAAATACTGAGGTCCACCA
>NW_023339796.1:20534127-20534264 GCF_004916995.1 Morone saxatilis | reverse complement strand
TGTATTGCTATGATCTCTGTAAACTCTCAATGATGTAAATGCTGTTTTAATATCTTGCACAAATTCCAGGATTTTTTTAAAGTTATTTTTTTGGCCTTTTATTGCCTTTATTCGATAGAGACAGCTGAAGATAGACA
>NW_023339796.1:20532207-20534027 GCF_004916995.1 Morone saxatilis | reverse complement strand
TTTGGCCTTTTATTGCCTTTATTCGATAGAGACAGCTGAAGATAGACAGGAAAGGGGCGTAGAGAGAGTGGGGATGACACGCAGCAAAGGGCCGCCAGCTCTACCAACTGAGCTAACTGGACACCCCAGGAATATAATTTTAGCAAAGAAATGCAAAACCCTTTATTCTAATTTTTATATATATATTAATATATAGCCCTCTGTGAAAATCCTCAGAATATAGTAATATATGTTTTCTGAAAAAACTAAATATAAGAAGACCGACCTGTAAATAAACAGCTAAATGTGTATTTTGCCAGTTTTCTTTCCACCAGTGTGAAAGAAGACATGTTATTCAAGGATTCAAGGGGGCAAGCTGAGCCTTCAGCCATGGTGACAGGATTAGGATTTTGGAGTGACTGGAAAGATATGCACTCTCCCTTGTGGCAATTCAAAATAAATTAGGAACTTAATATAGGACTGTATGTTATTCACAATTATCCTGATAATAAAAGTTGTGTAAAAACAAAATATAATAAACTTAAATGAATAGTTTACACAATAAAATTGTATATTGTCCCATCCCTACCTGCCCCACTGTTTGCAACAGATCAATCCAGCAGTGAGGTAATAGTTATTTGGTCATTTGGTAAAATAGAATAAAAAAAGTCAAAATGAAAAAATTACTAATGTATATGATGAATGAGTTAATTGTTGAGGAAGAATTTAACAGTCTCACGGTCTGAGGGGAAAAGGTGGTCTTTAAGTCAGAAGCTTTTGTACCTTGTCCCAGAATGCAGCAGGGTCAAAGTACATGACCTTTGTGTCCTTAATGGTAGCTGCAGCCCGGTCCTCTAGGTCCATTTATATTGAGTGACTCAGAAAAATTATATCTGATAAATAATAAATGGAAAATGTCTTACCTGTCTTGAAAATTAATTTCTAACTCTGCCCCTTCTCTCCTCAGCGGTCCAAGAAGCTGCCAGTAAGAAGAGCAACAATCTTTTATTGGACACTTCTGATCTGGCCATTAGTCAGTACAGTCTGCTGGGGCATACGCCTCCTCGCTCTGCACCAGACAGCCCAGCCATTCACGCACGAGACTGCTCCTCAGCAGCAGCCAGTGAAGAACCTGCTCCTGCGGTGGAGGAGGGAGGTCAGATGGTCACAGCTGACGTTTGCCTTCAGGGTGACACTGATGTCAAATCTGACCCCAGTACCACTCAAAGTTCCGAGCAGAGCATGCCGCTTCTGTCTCCTGTGATCATCGTGACCCAACAGTTTGACGAATCATCCACAGAGGAGGCTTCTTGCTTCGAGGAAACCCAAGAGGAGGTCCAGCTTGGAACTGACACGCCATCAATTACAGCAGGGTCCAACTCAGACACGCCAGACTCTGAGGCAGCTATTACACGTGAAGCTGGCTACATCTGGATGCACCTTGCCTAACCAGATTACACTAATCCTGTGCCAGGACTCTCCCGACCTTTTCCAGTGTCCACTCTGTCCTCGCTGCAGTCCACAGATGTTCCAGCTGAGTGCGCCCAAAGTGATCGATCTGCCACGCCTGAAAATTCTTCCACACCTGACCTCTCAACCTCGGATCAAATAACAGAAGACACAGCGTCTGTCCAGCTTCCCTGCCCCTCCTCGCCACACCCACCTAGTACAGATGGTCCAATGAAAATCAGCCTCCTGTCACTGAGCGAGGCTATCGGTTGCAACTCCGCAGCACCTTCTGTACAGCAGACAATGGCACAGCAGACCACTGACAGAGCTGTCTACCTGACGGGAGAAATAAAGGACAACTGGGAGGTGGAGAGGGTAAAAGAGGAGGAAGA
>NW_023339796.1:20514626-20532190 GCF_004916995.1 Morone saxatilis | reverse complement strand
AAGAGGTACATGAGAGAATCGAAGAGGAGAAAAAAGAGACAGAGATGGAAGTAGGAAAACAGGAGACAGAGGTGGGGAGAGGTGAGGGTCAGACAGGAGGTGAACCTCTGGATGAAGGGTGCCAATCCTCTGAATCTCCAATAGACGGCGCCACAGAGCAGAGAGAGAGTGAAGAGAAGGTGGATGAAGAACAGAAAGGAAGTGAGATTGAGGTAGAGAAAAGAAAAGATGAGGAGGAGGCAGTCAAAGTAGGGGATCATGCAGAAAAAGAAGAAAAGAAAGAAAAAGAGAAGGAAGAGGAGGAGGTTCTCCAAAGCCCTCAGCCAATGGAATTGCAGCCAGAGAGAGCTTCTGAGCCGCCATTGGACAGTGTGTCTATGATCAGAGAACTTGTGACCGAGATCACTGAAGTGGAGACAATAATCAGCCCCTATCCCAACGGCAGCCATACACCCTGACAGACAGGTTACCATGACGACTGACTGTGGATCTTCCAGCCAGATGTACTTTATTAATAACTACTTAACAGTTTCTTTACCAGTTCTACTATTACTGCATCACGTTTTTGTACTACTACTAGTTAAGTTAGACATTTACATTCTGAATTTGACATTTTAAAAGTTACTACTTCCTTTTACTTCTGCCGTTAACATTTGCAGAAATGATCCAATAAAGAGTGAAACCAGTTGGTGCTAGGCAGCTGCCAGTGACTGAAACAATGCTGATGAGAGCACTGAGAGTGAATCATAACAAGAAAGTGGCCGTAAAGCCAAAACAATTAGCTCAAAGAGGCCAAAAAGCTCCGTAGAGCTGAGTGGACTGCAGAGCTTCTCCCATGATTTTCACACTATTCCACCAGTCAACGTTATTAGCCACTCAGTAAATTACCATTGTTCTTTTTTCTATCATTTGGCTGGTGCTAATTTTGTTCCCTGGTCAGCAGTTAGTGGAATAATGTAGCAATGTGCCAACAAAGGCAGGGAAGAAGGCAAGCTAGAAAACACTGGTGAAGGTTTTAAATTTGCAAATATTTTATGGACAATGTGGATTTTTAATGCTTTCATTTAAAAGAATTTACTGAAATCCTGATATGTCAAAAAATAATTTTGAAGGTCCAGTGTGTAACATTAAGGAGGATCTATTGACAGAAATTGAATATAATATGCATAGCTATGTTTTCATTACTGTTTTCATGTACAGAGTGAGCAGGTTGCCTTCCATGGAGTCTGCCATGTTTCTACAGTAGCCCAGAACGGAGATAGGGGTTTTCATGTTTTTCGGGAAAGGTAAAGCTAGGAAGGTGTAATCTGCAATTACATCACTAGATGCCACTAAACCCTACACACTGGACCTTTAATGCTGTAATTCATTTGAGGTGTCTGTATGACTTTTTACCTTGTGTAAATTGAAACTTGTGACTGAATTTTCTTGTTTTTTTAGTTGACATTTTTTAAATATTTCTAAATAAATTCAATGCCAACATCTACCTTAAGTGATGTCAGGTTAGTCTCAAAACACAAGAGACAAATGTATTTTATACATTTTAATAGAATATTGTCAATAAACCAGATCAAACGCGTTTGGCAGACCTACAAGGTGCATCTAATTCATTTTGGTGAGAACGGTGAATGTAAACAAAACTGCATTAGTACTAAAGAGCTCCACAGAGCCAGAATGTAATTGTGAACACAGTAAGATTCTAAAACAGTCATACAAAATGTGGGATTTTGTTTTTTTATTCAAGAACCTGAGGGTGAAAGACAGTGAGAGAGATGGAGCGAATCTATAGTTCAGTACTTGCTTCAGTTTACAGTGTCTTGTTAAGTAGCAATAAAAGCAAATATAAAAAACACAATAATGTACATAGATTAAGAATAACTTAAGATAAAAAAACATAACCATGCAGCAAAATTTAACTATATGTGCAAATATGCCTATAAGTGATACAGTATGTAGCTACCTGTCAGTGCCCTGCAAATACAGTATGTGGGACCCTCCTTTTCATATGTAGTTTAGTTAATGCCACAATGCATTTTTGTTTTAAGAGTAATAGTACTGCCCTAATTCACATCTATACATTCAGACATGGAGATGTTCTGTTGTCTAGAAATACCATGCTCAAGGGAACAGCATTTGTTCCCTTAACCAAGTTAGCACTGGTATTTAAACAGATGAGAATCTAGTCACAATCCTTGGTGCTTTGTTTTCTTGTTGTCGGTTATTGTACTAATCTTCTTGCAATAACCCTCCACAGCTCGAAGAATACACAGTAAACAATGATACAGTCATCACTGNNNNCACTGAAGACCATAAACAGAGAGGACACAACAAAAACATTCACCCCCCTGCACGGCTCAAGTCTCCTGATCTCACTGCTGCAGGGACATGCCAAAGAGCATTATGAGCAATGATGTAGTGCCTGATACACACACAGTGACGCTTCTCCAGAATGACCTCACTGCCCTCTCCTCAAACCTGCACACACAAACAAAAGCTCTCTCCTAATTGGTTAACTGGAGGTAACACACTGACTATGGATAAGTGTCTGATACTACCCCACTTCAAAAACCTGAAATATCCCTTTAAAGAAGTTGGTTTCTCTGATCTCCTGCAGTATAAACAAAGAATAACACTAGATGGTGTACAATAGACCCCAGTACTGTGTCGGACCACCTCTGGTCCTGCTACATGTGCTGGCTGTGACTTCCTGCAGGTAAAAGCTGGTGAGCGGATGCCCTGTTTCAATGCGCGCTGCATTCAGGTCATCCCGGTGTTGTTTAAGAGGACAGATACTGTGTTGGGGGTGAATGGTGGCAGGTCAATATCATTCATTGTATTCTTGACATACTGTACGTCCAGTTGGAAAGAGAGGGCCCACTTCTTCTGCAGTGACAGAGTTTCTAATTGTCTCATTGCTGAATAAATATAATACTGCTATGGTTCCATCAGTGACATATACAGAGCCATTGGCTTGCACAAGATGGCAACATTTCTCAGGCCACCTTCACACAGGCTTGCTTTTTTGGATCGCAGCAGTAAAATTGACTGTCCCCCTCAGTCCTAAGCCTGCTGGCTCACGGTCTTTCCAATTTGTGGTAATGCTTTTCTCATCAATGTGCAGCTGTTGATCACTGTTGCCTGGAAACAAGCTTGGTGCCTGTTTTGACGCGCATGGGGGAAAATGGAGAATAGCGGCAGAGATGTGGCCCAGAGGACCACCTGTGCAGTCTGCAGCACAAGTGAAAAACCAGCACCCCTTTTTCCGCTAACCTCGTAGGAAAAAACAGATCACTGGGCTTGAATGTTACTCTCTGCACATGTATCAAGGAGGATTAGCTATCTTGCAGCCAGGTTCAGCCTAGCCAGTGTGAAAGCACCCTAAGTTATAAGCACCAACAACAATGGGCCCATTTTACAGAGACACAGACAAGAGAAAGCAATGTACACTGTAGTGCATCTCAAACAGTGGAATGTAAGAACACAATTGATTAAACAAATATTCATTATCACGTTGGAAAAGAACATGCAAAAACTCAACAAGTCTGTTCACATTCTTCTTTGATTTGCCAACCCACTGGGAACTCACTATAAGAAGCCAGTGTAAGGAAGACTTAACTACTCATGTGTTTAACTTAATGGTGAATGAATAGATGGGTAATGACTGCATGGAACTGCAGTTTATTAAATAACTAGTTGAAAAACTGCAGTGGTAGTGGGTCAGTCCTTATTAGTATGATGTCTTTCAGCCTTTATGATCATTGTCTTAGTAACTATACCAATGTGATGCCCTCAGTCATGAGCGATTCTAACAGTGAAAACAGTGGACATGCAGGACACGAATGGGGAATAGATCTAAGATGAGAGGACGTCCTGAAGTGTTGTGCGTGTCTATGAGTACTGATAGAAGGGCTGCTCATCAGGTCTGAAGCCATAGGCAGTTGCTGGTCGTCCCGGTGATGAGCTGGTCTGATCGAAGACATCGCTGCCATCTCTGGAAAACAAAGCCAGTCAAATTAACCCAGACAGTTAACTGACACGAGTTAGACAGGAAAAGAGATTTCTTCTGGATGCCTCAGAGCCCTCATGTGTTTGCAAGCAGGAGAGGAGGCACACGAATTTATGTGTAAAAAGTAAAAAAAAAACAGAGTTTCATCCTCAAAGAAGCCAAATTCAACTTGTTTGACCACCTTTCTTTAGTTAAACTGCCATCTTCCTCCCAACAGTGTGTGGCTGGTAGAGTTTTCACCTTGTGTGTGTGTCATCATGGTAAAATGTGGTCCTGGAAGCACCTACTGTGATGGAAACTAGGGCTGCACGATTATGGCCAAAATGATAATCATGATTATTCCACACTTTGCACTTCCTGTGACTAACTTACTTCAAAATAAAGGTCAACTCATGTTTTGTCAGTTAAATGCTTTTAATATGCTGCATTTTGTCCGGGAATAAAATCAACCAGGCTGCAGCTGCAGGGTGTGTGCACAGCGACATTACAGCTTCTCAAAAGTTAAGAAAGCGCTTGACTTTAATATACAGTAGAGCACAAATTTTAATTGTCAATATTGTAGACGACCAGATTTAATTCAATTAATATTCTATGAATTGTGTAAGCTCCCTATGGTTTCTCGGTTTGATTGATTTGAGCATCAGTTGACTACAATACAGGCATTTTAAGAGTTTGTGATTGTGCTTCCAATGTTTCTGCAGTATGTTGACAAACTCACCCTGTATGGTGCAAGTCTCCATTCTGAGGCTGTAGGTCACTGAAGAAATCTGGGCTGACTGAACCGTCTGCTGGAGTTATTCCATCTAAAACACATACAAAGGAGGATAAAATACACACATATAGATACGCACACAAACACACACACAAATAGTGCTTGCACTTTTCGCAAATGCTACTACAGTATTTTAAACGGTAAGTAATACAGTCATTTCCTAATCCCTCACTGAGTACTGCACTACATCAACGTTGCAGCTCTAATTTCAGTGGACTAAGAATAAAGTCAATCGACACTGACACCAAAAGCTTTAGTGTTGGTGCATAAATGAATCAATAAATAACAATGTGTGTTTCCTTCCTGTATACTTCTCATGTGGTCTACTTGTAAACTATTACTGTCCACTGAGCGTGTGCTAGTGTTTGTGGTATGTCTGATATTAGTAAGCCTGGTGAAGAGTCAGAGGCTGCCTGCTGCTGAAAAGGCAGCTGCTTCTGAGGACCTCGACAACAATGGAGGAAGAGAGTGGAAGGGATGAAATTAGCTCTTTACTAACTTTACTAAAACAGGTACAATGATCTGTAGCTAATATCACTATAAGCTTGACTAAAATTCTTAAAAAGGCAAAGCTTGATCATTCAGAATCCAGTACAAGATAAAATGAGCAGCATGTCACTTTGTGTGGTTCTACATGCATGGACCAGTGTTTTGTGTTGGTGTACCTGCACTATAGAACAGATCAGTCCTGTCGTTGTCGTTATCATAGAGATACGGTTCAGACTCATCAGCTTGGCGACTCTCGACCATCTCCAACCATTGGTTGTTATGGAAACGGAACTTCTCTGACTGAATCTTCCTCCCCCACTCCTCATCGTACTCCTGGATGATGAAGAAAAGGGTAAATAAATTAGAACAGCCTACAGACAAAGACAGGTGTGCTTCTATTTCTTCTTAAAGACTGTCCTGATGCATTACTCCTGTCACTAAGCATTGCTACTCTGGGCATGCGTTAGCACAGTGTGTGTTTCACTTACAGCAATAATATCCAGGGTGTTGTCACACACTTTTCTGATCTCAGCATTCTTGTCATGCATCAGATCTATAAGGTAGGCTGGAGCCTCTGGAGAGAAGGTTAAAGAAAGAAATTCTTCCAAGTTTCACCTCAACTTCAGGGGGTGTGAACCCAACTAAAAGACTCACAATCATCTTTAAAATTCCACTCAAAACACATTTTAAAGGTTGTAAAAATACTCTGTGGTTAATACTGCTATGGTTAACATTTTGTTTAACATGTTTTTTTCTAAAATAAAAAGATCTATGAATGCCCCGCCCACCACCACTGCTGCTTTCTAGGTTGATTGGTAAAAGAACAGCATCCATCAAGATGGCCAGCATTAGATTCAGCCATAGCCGACAGGTTTGAGCCTCAGTCAGAGCCAGACTCAGATGAGGAGTCTGCACTAAATCAGCGACTACCAGACGTATCAGAATGGTGTAGTCAGGCTCTTTATTTGTACATGTTTGTTAGCTTGTAACTGGCAGTGATGTTGGAGTGTGTTCACATTGTCATTACGTAGTAGCTCCAGGGTCCGGTTTACATCCAAAAACTGCACACTCTACCTTGTTTGCTATCAAACCTTTCACTAACTCTCGCTCGCTAGTGACAAACCCTGCACAGATACAAGTCAGTAAAGTCAATATCTGACATTTTAGAATTAACATAAGATACACTTTTTTGAGCGGATGGGATCTTTAAACATTAGACAGACTGAGTGCACAGTGGGAAGGATACGGGTGTCTTTGATGATGACGTCTCGTGTAGCTTGGTGAAACACCATCTGATAGAAGACGTAGACGATCTGACACACAAACTCATCATCCTCCTGTTGGGCTATATTCAACAAACAGAAGAACACATGGAAAGCAGGTTATAATACTGATCATTTCATAAGGTACGATATCCAAACAAAACAAAAGTAATTTTCATTTCAGGTCAGTGAAAAATAAATCCAACTGTGTTTTGGAGTTCATCTAAACCTCAAGACTTTTACACAAAAGAGCAGACAGACAACTGAAAATTCAAAATCTCAATGCATGTGTAAACATTTACTTATTGTGTACACCTTAAACAAAAAGCACAGGTGTGTGTTTTACCATTCAGTAGCTCGATAAGGGCAGGAATAATGCCGGATTTAGCCAACATGGCAGCGCAGGCGTCATCCATGGAAACCGTTCCGATCATTATCACCACCTCCAGGATGAGGTCATCCTCTGCTGAGCCTGAAACACAGTAAAGAGATGAACCTCACAGGATGAAACTTTATTAAGTGTTGGTTATATGGGCTGCTGTAGTAGAAAATAAGTTGCTGCAAAAGAAAGTATTATAAGTGATGAAACTTTTAAACAACACACAAAGTAAAGAACTGAGCACACTGAGCCAATTCAAGTAGTTTAGGCGGCCATATGCAGTCTGACTGATGTTGTATTTTAAAGCTGAAACAGATATTATAAAAAAAACACCAAAAGACTAAATTGAAAAAGAAATAAATAAAAATTCAATAATGATATGTCAGATATCTTTACAAACACAAACTGTGACATGAACAACATATTTGGCATTCATTCAGTTATACTATATGCTATGCTATAAATAAAACCATAAATAAAACAATAAACTTAAAGTAAAAATATACACAAACTGCAACCATATATGCTATATGCCCTAATATAAACATATATTTGCTAAATATGTGGCTTTATCATTTGGGCTCTAAAACATTATCATTAAGATATATTTCCTGGTTTCTGTCTAATCAGTACCTGGTTTAAGTCTGTCTTTGAGGTAAGGTACCAGGTTGTACTCCTTCAGAACCAACTCCCAGTCCAGGTCAGGGATGGTGAGGTTGGCTAGCGTCCCCAGACACTCGAGAACCCACACCTCCTCTTCTTCTGCACGGATCTCTGCTGCCAGGTCACCGACATAGTCCTGACAGAGACAGACAAGAGAGCATTGACATTATGGGCCATTGAAACCCTTCTGTAAAATAAAAGACTGGTTCTATTGCTAACAGTTCTACTACTAACAGCATTACTAATACCAATTTGGGCCAAGTTTACGGAGATCGTTGGAAAATGGCCCCAGATTAGACGCAAATCGCAGCGGTCCTGTGAGAACAATCGCTATGTGTGAACTGTTCAAAGACACAGCTCACAGGATCGCCGATGCCTCGCAGACACCCAAAAAATATCAGGCAGACTAAATATGTGTTCCTGTCAGAGATGACTTGAGGAGCCATGCCATTAGATACAGCCAATGAGAGCAGGCAAGGGCAGCCACTCTCACCGGCAGACAGGAAGCAGCGAACCAGTAGTTACGGTAGTAGTAGTTGGTGACAGCTGAAAAAACAGTGTTATGAGTTGTGTTCAATTTGGCACTTATTTTAATGAGAAATCTTAATTTCTGGAACGGCCGGCTGCTCATTCCCACAGTCTCCCACTGAGAGAGCACAGCTACAACGGAGACTGAGCCAGTTGAGGAGATAAATGTAAAGTACAGGATAAAGTTTGTTAATATGGATTATATTGATGCCGAACTGACAAGACGACTGTCAGCATGGCGCACATTAGCTTGTGTGTCGAGAGTTATGTGTTTTTATGGACACATTGGGAATTTTTGATTTTTAGTGTTTCTTAAAGGGAGTTTGGTGCAGTGAGCCTTTAGCTGAATTCAAACTGCATTCAAAGATTTATTACCACTACAGAAATACTAGATAGCTGCTCAACATGTACTGTGAATAGTTAGGCTATAAGTGGTTTAATAATGTGTTTATTTATTATAATAATGTGTTTATTTATTACTGTACCCAGTTTCAAACGGCAGTATGCTGTAAATGTTTGCCCTTTGTGCCTGTAAAACTTCTTTACTAATTAAACTTGATGTGCTTGTTATTAGTGGTGTTATTAATGACTCCTGATGAACTGTAGTTTGGAGACCAGTCTGAGGGATTACTCCTTGTGAAAGACCTGTTGCTGATCAGTCACATAGTGTGCAAATGACAACAACTTCAAGACTCCAGATAACAAGACAGAAAGTTGTGTGACCAAGGCTTAATACTAATAACAATACTTAGAGTGAATATTGTCATAGCTGTTTTGAGTTTTTGGGAGTAGTACTGTTTTCCACTCACTATGAACAGTGGTTTGGTTGGTCCGTCATGTTGTGAGATGTTTCTAATCATCTTCATCAGAAGGCAGTCTTTCATCTTTAGAGCTCTCTTCATGAGCATCTTTAACCCATTTCCTAGACAGAAAGATATAAACATTATTACCCAGTAAGCATAGTTTAATTAAATATACATAGATGACTGAAGTCACTATCAAGTAAAGAGACTTGTGGAAAAGGTGTCAGCACTCTGGGGGACTTTACAGAGACATTGAGCCATTATCTGGTTATATATAAATACCTTCACACATGAGTTGTGCATTCCTCTTGTTTGCAGCCAGGTTGATACAGATAGAGAGGATCTCAGCTTCGATTTCCTCCTCACTGTGCTCATACAGCATTTGCATTAGCTAGACACAATCACAATTTTACTTTTAGAACTATCAAAGTGAGTATACATGTTGAAGTGAACAATTCATACTGCTTGTGTTTGTTGTGGCTCTCAGTGTACCTGAGGTATGCAGTCAGTGTAAACAAACATGCCCTTGAAACGGTCGTCGATGCTGATATGATACAGGATACGCATGGCTACCTGACGGTTGTTCTCGTCACCTGCATGACATCAAACACACAAACAAAGAGCAGTGAAGATATTCTTATACTCTTCAGTGATAACACAAATCAACCTGCAGGAAACGTTGACAAATGTCACAGCCATCCATCTAATAAGAGCAATAGTCTAATGTATGTTTCAGTATGGACTGACATACAGTCGTCACCATCCATACAGCGCTGCTGCTAGCATGGCCAAAAATGAACACTATGAACACATAGAGGTAGTCACTCATCGAATGGCTACAGTGCTGTGAATAAAGCATCATTTACTGTACACGCAATATAGACAGTATACACTGTATGCTACTCTGTTAGTGTGTACTGTTACCCAACATGGCAGTCAGTTTAGGCAACAGTCCAACTTCCACCATCTTGGCTCTCAGTCCAGAGTCAAAGGAGAGGTTGAGTAGCAGACGCAGAGTCAGGTTCAACAGGTCCTCATGGTCACAGGGAACCAGACGAGCCAATCGTTCTACAGTATCCACCTCAGCCTGCAAATCACACAGACACAGATCAGATCCAGCTAATCACACTGAAAGTGTAACGGTACACTCAACTCACGGTTCCATACAATTCACAATGCTGGCTTCACAATACGATTTTTTAAAAGCAAAATTAGAATCAAGACAAATTATGACTGAAAATTATTCCTTTATTTTCTTTAACAAATAAAATAATAATTTACCTTTCCTGATGTATTTGCGGCTTAATACAAATACTGATGCGATTGACGTAGGATGCCAAACAAGCAAAGTCAAAGTAGATAGCACCATCTGCTGTAAAATCTATGAATTTTTTATCTCACTGATTTGAATCTTCACATTTTTGTATCACAATATACCTTTATGTACGTAGTCATTACAGCAGCAATCAACAGAATATATGAGAATGAGGACAAATATTGACGGTGAAGCAATAAATACAAGACAGACATATACAAATACATGTTCAACTGTTTACCATTTTCACTCATTAAAAGCCAAATTATATAATATATATATATATATATTAATAACTAAAACAGAATACACAAAATATAAAAACAAAATATAATAATAGAAAAAAACTGAGAATATATTAAATACAATAGAGACTAAATAATGCAGACAACCTGCTGCACTGATCACACAGCCATCCCACAGACATACTAGCTTTTACTATTGAATGTGGACATACGTGTGACAGATCTCAGGTTATCATTCCAGAGAACAGGACCAAGCAAAAAGGGCCTTCACCAGATCAGGATCTTATTCTCGGTACACCACTTGATGACCTGAATGCACGCCCCAGTTTCTCAGCATGAATTTGAGATATAAATCCTTTTAACTTTTTATACGTTTTTTCAAGCAATAAAAAGTTGTCCTGCTTGGGATACTGACCTAAATTTCAGAGTCCAAAATAGTCCTGACTTGCTCACTGTACTCCAGAGAAAGTGATACTCACTCTGGTATCTCAGGCTGGTGTTTATAAAGCTGTTAGAATGTTTTTGACATCCTGTAATTGATTGAGATTCTAAATTGAATAATTGATTCACTGTTTGTTAAATGATCAACAATTGATTCTCAAAACTGACCGTAGAGGCATTAATATAATTTTTTTCTGCATCTGTCATTTAAGGTTGATATAAGGAGGTAATTGTCTGTTACGTGAAATATGGCTAGATAAGTAAATCACCTAACTATAGACCCGTGGCTTGCAGTGACACTGTTCAAAAAAACTCTCTGTCTGTCCCTTCTTGTACCATTCATCTAGTCCAGCAGGATGAGTCCTTCCACTCACCATGTCATTCTTGTTCTCCAGAAAGATGGAAAGTTTTTTGAGGAATGAAACCACCAGGACCAGCAGCTCCTCATCATCCCGGTCCAGAACTTTGACCAGAAGCCCAACAATGTTTTTATTTCTCATCTTCAGCTCAGTTCTTGTGTCCTCAGCAAGGTTTAACAGGAGGTAAAGAGACACTGGGAGACATTGACAGAAAGAGAAGAAAATATGAGGAACTGAGTATAAGCACTTGTTATTTCTGGTAAAATCACTGAAGTCATTCTTTGCAGGGTTTCTGTGGGTTGGACAGATTCAAGATTCAAGATTAAGACCATTGTGAATGCAATTTAGGACCTTTCATGTCCATACTGGCAAAAAAGCACATGAAAGAAAATCAATATTGGTTCTATGTCAGTTTTATTTTGTAGTTGTTGCATGTTGTTTATACAAGTAACATTAACTTCATTAATCCAATCAGTTAGATCTGTCAAAATCATATATATGCAGAGACCCTTCTTTGGTTACAGTTAGAAAATACCAAACCTCAGAAATACCGATTCAAACTTTTAATTAAAATTGTGTTTTTTGTTTCATAAAGTCAATGAATAGGAGTGATGCCTTGGCTGAACATTACTACCAACTAATGCCACTTTCACGCTGGTGGAGAAGAAAGAAGACATACAAGGTATGGCGCTGTCATTTGACAAGTACAGTGATGTAGTTGTTGTCCAGGAAGAACTACAGGCTGTTCAGCTTGAAGAGAAATGGTCAGACTGCAGGAATTAATTTGCTTGGCAACGTTGTGTAACTTTGATTAGCACCCAGCAGCTACCTTAGCATTCTCAGTGGCATCTGAACCAGCGCACAATGCCGGCATGGCTCCCCAAGCAGGAGAACTTTTTTTCGATCAATATTGCTTCAATTGACTACATTTACCATCAACACTGATTGAATACCCACATAGAACGTGGCAAAACTGTCCCTTTAAATGATGCATCAACACTGCATTCACATCGGAGCAAAGACACCCTAGCTCTGGGGTTATTGCTATCGTATGACACAATAAAAAGAGTTCTTTGAGAGTTGAAAGGCCAGCCTACCTCTGAGCAGCTGTTCCTGTTTAGCCAGAAGACCTTGGTACTTCCTCAGAGCTTTGTCCTGGTCTCTTCTCAGCGAGCCATTCTCTGGGGCTGATTCACGTACACAGAAGAGTGTTAAGGAACACACAGAGTCAGGTAAATTATACAGGAGGGCAGAACAATAACAACTCAAACGGAAGAAGCAAATGCCAGCATTTGAAAGGATATAAGCCTTGTTTTTCTTGCGCAGCTCTTCGCGCCACACATCATGTCTCTTCAGCTCATGTTCCACCACGCTCATACACAATGCGCCTATTTTATAATGACTCACCACTCCGTGAAACTGGGAGAAACTGGAGGAGAGACGGACCATGTAAAATGATGAAGAAGAACAGTAAGGCATAGTAAAAGAGTGTGTGCCATTCTGTGTGTGTGTGTACCTGGAGAAGCAGAAGAAGATGTAGACGATGATGGTGGCCAGCTCCACGCTCTGTTTCCAGTCCTCCCTCAATACTCTGGCCAGAGCACCAAGAGCTGCCTCTACACACACAAACACACGCTGTATTCATGCGAGGTGACATGACACATGAGCCATGTGTAAAAACAGACATAGTTTGGCTTTAGACTTTCACTTGAGATTGTTGATGTTTTTATTATTTATGGCCATATTTATTTGTGTTTCAGCCAGCTGCAGCTTATTAAACACATCAAAGTACAGAAGAAACAATGAATGCTTGTTGATTCACTGATGAGGTAACATTAACTTTGTCTTTTTCAATGAAACTATTGTACATCTCTTCCATCATTAGATAGTAGTGGCTTTCACATACATTTTACCTGAATGTGGCACTAGATGAAAGGTCAATCTCTGCAACAATGTTCGGAATATGGTCACATTAACTAAATGATAACACAAGTAGACGATGCAACTGAATAGCTAGAGACAAAAAAACAATAGAGTTGACTTAAGAGTCAAACTTGTGTTGGTGCAACATGCTGCTAGTTTCTTTTAGAATTCAGGGTTACCACTTAAAAGTTATGGATGGAAAACATCTGAATAATTTCCATAACCTGGAATAACTGTGGGAAATAAACTACAATACAAAATAAAGAAAACTGGAGTGCACAATATGGTGTTTACTACTTCGTAGTTTAATTACTTATAGATAATCTGTTACATTGTACATGAGTAAACGCCTCCATCACTGACTTCCTGAAAGCTTTTCCATCTGCTGCTGTGATTACATTGAGTCTCTAACTAGAATAGAAACACTCAGGGATTAATATCATGTCTACCAGGGGTCTATACTAAAACATATTGTATTGCAATATTTTATTTATTTTCGTGTTTAAACTACCAACCGCTAAATAGCAGTGTTGTAAACATAAACTGAGGCTATGGTGTTGGGACTGTGATGAATACAAATACAGAACACACTTTTTAAAGCATATGCTGGTGTGTTCTGTAATTATATATATTTTTTTATATACCATGACAGTTGGTGGCCAGTTACTATTGCTGAAAAGAGCCGACAGAAACTCAACCCTCACCGAAAGAATACATGAGAGAAAAGATCCTAAACATACCTTTTGATTGATCATAAATGAGGGCAGAAATGTAACACGTTTAGCTAATGAGTGATTTAAGAATGTTAGGTACTTCTCCAAACATGAGAATTAGTATGAAGAATGAAACTATACCGTTGTGTAGCAGCTCCTCCAGGTTGTCAGGGTTGCGGGCAAGCTGCAGAATGAGAGAGGAGCCTCTGATCTTCTCTGGGATGCCTTCATAGAGCAGTTCTACATACTCGTCCACTCTGGTTATACTGGCTTCCTCATTTAACTACACAAACAGACAGAAACACAGACATGCTTACACACTGTTACTAACAATGAGCAGTGGCAAACTATTAAGGTCTTGGCACACCAAGTTCGTATTTTTCTTTTCTTTTTTTAAATCCATCATCTGATAAAAAGCCAGGCATAATTAAATGGAAATAAATAAATGAGAAATTAGAAATCCTAGATTATTGCATGGTACTGAGGCCTTAAATTTGGTGTTGGTGCAAATCAGGTTAGCGAAGAATGAAGAATCACAAATATAATGTCTCTCTCTGAGAACAGAGATCTAACTGAAATAGCTGAGAAGAAACAATATACATGAACTAACAAGCAGAGTCAGTCAGTGTTTTAAGCGGTTACCTCCATCCCTTCAAATGGTGTCAGCTCTCTGGGTTTCACAATTCTTTTCTCTTTCTTCTCCACTGGTGACACAAAAAGCCAACAATAAACACATTTATTTACATTAGAGTGCTGTATTTCCTTTGAAAGGTGAAATTTTGATTCATTTACTGTATGCTTTGTAATTTATTGTTATTTAGAATTTATCAATATATGTACAGGACCTACATGGCTAATCAATGTACTGGTAAACACAAACTTCTCATATCTGCCACCCCTCTGTTTGAAACTTTGCAGCCTGATGAATTTCAGAATTTTAGCACATTTCAGTGTTGAGCAATGTTTTTACCCTTCTATACTGTGATCTTTTGTGCGGACCACAGAAAGAATAGCATTGGGGCTGCACAATTAAGTGAAATATTGTCGAACTTGCAATGTGACCCAGTACAATATCCAAAATTGCAGAAGCTGCATTTTTTTTAGGTAGGTTAAGGTAAAATGTGACAAACAGATAATGAGGTACTGTAGTGCTGCAGAGATGCTCAGGCCTACAAACCCAACAAATGTCACATCATCATGATTTTAATAGTTTTTCACTAAACATTAAAATTGTGATGCAAAAATTATCATTCCAACTAATCATGGAATCATGTTGCAATATCTTTCAAAATAATTACAATATGATTTTTTTTTACCATATTGTACAGCCCTAAATAGCATTTAATAAGGCATCAGCTAATAGGGATCCCAGGGAGTAATAAAATAATTCAATGTTTCTGAAATCGAATTATGATGGTGAAAATGTGGATATGTTTAGAATCTACAGCAAAGGTGTAATAATGGTGACGTGACTGACTTTTGCCTTCCACAGGTGACGATTTCCTGTTCTGCAAGTAGTAGAGGAGCTGCTCCACCTGGGGCAAGCGGGACTGAGGGATGAGTTTACACTCATCCACCACTTTCTTAGCCAAAGCTACCACATCTGTACTAGGAGAAAGACTCTTCACACGGATACTGGAGGGAGACAGAGAGTACAGAGAAGGGTGATGGATAAGTTGATGGACCAATTTAAATAAGGATCAAAATAAATGAAAAGAGGTAGGGAACAGCAATGGAAATCTGGGGTGGGAAGATAATACAAAGAGAAAATCAACTACAACCATGAAAAACAGACTTGTATCACTCAATTTCACTTCAAACTGGACGTGGGAACAGAATGAGAGTTGTGTGTAGAAAATCAAAAGTACATTACATTTTTTGTCCCTCCTTGCGTTCGCCCAGCATATGGCCTCCGCTCTCACCCAGTATAGACGCTTCCACCTCATAGTGGACCACAAGGGCCTTCTCTGTGGGATGGACATCCAAACTGCCCGCAGTCACTTTGCTTTGGGTGATAATGAACAGTACAGATACATATTAAATAATCCTAAATTGGGGTTCAGTTTCAACTCAATAAATTCCACAACAAACGAGTGCAGTGAAGTAAATGTGTCCCTTATCAATCAAACATGTCTCCTTTTCAAATGGCCGAGATGTTTACATCATACCTCTTTCATAGAATTTTGATAATAACTAACTCATACTGACTTTAAATGTTGATAAAGAGAAAAAGGCAAATAATAGAAACAGAGATGTATATATAGCGTTTGTTTCTTATCTGTCATGCCGACAGCTGACAAGCTTTGAACTGTGTTTTACATCCACCAAAACAATATACAGAGACACGCCCAGACAGCGACATGGGCTACAAATAGCTGGCTAACAGGCTAACACGTTTCCATAAAGGGCTGCATTTAATAAAGATTAACTCATCTCACAGTGTAAACTTGAAGACCGTAAACAAATTCAACGTAGCTAGGCAGTTTATCGGCCACCGTTTCACAGTACTGTGGCTTGCTTACGCTAGCTATGTTAGCTGTAACCCAGATATCCCAGCACTCTGAACTGAGGGAATGTAATGCCAAACCCCGTTTAACAATATATCAGTTAAATGGCGTTGTGTGTCCCGGCGAAAATATAGGTCGGCTGGAAAATGAAAACAGTGTTTAATGGTATTTTATTTTCTAGTGATGGATTCGGCATTGTCAATATACACAGGTTGGGTCCTTCTACTGATTGACACAGATAAACTCCCTACTTTGCATTAGTCAGCGGTAGCTTCCACGAAGGGGCGGTTGTGAAGAGACATGATTGTGGAAGCAATCACACTGCTTGTGAAATGAGACATTTCCCCACCCAAATATGTCTTATTTGTGAATTACGAATTGATTGGTGGGTCATACTGTATTACAAAAGCTCTCCAGATATTTTACACTTGGTACTCGCCTTTTCCTGGCGAGCAAGCAAATATTTGCCCGTAGTTTTACTAATAATTCTTGAGATTCAATTGGTCCAAGCAATAGACCCGCACACACCAGTTACGATATACCGTCAATGGTTACGATGCATTTTCAATAACACGCCATACTTTAGTTAAACATCTAACGTTACAGCTGATGCCATATTTAAATTACATTCACGTACAAGAGTCATTGTAGTAAGGTTAGCTAGCTAACATTACTATTTCTCCAAAAAACAGATTGAACTAAGGTGACGTTACAATCACGTTAATGTTGTTCCGTCTTACCGTTTGAGGTAGCGCGCGTCATCCTGCATCTTCCACAAATGTATTTTTTCAGATTTAAATGAATTTAACAGCTTGGTCACATTTAATAAACCACCCAAATCACGACCATAGAAATCCGTGTGCTAATCGCTAGCGCCACTGTCATAACAGCAAGGCTGGACTACAAACATGGAGTTCTTCCCTACGTCCCTTTGATTTTCCCCTAAGTTTAGACTCTCAGGCAGCATATCTGCTAGTGCTGCGTACAAATACCGCCCCAGTTAAAAAGACTAGATTATAACCATAACCTCGGTTGATCACAACACTCAACCTTCTACATACCAACACCGTTTAAACTGTGCTGCCTGAGAGGGGGGGGGGGGGGCAGCTGTGAAACAGCCACTAATGAGTATTAAAAACTGATGTACATAAAGCTGTAT
>NW_023339796.1:20505708-20514526 GCF_004916995.1 Morone saxatilis | reverse complement strand
GAACTTGTAAGTCCATGGACATTACTGTCTTAATGGATGAGAGAGTTGTTAATGTGATATCAAAGAAGGGCTCCTATGTTAATATGTAACTCGATCTGTAAAGATGTTTTTGATTGAATTAGATCCTTTAGAAACTATTGAGTGTTTTGAAACTCTGTTTTGCATAATAGATTTGGAACATTGCATTTTGAGTTATTTTGCAAAAAATGCCATTGTCATCATTGGTAATTGTGTTTAATAAAATCCAGATTATGATATAATCCTATTGATTGCCAATTATATAGACTATTTAGGAAAAAAACAACAGTATATGCATAATAATTTGGAACAGTTTATAATGGTCATCTAAATGACATAAAACTTGAAAGTAATGCTGTTATATTGCTTCTATTTTGATCACCTCTTGTTACCTCAACACACATGGATCTTGATTAATAGGCCTGGTACTATTTCCCTAGCAAAGAATTTAGAGGTCTTTTGTTTTATAACATTTTTCATCTTGGATGGATTTTTATCCAGGCTGAAACCGGTCTTTGGCTATAAACACTGTTATTGCAACTGTCAAGGTTAAATGGGCTTGTCTCTTACAAAGAATCAGTCTTATTTTTGCTCCAAAAAAATCAAACCCACACAGAATTTGGTCTTGTAAACTCTAACTCTAATGCACCTTTTCAATGGGCTTTAGCCACATTCACATCATATAGGATTAAAGGCAGTGATTGTGTTTTGAGTGTCATTTACACACTGAATTAATAGTGTGGTGGCAATTTGTTTAATTAAAGCATACAAAGTATGATCTTGTCTTTCTGTAAGGTTTTATTCAAGTCATCCATGAATGGTCTCAACGCAACCGTCACACACTCTCGTATGTGAAAGTCCGAAAGAGCGAAGACTGTAAGAAGCAATATGGTTTTACCCCTGTGTGGAGCGTCACTCTAACACAGTTACACATTCCTGAGTTCTGGGACAGTAAACAGACAGATAGTGTGGTGAGATGATCATGTCCTTGGCTTCTTAGTGAAGTCTCAACATTCCGCTGTCTACTTGGACATAGAGTGTAGTTAGAAACAGGGCTAAAGGTTATATGCATATAATAGCCTCTTTGAACAGTTGTGGTATGGTTTACAACTGAGCCAGGTCAATAGGGGTTGTATAGGTTTCTTAAAAATTGCCATTACAATAGTCACCTCTGGTCCTATGGGCCCATATATACACATATAAAAATAGTGTGCATTTACCAAATAAGACTCAACAGAGGAATTTGTTACTTTGATTGACTGGCATGAGCTTTGTTTGCTTCAGGCCCGTTTATATTATTTTGTGAGAAAGAAACGCGTCCTCCATAAAAGTTATCTGTGGTATAGACTGGCACAGGGATGGATGGTAATTCCTCAGAACTTAATGTAAAAGTTGGCCTGGATGTATACACTCCTCTATGATAATGCTCCACATACATCATCTACTACTACCCGAGTTGACAGACTATATTGAAATGGTGACTGTGATAATAGGCTCAGATATATACCATTAGGGCAATCCAATAGTAGCCTGTACAATGTTACACAGAAAGACAGAAAGCACTTTTTTATTGAAGAACTATGACATGACTGCAAAGCAGTATTTCAGGACAGACTTTCTCACACCATGTGGTTTACACCTACCTAATTGCTTCTAAATACAATCAGCATTCAGTGTGTGTTGGCCGATGTTTACTGCTGTGTGTCTATCTGCACATGTAATGTATATACTTTCTTAACTCTTGTGTGCGTCTTTGTATTTGCCCTCCATTTCTTCCAACTCCTTTCCTCAGCTCCCCTTTCCTTTGTCCTCTTCTTGTTTCATCTTTGTCTGCTTTCATGCACTTCCCTCCACTACAATTCCTCCTTTCTTACCCTTCTCTTAACCATCATCCTTTCTCTTTCTATTCCACTTCCCCTCCCTCGTCCTCATCATCAGCACATGCTGTGAACTCCTTCTCAGGTAACAAGCCATATTCATTAAGAAACGCCTCCACATCCGTTGCAAAGAACTCTTCATTGAAGTGTTTGGTAACAGCCAGGAAATTGCCCAGCAACTCCCCCGCTTTGTACACCAGCAGAGTAGGAAGAACCTGAAAGTATAATAAAAGGGATTTCAATTCAATTTTATTTGTGTAGCACCCAATCATAACAGAAGTTATTTCAGGACACCTTTCAAATAGAGCAGGTCTAGACCGTACTCAAATAACATTATTTAATGACCTAACAATTCCCACCATGAGCAAGCACTTGGCAACAGTAGGAAGGAAAAACTTCATATTCCTATTCCTATCAAAATGTACTATACAAATGTACATATTTAGTGGTATTAAACCTGTAGTGTGGGAACTTTTGTCTCCCGGATCAGGCAGTAAGCATAATTACACAAACATTGTTTACTATACTCCTAGTTGCTGTAGACTACTCCGTCACTATGACTGCTCCCCCTTCAGCTCTGCAAACTAGACAAAAGCCAGTTTACAGGGGACAGTGAGTGTCACTGTAATCTTAGCTGGTACACATAAAAACACAGTTATGTAAACCTGGCCTGTGTTAAATTGACATTGACTGTGTTAAACATTTTTTAACCAGCCACCTTTTCTGCCAAACCCCAAATTTTAGGGATTCACAATAATATTGGGGCTGATAATGGGAAATTTATATTCTAATGGATTATCCAGATAATGAATTTATAGCTGATAAATTATCGGTCAGTGATGATGATAATTTATTTAGAATTCTTATGCAAAACAATAGATTTTTTTATTGCTTTATGTTCCATGAAAGCCAAAGTACTTTACTACTAGTCCTTGTTTACCAACAGTGAGTGTCAGTTAGATTTGGTAAGATCAGAGCTATGGAATATTAACTCACCCATCTTTGCTCACTACATTTTAGCCTTTCTTATCCTCAGGTTGTTAATTTTTTAAAATTGTAATTAACGGTTATCTTATTGGCGTCGGTCATGGGAAGCAGATAATCATTGGTTGTCGTATTGGTTGAAAAAAAATCCATATGGTACATGCCTATCAAATCTGCCAACATTTGGAGCTTGGCAGGTGGTAATTTTGGACCCTGGTTCCTTGCTCAGTTTCTCAATTTAGTTTCTCTGATTTTGTAGTTCCTTGAACATTTCGGTCAAAAAGGGCTAATATATGATACAATAATCAGAGCCATGTAATGATAGAAACCCTTGTGCTCTTCGCTTCTGGTTTAGATATCAAGTATTGCTCTTTCTAGTGTCGCATAAACAAAACTTAATGGGAGGGGTTTAACGGTCAGTTAACTTCTTATAGCCTCGCACTTCTGACAGTGTGACTACAAACTGTTACCATCACTACTAGAAATTATACTGCTAATACAACAGCCCAATGTTGCAGTAGGGATTACTGTAATTCTATCAATTATTAGTTTAGTATATTATGAATAATGTAACCTTCATCATTCTCTTTGCTGTTTTTGTTTTTAAAAAGTTTACTAACCTCAGAGGAGAAGCGCTCAGCAGCACCTGTTGCCACAGCATCAATACGACAAAATTTAACACTGGGGTACTCTGAAGCCAGACAGTCCAGACATGAGTTCACCTGTTCACAGCCTGGCAAAGGACAAAATTATGCATGCATGCACTATTAGCAAACAGCATTTTCAACTGTAACAGGCTATACTATTTTGTAACATGAGTCAATGAGCTAAAACTTAAACACACATGTTAAAAAAACTAACCTTTGACACCATGCTGGTAGATGTGGACTACCACTGGCGTCAACCGATGCTCCTTCTCTATGACCTCCAGGAAGTCTTCTCCACTCTCAAGCTCATAGACTGCTTCAAACGTAGGACCGAAGCTCAGGCGCTCATGCATTTCCTGCATACAATTCTTTCTGTAGCGTTTCAGGCAATGTTCATCCTCCTCTTGGATCAGTTCGTACTCCTGAACGCTCATCTAGAATTGAGAAAATATATGTTAATTCTTCACTTTTTTGTTACATTCAAATGTATTCTTTTGGCAGACATTTTTGTCCAAAGCAACCTACAAATAAGGTACAATTCAAGCCACAATAGACTGTTGTGTGGACCATGTGTTTGAACTTATTGTTTTGTTTTTGTTAGCAAATTATCCATGCAACTGTGGTCAATTGAAATACTATCACTGTCTATAAAATCTGTCAATGGTGTGTTGTCAAGTTTTCCTGTGTGTGAGTGTTTCCATCCACCTTTCGGTTGACTCTCTCTTTGTCATCCTCTCGTGGACTTGACATTTGTCTGAGCAGCTCTTTCCTTCTTTGAGGGACAGTCTGAGCCACACTGTCCAACTTAAACCTTCGCCAGTCATTAATTACACCTTTTGGACCTGCAGACAAAGAAATGTCCACAAAGACACGTCGGTTTTCAGTCCAAAGGGTACATCTGTGGTGATGATTTACAAAAGATATACTACTGCATACTACTACTACTGCAATTTTTGTAATTAATGTCTACTAGACTGTTTGACTTCTGCCTCTGACCTGTGTGATTGGCAGGCAACTCATCTTCTTCCAGGGTAGAGCCAGACATCTTGATAGCAGTCTGCAATACAGAGAACACACAAACTGAAAAACATGATCAGGTCCATACAGAGAGCAGGTGAGGACCATGTTACAAGTCCATCTCAACTCCAACTCCAAAAAATTCTTGTTTATTATAACCTAGCATATTTCCCAATAATGTGGCTGGTGGCTCTATGGGTCATGCTAACTTTTCACTCACCACCTCTCACACAAAACAACCTACATTAGAGCAACCTCCGACTGAAATTTAACACAGAAAGTAGCCACTTGGAACGGCCATTAGGTTTAGTGCAAAGTTAGCATGACCAATGTGACACAATAGCCACATTTATGGAAAATGCGCCAGGTGTAAATGAACCGGAACCTTTTATGCCTAACGATGGTTTATGATCAAAGTATTGCTCCTTTAGTAAATTGTGTGCTCAGATTGGGCTTGGCAATATACAGTTGTATGCAAATGTTTGGCCACCCCTTGACGAAAAAATGCATTTTGACCTTGTGAAAAGAATATGACACTGCAGAACTCTTAGGTTGCCCAAACTTTTGCACATGCCACAATGTTTTTATTTTTGTTCAATGTATTAAGTAAAACAGAACAATGCATGAATGTTTCCTGCAAATATTGTGTTTTATGTTCCATACCTTCAAGAGGCTGTTTAAATCTTTCCAATTAAAAAATCACCAAAATGTGTTACTTGTCCAGGGATGGCCAAACTTCCACATACAACTGTAGCTGAAAAATGTATCATGGTAACATATGTAATTTCATTTGATATCGATAATTATTGAGAATTATTAATAACCTTATTTTTAACCTGATATTTTTTATAAAGAGCAGGTGGAAAAAGGTTGAATTTAATCACTTTATTTATCAAGGCACACAACTAATAATTTTAATGCTTTTAATGTGTTGCTTGTCATTGTTGCTGAGTACCTCTCCATCGTAGATAGCTTGTGGATTGTTCCTTCAGATTAACAGATGTAGGTTGTGATTGATGACATGCTGCGTACTCCAAAGAGTGGAAGAAGCTATGTTGATTCACTCTCGCATGCTCTATTATCAAGGGATATGACAGGCTTTATATAAGCTAGGGTGTATTTGTTATTTGCTTTTATGGTGGTTGGCATTTAATGCATTTAACAATTGATCATTTTATTGAACAATTTTCTTATTGTTACAGATGAAATGTCTATTGCTGATACATCGCTCAGGCCTAGCTAATGTGTGGGACATTGTTTTTACTTTATCTTCTCCTCTCAACTGTGTGATACATTTATCATTTATGTTTAACTTGGAGTAAGTGTACAAAATAAATCTGAGCTGGACTGAGAATAAATATTGTTCACCTCTGATGTGTTAGATGTTGATATAATAATAATGTTGACAAGAATATAGCCAGGCATGCACTTGCTTAAACACTGTTTTTGGGGTGAAAAAAGCTGTCTTACTGTGGACAAAAAGGCTAAAATAGTGAGCAAAAGATGATTTCCAATTTAGCTATTTTATTATGAACATAGGTCTAACAGGGCTGTATCAGTACTAACAACTGATACATCCAAACCCAATTTTCTGCTACATTTGGTGTGCATGGGTCCATGGAGGTTGACACAAAGTTGTCACAACCACTTACTGTTGCCAGGCTGACTGTTTACTTATCAGATTATGCTGGGATTACCAGGTGTCTGACATGTACACATTCTTAGGACATCTTATCTTGTATGTGCGTGTGTGTGATATAACATAATTTGCTAGCTAAGCCTGTCATTCTTTTTACCATTTTAGAACCTAAGTTTTATGCTATTGTGATCCTGAAAATGTGACATTAAATTCTGATGACAGACTCTATTCTTCTCAAAAAGACAAAAGGAGAAAATGTTACTTTATTATTTTACAATTATTGGAATGCTAGCATAATTACTGATAAATAGATTATACAGTTCTTTAATGTAATTCTGAAATGTCAAATAATATTTGGGTTCCTTGCACACATTGATGGCTCTAAACATTAAGGAATACACCCATGAAGAAACCACTTCTATCCTAGATACATCAGTAAAGGCCACATTGAAAGCTATTATGCTGATACAGCTGAGCTGTTGATGACAACAGGGTCCTAATCAACACTACGTCAGTCATTAACTGATAATGCCTGAGGCAGCTAATTCCCTCATGTTATCAAAGCAACACATTTCTTGCATGGTTGGTTTTAATGAACTCAAATGCAAGTCTATGCAAGTGGACTGGACTTGAAGTGCAATGGCTTTAAACATGGCAAAATATGTCTTTGAAATATAATATATGAATAACTGATTTGACTAAAGCAGCGTATATAAGTATAAGTGTATGTAAGTGTAAGCATATATATCATTGTGTGCTGCTTAGGTCAACAATGTAGTACTGCTACAATAAATATACAGTGAAACAATCTGAAGGAATTTGCTGCAAACAAAGTGACCACAACTGCTAAACAGTGACATATATAAAATAAACATTTTATAACATTTCGTGTGGAGAAACTATACCTGTGTAAACAGCAACAGAGACACAGATGGGAGTACTAGACATACTGTACAATCACTTGCATGGTATCTAACTAAAACGGCCAGAAATTCTTACCTTTACTTCTTAAGTGAGAACTGTTGTCCGTCAGTTTCTTACAGCTTGTTTTTTTCCAACCTTTGTCTGTTGTATTTATTTGTTATCCTCTTTCAATCTAGGCAGTCACCGAGGAGTGTGTCCACATAGGGAGAACAGACAAGAGAGAGAAGACAAGTTTAGAAAAGGGTGGGGAGAGAGATAAGAGAATAATCTTTATCTCCATTGACATCTTCATCATCACTGTCACTCTAATATGATGATGTCTAATATGATTAGGTATAATACCAGGCTTAGTGTCATGGAGTAATGACAGTCAAGTAGACAGAAGAGTAATGTCTATTACAAATATTGACAGCTAAAATAAAAACAATATATAAAATATGCCCCAATACTTACGCAGTGTAGCTTTTGAGGTGTAACTGTTAAAAAGAAAATTAGTGAAATAATTTTTCAGCCACCAGGTTACAATTTGCGATATTACCTCCCATTTCTTCAGTCACCGTCCTCCCCTTTGTGTGCATTATAAATATGTGGATAGTTAACAGTGACACTGTTCCATTCTCACTTTTCTAGGTCTGGGTTTTGGCAGAAACAGGCCCAAAAATCATATTCCATGTAAGTCCTAGCCATCCACAGCTCCAACACCATCATCAACAAGTTTACTGACGACACGACAGTCATTGGCCCGATTACCAGTGATGATGAAACGGCCTACAGAATGGAGGTCAGAGCCCTGACATCTTGGTACCAGGACAACCTCCATCTCAACATCAGCGAAACAAAAGAGCTGTCTGTGGACTACAAGAAGTGACAGAGAGAAAGACACACCCACATCGCCATCAATAGAACTACGGTGGAGAGAGTTAGCGTGACAACAGCTCTGTAAAAAGGTCCAACAGGATCATAAATAGGGCTGAGGCGACTGATTCATTACGGAAATACAATTGATTAATTTGCATACACATGCTGGCACCCGGTTCCCCTAGAGAACAAGCTGAAGCTAAAAAGAATCACCTACAATCATCAAGCTAAGGTGAGGGAGGATAGAATGCTGCAAGGATGACATATTTTTTGACACAGGCTATAACCAAACATCACTGTGGTTGCATAACGTTTTTCACCACCAATAAACTTCCAACTTGTAATTAGGGTGGTGGTGGCATAGCGAAATGGCTCAACAGTGCCACCTATAGTGCAGCCCTTGCGGGACGTTTCACCAATATGCATGAAAATCGGTACACAAATGTAGCTGTTTCGTGTTTTACAGTAACACTTACATTGCATTTTTGGTGGGCTAAAACTCATGAAACTCGGCGCACATCACAAATAGCAAAATGTTACATCTGATATGGGTCTTGAGCATGGGTGTGGTAAAATGACTCCATAGCGACCCCTAAAAATTTAAACAAAGTAGCCCCAGCATCCCGTTCCACTGAGATGTATATAAAATGGTAGGCATATGTAGGGTCAAAGGAGATCTTTAAATATAAACTACCGGAGCAACGCAACGTTAACACTGAGTCGTTAATTCTGCAAAGCAAAGAGCAAAATGCCTTTCCTCTTGCAACCTGCACCAGCGGACATCGCACAGCAGAGACAGTTTGGACTTCAGAACCACAATTCTGATCAGCCTGGCTCACAGGACCGCCAGCTGA
>NW_023339796.1:20502994-20505608 GCF_004916995.1 Morone saxatilis | reverse complement strand
TCGGTCTAGACCTGCTCTATTTGAAAAGTGTCCTGAGATAACTTCTGTTATGAATTGGCGCTATACAAATAAAATTGAATTGAATTGAAAATTGAAAGAGGAAAGGCATTTCACTCGTTGCTCTACAGAGTGAGCTCTGCATCAGGCTACGGTCACAGGAAGTGACCAAATGAGGTGACAAGTAACCCGTCACAATGAAAGTCCAGTTAACCACACCAAATGAACAAGTTCATATTAAAAGGTCTCATTTGACCCTACACTAGGGTTCAGTTAAGTTTTTTTTTAGAACATTATACATAAGTGTAAAATAAATTACTTAAATCAACATCAGTTTCTAAAATATGTTTAAAAGATTTGTTAATGTTATGTTGTTTTTTTCCTATGGTATATTATCCCAATTACTGGAACTTCTTGATGCGGTCCACATTCATTAGAAAGGAAATGTCACGATAGGTATCATAATTTTAATGAGGCATCAGCACTGTGACTGACAGCATACATGTTTTCAAGATCATTTTCTTTTTTCAATTCTCTGGACATATGGTTGTTGTGTGCCCCAGCAACTACAAGGTGGCATCTGTGATGGCATCTGTCAGAAAGACCCAAGATTTTCCTAGGATACGATAGACTTTTACAGTCTTGAACAAATAAACATTACCTTTAAAACCAGAAAACATGTCAGTTTTGTATTTTTTAGTGAAAGTGAAAATTTTGTTCTGATTGGATCAGGCGGATTTTCAGGCTGCAAATAACACACCCCTCATCCATAACATTATGAGCACTGACAGGTGACGTGAATAATACTGATTATCTGGTTATCATACCATACTGTCAGTGGGTGGTGTATATAAGGCAGCAAGTGAGCAGGAAAAATGGGCAGCGTGAGGATTTGAGCGACTTTGACAAGGGCCACATTGTGACGGCTAGACGACTGGGTCAGAGCATCTCCAAACCTGGCAGCTCTCCGTGGGGTTTCCCGGTCTGCAGAGGTCAGTACCTAATCAAAAGTTCTCCAAGGAAGGAAAAGTGGTGAACTGGAGACAGGGTCATGGGCAGACAAGGCTCATTGATGCACGTGGGAAGCCAAGGCTGGCCTTAGTAGTCCGAACCAACAGACGAGCTACTGTAGCTCAAACTGCTGAAAAAGATCATTCCGTCTGGACCTCGATTCTAATACATCCAGTTTGTCCATCATCTTTTTCTGCTCTTGCATTATTTATATTATTTCATGACAATAGCACCTTTTACAAAAGAAAAATGGTGACGTGTTCAATACTTATTTTACCCGCTGTATTCTGTGTCAGCAATACTAATATTGAATCTGGAGTTGAAATATAGACAAACTGACAAACCAAAATAAAATACCAAAAATTCCCAGAAACAAAATGGTGCAAACATTGTTATAAGGCATATTTAAGCATAACCATTATGAGGTTAATTGCAATCTAGGGTTGGTAGTACATTCAAATATTCCAATGGGCCACCATCTGTCTAACAAGTGCATATGGCCAGTATATTCGCACATGCGTGTTCTACTTGCAAAAGCTCTCATAGCTTTAACAAATGAAAGCTGCAAGCGGCAATGATTGGGCCCTCGCAGTCTGCACACATCAGGGCATGTTGCAGTTATGTCATGCACCAGCATCATGTGTAGATGACATTGTGAAAAGTTCACATAAATCAGATGATGGTTGCCACACAAGTCTTACTTCTGTTTGGAAAAGATGGTGCTATGTGATGACCAAATGTTGGCATGTATTAATTTCTTGAAGGTTGTTGGTGATTGGACAATGTATCCTTAAGTTGTAACAACTTCCTGTTTCCAGGTGGTACATTGAAATTGAACAACAAAAATTAATTAGATACATAACGTCATCATTAAGGTCTTAAGGGTTTTCTGACCAAATGGCTGCTGGATCTGATCAGCAGGAGTTGTACATGAAAGTATAAAACATGACATTTCCTGGTGCCATATGGTGGTGCTATGAGTATGATTGAATATTATCACATAGACGTGTTCTGGGTGGAACTCCTATCAGACGTGAAGTTTGGTGCAGATTGAACAAAGTACACAGAAGTTAGAACAATTCCTTTCTTGGTGGAACATTGATTTTTGACGCCATGGACACTTAAAGTAATCTTAAGACTTTGACAACTTTTCATCATGAACTTTTTTAAAGTTTACTCACCAATTTTGAAGACAATCTGATCAATTCCCTAGGAGGGGTTCATTTCAGTACAACACCTAGAAATAGCAAAACAATGGCACCAAAATTGGACATTAAATTCAAAATGGCCAACTTCCTGTTGGGTTTGGGGTATGGGTTCCATAGGCTTTTTTATACATCTAGACATGATACATATGTGTAGGTGCAATGATAAATCACAGAGGTACCATTTGTTGGTACTACAGTAGTTTAACTGTATTAGTGTAATCAATTAATTTTGGTTATAAAAGTGTATTTATTATCAAAAGATAACAGAAAATGACTTTAATTAATATTATCAGGGCACCACCCTTAAATAAGGGAAATGATAGCCAATAATTGATTGATCAGTGTCATAAAAATACTCTAAACAAGTAATTCAGAAATCGGATTAATAATTAAATTAA
>NW_023339796.1:20502339-20502894 GCF_004916995.1 Morone saxatilis | reverse complement strand
AGAAATGTCATTTCTCAACATAGTATACATATTCGTATCATGTACTCCTCAAAACATGTGTTATTTTCTAACATACATAATCATGACCTGACACCCTCTTTCCTCTGAAGGGAAGTTGCAAGATTGAGGCCCCCAGGCAATGCTACAGCTGCTGGGGGTAAAAAACCAATCAATGCATTCCTTCCCCCCCCCCGTCAATGTTAAAGGAACCTGTGCATGTTAGAATGACACTTAATGGCCAATGCCTTCTGCCTTTGAGGCTGCAAGTGTCTGTGTGTGTACCGAAATCCAATGAGTACCGGTAGAACTAACATGGACCCTTGATCATGACATAGCATAACATCATAACATGACCCTTAATCAAAACAACAGTCCCTGGGTTATTTTCACAATTACACAACACAAACAAACTCTTCTGCTGATGCTTACTGTGCATCACGCCACTTGTGATCTGAAAGATCTTGAATCAATGTGATGACTCGGGGGTTCACGTGATGACGGGATGTTTTTGTCTTCCTTCCTGTCAACCTACCAGCTCTGCTGGGTGAGAAGCTG
>NW_023339796.1:20496210-20502334 GCF_004916995.1 Morone saxatilis | reverse complement strand
AAGCTGACAGCAATGGAGGTGGATGCTCCCCTTGTCCTGGATTGTTAACTATCTGACTGGCAGACCACAGTATGTGCCCCTGCAACACTGTGTGTCAGAGTGGTAAGCAACACCGGGGCCCCGCAGGAAATTGTCCTCTCTGCCTTCCTTTTCACTCTCTACACCACAGACTTCAACTACCATACACGAGTCCTATCATCTTGAGAAGTTTTCTGCTGTGGTGGGGTCTATCAGCAGGGGTGATGAGACTGAGTACAGGACTGTGGTGGGTGACTTTGTCACATGGTGTGAGCAGAACCATCTGCAGCTCAATGTGACTAAGACTAAGGAGCTGGTTGTGGACCTGAGGAAAGCCTAGGCTACACTAACCCCTGTTTTCATCCAGGGGGTCACTGAAGACACTGTGGAGGATTACAAGTACTACGGAGTTCACATGGACAATGGACTGGGCTAAGAACACTCAAGCCCTCTACAGGAAAGGCAAAAGCTGTCTCTATTTTCTGAGGCGACTGAGGTCCTTCAAAATCTGCCGGATCATGCTAAGGATGTTTTATGAGTCTGTGGTGGCCAGTGCTATCCTGTTCGCTGTTCGTGTTGACACAATCAACTGATCCGCAAGGCCAGTGACGTTGTTGGAGTAGAGCTAGACTCTTTGACAGCAGTGTCAGAGAGGAGGACTCCACAATGAACTGCTCAGCCACAGGAGTACTTTTAGTGCAAGATAGTACTATTACTATTACAGAGATGATCCTGAAGATGTCATTCTTTGTAATTATCCATAACTTCTGCAATACCACAATCTTAAAGCTCATTACTATTTATTTATCTACTATTTTCCATTTTATTTTTACTTTGAACTATATGTTCATTTCTAGTTTATGGGTCAATGACGTATAAGGATTTTCAACAGGCCAAATTTAATCTATATGAATTGGCTGTGGCCTTAAAAAATGTCATGTGGTGCAACCGTGATTTATCTTAAAATTAGTTATTTTCCATAATGTGCTTAACATTTTTTTTTTTTTTACAAGTTCTCAGTTATTTAATTTAATGAGTTCATATTTTTGTTCCATAACTACTAGATATTATATTTTGAATTCAATAGAGTTACTACTTTTATTGGTCGCGCCACATGATGAGTGGTCGCACCAAATGACATGAAGATTTTATATAATAAATATAGGTCAATAAACAGGTCAATAAACAATACTTTTAATACAAAACATAGAATTACATCCGATAATAAAATTACAATAACAACAATACAAATAAAACAATTTAATTACATTTTCAGAAACATGAAAAATCTCAAACATCAATGCACTTTGTTTTGAACAAATATTTCATAACCATTTTAAAAAATGTTTAAAAATCCATCAAACATACAATAAGTGCATTAACTTGACAAGAGAATGAATCAATTATGTTTATCATGTTATTTTCATCAGAACCATGTATCATAAATCATATAATCATTGACGAAGCCACAAATGAGTGCTTCTATTAAAACGGTTTGTGATGATGCATAAGGATTTCATCAAACTTGAAAATCATCATATTACTTCTGGGTATTTGAATGTTCATGTGAAAATGGGGGATGTAGTGTTAACTGCACACTGTAAAAAAAATTCTGTTTTTACGGAAAAAAACTGGCAGCTGTGGTTACCAGAAAAAAATTGTAAAAAATACAGTACAAACGTAAACAACCTTACAGAACAACTTGTACATTTTACTGGGATTCAATGTACAATAAACAAAAACTAAATGTAATTTTTTCTGGTATTCAATGTACAATAAACAATACATGAATGTTCATTTTACTGATATTCAATGTACAATAAGCAAAATCTGCATGTAAATATTACTGAAAAAATGTGTATAAAAGCAGCGTGGTCCTGTTAAATTAGCAGTAGAGGTCTATGTAATCTACAAGTTTAAAATGTTTTTTTTGTGAATTACTACAGTTTTAGGATGTGAAATTTACAAGTTGTTCTGTAAAGTTGTTTACATTTGTACTGTATTTTTTACGGGATTATTCTGGTAACCACAGCTCCGTAAAAACAACGGGACATATATATATATATTTTACAGTCTTACAGGATTAAAGTTTTTAAAGTCAAATAAACACCTAAATACTAAATAAACTGAATCGCCTGTTAGGATTATTGCTCAGTGAAAAAGTAAACTGTTTTAGACATTACGATTAGCTTGACAACCTCTTAGATGATTTCATTTGACGTTTACCAGAAACGGGAAAATGTAACCCTGTGTACACAGCTTAAGCATTTATAAATGGAAAAGCAATGTATACCTCAAGAACTGTACTGACAAAACAAAAACAAACAAATAACTTGCCTCTCCAAGAATTTATTAAGCTCAAATGAGTGAGTAAAAAAATATCTGTCAAATAATGACACTGATGATTACAGCTGAAAATAGAAATGGACCAAAACAGAAATGTCATTTCTCAACATAGTGTACCTATTCGTATCGTAAATTAACGATAACACTTCTCTAGGAAGATACCACTCTGAAATATACACTTTTTTTATTAAATGCAATGAAATTAAACACATATGCAATTTTAACTTTTTTTTTTGTTTTTTTTTTGTTTTTACATTTTTAAGCCATGAACTTGAGATTTTACCAAACAATGAAAAATATGTATTTTAACCTTCTTCTACCAAATCCTATTTAGCCATATATTTATCATCAAACTATTTACTATATTGTACCTGCACAATTGTACCTGGGCTATAGAGAGAAAAGTTGAATTGCTTTTTCTAGACAGTGCAATAATGAGGACATCTTGTTGTTATCAGGGCCCAAATGTGAATGCTACCACATTCCTGATTAATCTTTTGTGCAGGTTACTTTGGGCACTGGTTGCATCCTATACTGCAAAACTTGACTTACATCTTAGCTTCCAAGCAGCAAGTATCACTTTTATGTTTCTCAAATAGTATTTTATAATTTTTACTACTTAAACATGTGCATTTTAGTATGATTTCTCCACCAGTGACTAGGATCATGTTATTTCGCCAACACACTGTTTAAACTTGAGTATATTATGAGTGAGGATTTACACTTTTACATTTTTTTTACACTTTCATATAAAAGGGAAACTGCTGTCACTGTTATATTTTTCAAATAGCATTTGATCTTTTGTTAAGAATATGTGCATTACTGTACAGTAACCCTAACTCTCCAGCACAGTGGTTAAGACCATGTTTATTTTGATAACACACTGTGTTTCAGCGGAATGACTTGGTGTCCATCAACAATGTATGATGGTAACGGATAAAAATCTACCAAGTCTTTGGTCTGTCTTTGACTTGCAGAAGCTGACTGCAGCCTGGCCCAGCTGAAAGATATGCCTGAAACAGTTGATGTCTCTCGGATAACGTTAGGCATATGTTTTTAAAGTTTTTTAAATGCCTTGCACATCTCTTGAAGTAGCTGTGTTTACATTTGAAACGCATGGTCCATACTCTAATCAAGGGGCTGAATTTCAAAATTAGTGCCGGATAATGACGCATGAAATGGTGTTTGGGTTTTAGTGTAGTCTCAGGAAATAAACACTTTCTTGATTCCAAATATTCTTGGATTATAATGTAAAGATAGGCTACTTGGGACAACAAAATCTTTTGTGCACAAATCATATCAACAATATCTTTAAGCTGCAGAGTTAACTGCCACACATCATCTTCTGGATTTTGGACTTTGTCGCCAATTAACACAGGCGGCAACCTTAATAAATTCCAGTTCTGGATAGCTTGACCTGAAAGCTTGGACCCCTCAGAGTTGACAGCAGATGGCTTTGTGAGAGCATCAGATCCCTTGTACTTGAACTGCTTGATGCGTCGGTTCAACACTGAATATATAAACCATTTCTTTTTCTTGATGAAATACTTCAAGCACAGTGCAACATCATAAGATAAGACACCCTCAAATATGTCGTGGCCTAACATGCAAAGACTTAAGAGCATTGAAAACAGAGTTTACCTTTATGCCTCTTCTGCCTTGTCCGTCTTCAGCTTGTAGAACTGCAAAATCATAACTTTCAGGAGTGCGCTGTGGACCACAAACATTTGGATCATTCTCAAACTCGGTTCTTGTGATTTCAGTTTTCAGTGAACCCACCAATGCTATGTGACCCCAAATTATCTCCTGCAATACAATACAGAGCCCCTTTGACTGTTTCACCACCAACAGTTATTCCATTTTTCTCAAGATTTTTTAAATCCTCTAGCATCTCTGAGAAAACTTTAGCACTTCCAAACTGTTTTAGGTCATTGTCTCCACACAATAAGACAAGGGACATGTGATCTGTATTGGACCGCACATGTGCAAGCAAATTTGCCACAGAAAGATAGACGGCAAGAACTTTGTGTTTTTTCTTAGCTGAGCCAAGGGGATTCACAATTTCAAAGGCATCCTGGTAGAGAATTAGCTTCAGGCATCCTGGATTTTCAATGAAAAACTGGTTGGACTTAAAGTTTTGACCATCACTTATGTCACAAAAGTCATCTGGGTGTGTTTCACAAGACTGTTGTGACACTGAATTCTTACATATATCTGATTCTAGTAAGCTGTTTAGAGTTTGTGTTACAGGTACATAGTAAGCAAACTTTTCTGTCATATTTTCATCATTTCCTAATTTTACTTTTTTAGGCTCTATGTATTTGAACAGTCTGAGCCCTCGAGTATGTTGTTCTCAGCGGCCCCTGATGACAGGCAGAGAACAGGTCTGAATCCTTCACACAGAATAAACAGACATTCCTAAGAAAAGTCTCATTGAAATCCTGTGGCAATTCACTGTGTTCGCACTCACACAGCGAAATAGCACACTTTAAATCTGTAAAAACGGCCCCAGCCTTAACAGAGGGTGCAGGTGCGTTGTAAACTCGATAGAAATGACCTTTAAAAGCGGCATAGGTACAAAAAGTCCGCTTGCAGTCGGTGTTAACACATTTGAAAAACGGATGGGGTTCGTTCCAATGGATTTTACAATGCAGCATGTAACCCCTCAAGGTTTCTAATATTTTGCTGCAGAAATTGCAAGTTAACATTTTTGCCAAACTTCAAAACCACCGCTTCACAACAGCATGAAACAAGTGCGAATTCAATGTAAAGCAGTTAGCTGTGACCAAGTAATTACATGTAAAACCACCGCTTCACAACACATCATAGTAACATTACCATAGTTAGCTAACGTTAGCTTGCTATCGCTAGTTCTACACGCCGAATTTCAGCTCCCACATGGCAACAACTGAAAGGAAAAAAGCGAACTGCAAAAGTTCAGTAAACCCCATAACTTGACGTTATTACTACGACTGACAATTTCTCTCACAGACAGAAGCTATCTCTTTTTTCTTATCGCACACATCATGCATTTAAAGTTTAAGAATCAGCCTACCTGAACAACAGATGCTTTCACAGACTGGGCGCGCGCAGTCAGCAGCCGTCAGCCGTTAGCTAAAAAAAATATGATCTTTTCAACATATTCTTACTGTCAAATTAACAGTTGTATTTGGTTCGGAGTTTTACAACATATTAATGTAAATTACACACGGCTTCATTGTTTTTGTATTTACAGTTTTTTTATGTCATGATTTTACAGAAATTCACTGTTAATTCTACAGACATTTTTTACAGTGCAGGCAGTTTTTAGCCCCAGGCATTTGTGAACTTTGCCCAGTCTTGGCTGTTCAACTTAGAACAGCGTGAGGTTGCTGGCTCAGGTTCTGAGATGACAGCATGTACATCTTTCTTATAGTAAAATATTACATCTGGAGTTTGTGGCCATATGAACAAGTTCTTGTCATCCGACTGCCGCATGGTGCTAACCTGAACTTCCTCTTCCACATCCTGAAGGACCTGGCCCACGTATGGAAGCTCGTCATAGCTCACAATAGGCCTGCACGATAAATCGTTATAAAATCGCGATCTCGATTCACCACTGTGCGCGATTTAATTTTGAAATGACTTCGATTCTCATTTAATTTTACGAGCCGACTGCATCACAAACGCTTTCTTCTGTGAGTTTAAGCGCTCCCAAGCGCTGCAGGTTAACGTTAGGTTCTCACAAAGTTCAGGGCTTCACCTTCAGCCAATGACAAAG
>NW_023339796.1:20491719-20496110 GCF_004916995.1 Morone saxatilis | reverse complement strand
AACTTTGTTTCGCCTCGCCCGCTCCCAGCAAGCTCCGCGCTCGATTTGACACCGTGGACTGCAGGTTGCTTCACAGTACCTGGCAGCGTGTACATTAATTCGCAATTTTAAATGGGTTGTGTGACAACCATTACCAAGTACTAATTTAAATCACGCAGGCGTTTTGTCGTTTTTATAACTTTACTTGTCTTTCAGTTATATGTCATTGATCAGATTTATTGGTTTTTCATTTCACTTAACGACAGATTGTACACATTTTAGAATAATAGCCACTGACATGTATGATGTAAAAAAGAGTTTAATAAAAAAGAACATATTATTAAAGTTAAAAACAAAATTTGTTATCTTTAAATGATGTAACGAATCCCAAATAAATAATAATGGTGGTTGATATTTTGTAAGAATATAGTACTATTATATGTTGGAAAGAGAGATTGAAAGGGAAGAGTTGTGAATTTTAAGGAGGGGACTTTATAGTTCACAGACAGCTATTACACGTGTAACACCACAAAGGTGGTGCAATTTATTTCCACGTTATCGTTTCTACTGGGAACAGTGTATTCAACTTTGGACCATTAGAAACTCTCCATGTGCAAAATGGAGCTGGGAGGGAGTTGGGGATACATTTAAATTTGGGAGATTTAATTGCTGTACAGCACACTAACAGTTGTTGAATCTCCAGGACGCATAATAAGATAAGGATAAGAATAAGATGTTCCTTTATTGGATCCCCCTTAGGGAGAAATTCAAAATTGGACACAGCCGGCAGTAGGGTGAATGTAGTGCAAGAAGAAAGTACAAACATGGAGGTACAAACTAAGATATCACAAAATAAAATATTTACAAATTATTAAATAGAAAAATATAAGGCTTATAACATGAAAGTATATACACATTATGCAATATGTCAAAGTTAGAATGGTGTGCAAAATATTTGAAGCAGGCTTGGACTTAAAAACTCAACTGTACATGTAGAAATGAAATATAAATAGCTGGGCAAAAGTTTGGTGCGGTTGTAGGTTGGAGTTTAAACCAGTCATGTTAGCGGGGTTGGGGGTAGCTGGGTGCTGTGGCGTTGTGAGCCGATGGCTGATGGTACAAATGAGCTCCAAAGCGCTTTGTTTGAGGCTTCGAGGCTGGGTTGCAGTCCTGTGGCTGCAAAGTGCTCGCTGGCTTTCAGGCTTCCCTCTTCATCCTCTTTTCAGTCACAGCCTCCACACTGTCCCGCTCCATCCCCACCACTTAGCTGGCCTTCCTCACCAGCTTGCTCAGCTTGTTGGCACTCCTGGGCCTCATCCCCAGCAAACCACAGCGAAGAAGATGTAAATAAGCTGTTGAAATGTTACAAATACTCAATAATACATAATATAAAGTATCTATCTATCCAAAAATAGTGCAAAAATAATATGTATTTCTGAGCTGTAATTCTGATTTTGCAGATTATTTTTCATTAAAAAGATATGATCATCTTCAAAAATATGATGCATTGTCAAATTAAAAATAATCCTCTCTTAAAAGTTTTTTAGTCTGTAACTAAGTCCTTAAAATAGAGTATTATTTGTTATCTGCCAGTGCAGCAAGAATATTTTACATGTTTTTTAGTACATAACAATTTGTTTCATGTATTTATATTTAAAACCATATTTAATTTTCATAATTCTAGTAAAGTGATATGTTTTTGCAGATTAAAATGCCCAGCAGTCCAAACATTAGTGCAATCATTTCCACACTTTCTATTGCTGCAGTGAAATGCTACTTACACATTAATGCATCAGTAATAAGAACCCTAAGAACAGATATCGCTACATGTGCATTAAGTAAGGGGTTAGGTAAAGTATCTAAATAACAATTGAGACTCTGTACCTACACAGAACCTTCATTAATGTCATTAGTAACACCTGTGTTTACCAACAATTTTAGGTCAAAATGGCTGCTGTAAAAAAAGGTATATTATTACATAGTTGCATAGTAGTGAATATATTCCTTTTGACCTGCTTGTTATGGCACACACAGACTAATGTCAAATCTTGTGTATTGGCATATCAGGCATATTACTGTGGAAATAAGCATTATTTGCTTTGGTGGGGATTTCATGAGACCCTGTAACGAGCCTCACTTTTTTTACCACGTGCAATAAGAGTCCAATTATCACGTGACGCAGGCAAGGGTATGGTTGTCATGGAAACGAGCTCCTCATCAAACAACGTCCGAGGCTTCACTGCAGCGAGCGACACAGCCAGCGTAAACAGCCAGCGAGGAGATATTTGACGTAATTTCATCTGCGGTGAGTACGAACCAGTCAGTCTGTTAGTGGTGTGAAGCACAGTGTGTCACAGGGCCATTTTGAAAAGAAAAAAGCCCACATAATAGCCAGCGGCGTTGGTTGCGGTATCTGTCGCCGTACGTGTCGCGGCATGCTAAACAAAATGTGACACGACTTCCGTTTAAGACCTTCAAACTAAAACCGTAATTCTCGCTGACAATGTATGGAAGCTAGCTATAGTGGGCTAGTGTTTGGGGCAGGGGGAGAAAATGAAAAAAACACAGAAAATAAATACCAAACACAACATAATTGGCAATACAGAATGCACTTTTTTCTGTCTGCTTTTATTTTAAAGGCAGATTCACCCTACTTCCGGCCTTTTACTGGATAACTTAACAGTGCAGCAGCCTCACTAGCATCTTCTATAACTAAAATAGCTGGAATACTAGTGTTGTGCACGTCTCACACAATTCAGTGTTATATATGAATGTTGTCACTAACGAACAGTAGCAACCATTGTTGTTTATGTGTTCACACATTATACTGTATGTAGATGCAGAAGCTAAATGAGGAATTTGCGACCTGACACACTGATCTAAATGCTGTTTGGTTTAAAGAACATGTGACCTTTGTAAAAATGCACACACACACTTTGACAGAGTGCTTGGTATTAGACTGAATTAGATTTAGATAACTCCTGTTACACATTCTCTCACAGGTTGTCATGCAGGATAACAGGAATGGAATGATGCCATTCCCACCACCCATCAGCAGAGACAGGGTTATCTGGGAATTCCCAAAGGTACAACCTGTTTTTGTTTTGCAGTTTAATCCAAGCCCAGGAAAAGACAAACAGTTTTTTACTGTGAGATCGCTCTGTGTTTCGAATGGTAGGAGCGGCAGGCTACAGGATGTTTTATTGGAAACGTGTGACTTCTACCTAACTTTCTTAGATAGTTAAATCAGTGTCAGATCACAGTACTCAGGGTAATTATAGGCTGTTACAGTCAGCTACCCAATCACAGACTCAGTCAACATCTGTCCTCTGAAACTTCTCCAGATAATACATTAAGGCACTTTATTTGGACAGGAATCTACTTTGGCTTCTAATGGGATCAGCTCACAGGTTCTCAGTGCAGCAGTCATTCCTTGTTTGCTTGAAAATCATGCTAGTGGTTTTGCCCAATACATGCCAGTACCTATGAGTACTATTACTATTAGTAGTCCTAAAATATCTTACATGAGTAGCCAGATGATCATCCAGCCTGTTAAAGATATAGCATGTATCATTTCCGAATTAAACTGTCCATAAACTCTAGAGCTATGTTGTATATGTAGTTGAGTTGTTTTCTTCCATTATCCCAAATGTTTCCAACAATGTTCAAGCTCAGAGAAATCATTTTATTCAGGTAACTGCGTTTCTCCACATGTCAATGGCGTCATAGCCCCTTTGTGCATGCGTCAGTGTTGTGTTTGTGCCAGGAGTTGTCATACATTGACTTTTTATCCAGTCTGACAAAAGATGCGATGCCCTGAATAAAATAGTGTGCATTATACACAATTTGGGATTAACTTGGGACGCATCATTTATTAACATTTTTGCATCAGTAAAAATTCAATTCAATTCAATTCCGCAATATGTCTACATCATAGTCGTTTCCTGCTGAACTTAACTGAACGGATATGTTGTGTAGAGAGAAAAATTGACATGATTTGAACTTTGAACTTTTTAACTGATATGGCAAAAAATGTTATAATAAAAGATCGTAGCGTCCCACTTAATCCCAAATTGTGTATAATGCACACTATTTATTCAAGCGGCATCGCATTCTTTTGTCAGACGGGGGATAAAAAGTCAATGTATGACAGACTCCTTGGCACAAACACAACAGACTGGACGCATGCACAAAAGGGGCTATGACGGCCATTGACATGTGGAGGAAACGCTTACCTGGGAATAAAATGATTTCTCTGAGGCTTGAACATTGTTGGAAAAATTTGCGGAAATGAAGAAAACACTTCAAACTACATAATACAACATAGCCTCTAGAGTTATTGGACAGGTTTAATTCGGAAATTGACTACAGTGCTTATTATCTTTAACAGGCTGTGGATGATCATCTGGTAC
>NW_023339796.1:20487744-20491619 GCF_004916995.1 Morone saxatilis | reverse complement strand
AGTTCCTGTCAGCTACTCGTGCTGCAGCGTTTTGAATTAAATTGGAGCGTCTTAATGGACTTATTGGCGCAACCTGATAACAAAGAAGTGTGCAGTAATCGCAGCCTGCAAGTAAAAATGCATGGATTAAGTTTTCTTCTGCATCTGTCTGTGCATAAGATGTGCTCAATTTTAGTAATATTACGTAAATCGAAGAAGAAGGCAGTCCTAGAGAATCCTGGCTTTAATATGGAAGTTCACATGACAAGTCCTGATCAAAAGATAACTCCAAGATTCCTGACCAAGTGGCACTAGAGGCCAAGGTAATCGCCAATCTAGCAGTAGCTATATCTTTAGAAAGTGAGTCTCTGAGGTTTTTGGGGCCAAGTATAAGAATTTCGTTGTTTTTCCCTGGAGTTTACATCAGAAAATTGCAGCTCATCCAGGATTTTATGTCCTTAAGACATGTTTGTAATTAGATACGGTATTGATCTAATCTTCATCAGGCTTTGATTGATAGATATACACTGCGGTAATCATCTGCATAGCAATGAAGAGTTAGATGGAGTGATTCCTAATAAATGATTTGTTGATTTCATAATATATATTTAGAGGCCCTTTCTTATTTAAGAATGTATGTGACCAATAATTTTAAATTTAGATAGATTTCTCCTCTCTACAATGGCAGTGCACCAAGATGACATTGGCCTCAGTGATGGAAATGCACGTCCCTACCAAATACCTGCAAAAATTATGAGTGTTCCCTCAAACCTCAGCTGTACTTCCATGTATATTACAATTGGGTAAAGTGTGTACAACCATTAAACGCCAGATGGTCAGCATGGTAAAACAGTACATCTGCAATGTTTTAACCGCTTGTCATTATAACATGTAGTCAGTGGCTTTGTTCAGAATAAATGGCAGTAGTATATGGTCCTGTTCTTTTCAGTGCTACAGACCTGAGGCCTCTCTACAGCCGAGGAAAGACTGGGACCTTCAGGTTAAAGCAGCCTGTAAAGACAGAGCGGCCAGGCATCAGCCGTGAGTTTCCCACTTTTAGGGTCAATGCATTATTCTTAGCTTTGCTTGAACATCACATTAAAAACATTTATATTGTACTGATGATAAATCTGTTGTCTTATTTAAAGGTGGGACCGACAGAAAATGTCAAAAGTGGTGGTGGTTGGAGACCTTAATGTGGGGAAGACCTGCCTCATTAATAGGTACTATATCAGATATAACCTATACCAGTGGTTCCCAACCCTTTTTACCTTCAGGGACCGGCTTTTCTATCAGATCCGTAAAACCTACAACCCCTGAACATATTTTAATGGCATATTTCATATTAATATCTCACCTGCATAACAATTAACAGATAGAGAAACACCTGATACACTGTTCAATGAACCCAAACAGTGAACACAATAACTGCAGGACGTTTGTGTAAAACCAGCGATTTGGATGAATTTTAAGCTGATTATTTACTTTTTTACTTTTTTTCTTGTCATTGTTCTATTAGCTTTGTTAGTTTTTTAGTCTTAGTTCTTACAAATGAAAATAAAATTGAACAACAACTGAAGAGTCATTTTTCCTTTTTAGATTGTTTTATTAGAATATTGTTAAGGGCTTAAGGATGTAATATATTGTTTGGTTATTTACAAGCAAAGGGCAAAGATTATAAAAAGATCTGACTCATTTTGTGCAGCAGAAGTGTTTTCTGCTTTCCTATTCTGCAAATCATCTCACAAACAATCCGATTTATCTTTATGATTTGAGTGTCCAATGATGGAAACCCCAGATATAAGTCATGATACACATACCACATAATATCATAATATATTGCAAGTGTTAATTTAATTTGGAAAATGTCTCTTGCCTATACTGTATGAACACAGTTCTCTGATGGAACTGAATGATTGCACCTATATGAAGCTAATGAATTTAGTAAAAATAAATAAAAAGGAAACTGATTAATAAACAGATCTGAGATTGTTGTAAACTTGATTTGTTTTTGCGGTTGTTAGGTTTTGTAAAGATGTATTTGAAAGAGACTACAAGGCCACCATAGGTGTGGACTTTGAGATTGAGAGGTTTGAGATATCTGGAGTACCGTTCTCCCTTCAAATGTGAGTAGTTTTGATTTTAAAGACATTATCCCACATACATAACTTTAGAGTTCCTTGTGTTTTTGCCATTCTTGCTTACTTTTTGTTTTTTTAATAGCTGGGATACAGCTGGGCAGGAAAAATTCAAGTGCATCGCTTCAGCATACTACAGAGGCGCTCAGGGTAAGAAGTTGTTGTAACCCTAACCCTAAATGTTTTTTTGGTGTGTATAGATATAGATATATTATTTGTATATAAGTAGAATAAAGGGAATACAACCTGAATTTCATTATACAACTCTGCACTGTGAAATTACCTTCTACTCTTGTATGTCTGATGCTAGGGGAGAGCGGTTTACTGCTGAGCTAGTGTAAACTAATTATGCTGAAACTTCTTGTTCATCTTTTCCAGTCATTATCACAGTCTTTGACATGGCAGACATCAAGTCCCTTGATCATACACGGTAGGTCTGTTTGTAACATTATCATTGGGCTTTCTCTACAGCTATGGAGAGTCTACAATTGAAGCAATGATGCACTTTGTTTGGAAATGGACATTTTTTGTTACTCTAGCTGTGTGGGATCACCATGATTAGTCCAATATTACACTAGCAGATAAAAACTGCAACATCACTCTAATACAGTGTGTACAGTTTGTGATTATTCTATTCTTAATATGTATTAATCCTCTACATCTGAGCCAAGACATCACATCTTTTATTGGGCTGATGTGGGTCAATTTCACTGGATGAAAATTACTTGAACGTTACTTAAAGGTCCAGTATGTAACATTTAGGAGGATCTATTGTCAGAAATGGGAAATAATATTCATAGGTATGTTTTCATTAGTATATAATCACCTGAAAATAGGAATTGTTGTGTTTTCATTACCTTAGAATAAGCTGTTTTTATCTAAAGATGCTGCGGGTCGCCTTCATGTTGAACCATCATGTTCCTACAGTAGCCTAAAAAACAGCCACCATAGTTTCTCTTTCGCATTTGGTTGAGTTAAAGGCTTTTAGGTGGTTTTAATCTGCAATGTTAGATGCCACTAAATCCTACACACTGAACGGGAAAAGATGAGACTATGCACTTTGCATAGATAGAGGACCAAGATATAACTTGTCCGCTTGGATCACCATCCAAATAAGGTACCTTTGTCAGAAACTGGGGCCACTGCGTAACGTCATCAATCTAACGACCCATGCTGCTCTCAGCAGGCAGTCACAGAGTCACCACAACTTGCCACCGCAGTGATGGCTACGCCAGTAGATGGTGGAACACACAGACCGATTCCAGGATTCGTATATATGTTTTACATTAAGTTGTAAATGCAATAATAATGCACATCTATGATTTTGTTAAAGGACCACTGTGTAGGATTTAGTGGCATCTAGCGGTGAAGTTGCAAACCAACTCTATACAGCTTGCCTTCCAAGAAACTACGGTGGCCATGAACTTGTAAAAGGCCCTAACTAGAGCCAGAGTTTAGTTTCACTGTTCTGGGCTACTGTAGAAACATGAAAATGGCTCATTCTAAGGTAACAAAAACACAACGATTCATATATTCAATTGATTATACACTAATGAAAACATAGCTATGAATATTATCAGAATCAGAATCAGAAATACTTTAATAATCCCAGGGGGAAATTACAACTCCAGATATACATACAACATATATACATACAACAAATAATATATTAACTTATATATATAAATATATATATATATAAAAGGTAAAATGTACAGTTTAAAATGTTAGATTAGGTCAGATTACAGAGGGGGGGTG
>NW_023339796.1:20479903-20487644 GCF_004916995.1 Morone saxatilis | reverse complement strand
GTTACACACTGGACTTTTAAGAATAATGAATTGAACCCTACTTACGATAATGTTTCCTAGTCATTACTGTTAATGAAATTACTGCTTAATTACACTGAACATCATACAACAATCAACACAGTCAACTAAATTTTGTCATGAAATGAAAGCCAAATTTACTTTGAAGATTGTATATTTGAACATAAAATAATTTATGGCACAGCTGCCATTCAGACCACACACAATAATATAATAAACTCAAAGGTCCATTTACTAGGTTTTTCAGAGCTTTCAACTTCATCTCACGGTGACACATGGTCACAGTGATGTGTTGACCATGTTCATCACATTCAGCGATAGACATTTTTATATAGAGTAAAAATACAAAAAAGGTATTTTTTGAGATTTAGCACCATACTACTAAAGCTTTTTAGATGCAAGATGAATTTCACAAGTTTTACCTGATATCAGATTTGATGGCATGATGGTATCATACATGGGAACCTGCTTGTGGGAGCCTGTGTGGTTGGATTCAGAGATCTGGAACCAGGCTGAAAGTCTGCCATATAGCAGCCAAGAAATATTCGTGCAGTTGGTCTTGATCCCTGACCTAAAATGATATGTCTGTAAAAAACATATATATATACAACAGAATTCAAATATTCTAAAATCAACTACAAGAACATGTTCTGTAAAGTAATGTATTGTTTTGTTTTCATAGGCAATGGTTGGAGGAGGCCATGAAGGAAAATGAACCTGACTCCTGTTTCATCTTCTTGGTTGGTACAAAGAGTGACCTGCTGGTGAGTATGTTTTACATTATGTGTATAATTTGCAGATTTTCACATATGCAATCTTCTTCTAGTACCCAACTTTCATTTTCTCAAGCCCTCAGAGGAAAGACAGAGGACAGAAAAAGATGCCATTAGGATAGCAACAGACATGCATGCAGAGTTTTGGGCTGTTTCGTCTAAAACAGGTAAAGCCAAGAGCTCACACTTCAGTGCTGAATAGTACATTAAGGAAACATAAATACATTGATTCTAAGCAATGCAGAAAGTTACTGTAAGTTGTTTCTGTATTTTCAGGGGAGAATGTGCAGGGGTTTTTCTTCAGGGTGGCAACTTTGGCCTTTGAGAAGTGCATACTGAAGGACATGGAGAATGGGATCCCAGCTAGCATCGGATGTGGAGATATCAGTAAGTAATGACTCAGCGCCTAACAAGCAGAGATGTTGACTATAGAAGCCTTTAAGGAATACATATATAGAAAACTGTTTGTTCTTCACAGAGTCAGATCGTGCCAACCTGGAGGAGGCTGCACCGCAAGACATGAAGAGGAGCTGCTGCTGATGAAAAGAGGAACTGTTAATGAGAGAGGAACCAGACAGAGGCTCTTTTCTGAGCTTCAGCAGCAGAAATGAAAGTGGCTGACAATGCTCCACTAGACTGAAATGTGCCTTAGGACATGCTCCATTAGGTTCTTGAGTCATCAAAACTGCCATGTATTCTTCCCTTTGCAAAAGGTTCAACCAGTATGTGTTCCTTAAAGCCGACTGACCCTTCCTAAGCCCCGCCCCTTTTGCTTTGTTCTCCAATAACAGTTGAGCAAGCCTCGGTCAGAACCTCAGTTGACTTCCCTCTTTCCTGTACTTAGATATACTATTGGCTAGGCATGTCTATGTTAAAGACAACCACATTTTAAATACGGTTAAAAGATAAAAGCGACATACCATATATAGTCACATCTTAAAATAGCTAATATTAGCAAAAAGTTAAGCTAACTAGCTCACAAGAATTTATGTAACGTTAAATTGGCTAGATAGTAAGCTAGGGTTTTTCTAACACAGCTTTTCTAGCTTTTAAATGTAACTTACTAAATAATGGTTGTTGTAGATTAGCTAGCTTGTTGCTAACGTTTTGTTAACATTAGCTGTGACTATATATATTTAGCGTCTTCCAAATGTTGATTTCTCAACATAGATTAGCCTAGCACACACCACATATCTAAATATAGAAAAGGAGAAAGTTGGTGGAGGTTATAACGCATGCTTGCTCAACTCTTATTGGAGCACAGAGCAAAAACGGATGGGGTAGAAAGGATCAATTGTTATTGGGTGCTGATATGAAATCTAATGAATCTGACCATTTTTATGAGATAAAAGTTTAAAAAAAGTTGCAGTGTTTCATCCAGAATATGATTTTTTTCTCTCAGAACATTTAGACCATGGGGAATCCAAGATGAAGTACTATATGATGACAATAACAAATCTGATCATTGTGTCTAATTGCAATCAGTTGAGTTCACATCTTCTCATGTAGTATTAGTCAATAATATCTGTGAGATACAAACTCTACTATGACCATAATTTTCAGAGGTGGACAGGCAGACCAGACTAATCTGGGACAGGCCAATATTGCCCCTACGTACGGATACTTTTCTTTGCTCCTGTCATAGTGTTTGTTTTAATATACAGTATTGTTGTGGAATATGCCTTGCCCATTATTGTGGTTTGTATACAGACAAGAGTTTAATGAATGTTTATAGGCAAGGAAACCAAATGTTTATGTTAATAAGGGCCACAACATTATAATGTAATTTTTTAATAATATGTTTATTCAATTGAGCAATAGCAGGTGATAGCAGCTGTGCATTTATGACACTAGTATTGTTGTTAAAGCATATTCATATGTAATAAAGTGGTTTATCAGCTGTCTGAACTGTTCTGTCATGATAATATTAAAGATTACGAGGTGTGGCTATGGAAGACTCACAATCAAAATACAAAATGTATCCCTTATGAAAGTCTACAAAGGCTTGTCCAGATGTCTAAATAAAGATGAATTAAATTTATACATGTATATGTACTCTAAATAAATGTTCTAATATGTATGTAATTTGGGGTATTTTATAGGTGTATACTGGATTGTACAGAAAAAAATATATACGTTTGAATCGTCCAACGGAGCGAAGATGGAAGTTAGCGGGGTGAGCCCTCTTGCTTCGCCGAGATACTCTCTGAACGTCCGAACGAATCACATCACACGTTTCCATGTTTTGGAGGAAGACCGACCAGTGACTGTGAGCTAGTTAGCTAGCAAACTGCCTTCTATGTCCACCCTTACAACGGTGACTCTAACTTATATTGACTATATGGATATATTTACATTTCAAGTCGTTATTGTAACGTCGGGGCTAGTGTTTGTTAACTCAGTTCACTAGCTGAAGCGTTAAGTTGTCTGAAGTTAGCCATATGCTAGGCTAGCATATGTCAACATCCCAGGGCAGTCTGAGCTGTGGAGTAGTGACTACTCAGGTACCGCTACATTTATTATTCTGCGTGTGCTTGTTCTAACCGATCCACCATAATGCTTTATGTCTTAAACGTAAATCTTAAGTTATCATAATAAATATATAGGTTACGTCTTGAATTTAACTAGATCTGTGTGATAATCTATTAGCTATAGCAGGCAGCTCATCATAAGTAAACAGAAAACTTTAATATGTAGGTTTCAGTAACTTTATTTCAGTCAAAACGCTACTTTCGGATTAGTTTGCCTCAGCACTTTTGCATAGACTACTAACGTTAGTACACCACTGTGAAGAAGACTAGGCAATGTTTTAAAAATAATAATATCAAGTGAATCAATGCTATATTGCTAATTTATTTTTAAAAAAATGACAAGACCATTAAAGACAACCAATACGTACAAAGGGAGTCAAAGTAAAAACTGAGCTAATGCTTTTGTTCCCAGGCTGGTTCATCATGAAGACCAATAAGTCATATAAACTTGTGCTGCACAAGAAAGGTTTTGGTGGAAGTGGTAAGAAAGAACTTGCAATTCATGTGGCCTAAATGAATGTTTCTCCTTAGCAAGACTTTCTGTCAGATTGTTTTGCAAATGAACCTTTCCTTTGAGCAGATGATGAGTTGGTTGTCAACCCGAAGGTTTTCCCTCAAGTCAGCCTGAGGGATATAATCGAGATCGCACACCCCACTGATGAATACAGGTGAGTTTGCATGCAATGTGAAGATCACAGTGGTATTTTTTTATGCTGTTTCACTGATTTATCACTACCTAGTCTGTGTATAATCTGGCATTGTCTCTTTTGAAACTCCCAGTCCTCTTCTGCTGCAAGTCAAGAGCCTAAAAGAGGACCTTCAGAAAGGTAAATAAATAAGGATGTAACCCTGTGTCAATGATAACTGTAGAGTATGGAGCTAAAAGGGTTAATTCATCTGGGAGGGATCTTTTGATAAATAATTAAAGTCTTTCTTAAAGCAAAAATGCCAAACAGGACCTAGTTCTTGGTCTTAAATGTGACCATTTGCTGCCTTTCTTTAGCTTTTGTGATACTAAACGTAATATTTGGGGGTTGGGGGGAGTGTTGGTTAGAGAGAATAAGTAATCTGAAGACATCACCTTGAGCTTTAGGACACTGTGATGGGATTTTATTTCACTATTTTATATTATTTTATTGAATTGATGAAGACTACTCAGTAATGAAAATTATTGGTAGTTGCAACCCTAGAGAGCTCTCAAGTGGTGGACAGAATAACAGAAATACCTCACGATCTAATGTAATCCAACACAGCAGCCTGCAACACATCCTTCCTTTGTGATTCTTATAATGTTCAGCGTTTCTGTAATTTAGTCCAACTCCAATAATATACAGCATAAATTGACAACATACATTGATTGTAAATGCTTTGCCTGCACACTGCTCATGATGGATATCTTGTTCTTGTCTAGAAACCATCAGTGTGGACCAGACTGTAGCACAAGCCTTCAAACTCCGTGCTTACCAGGATGTCATTGTTAACATTGTCGACCCAAAAGTATGTTCACTGTGACCCCTCTGCGGCTCCGCCTTTTGTCAGTCGAATAGCTCTCATAGTTTTTTTTTTTCTTTTGCAGGATGTAACCCTGGACCTAGTGGAGCTGACGTTCAAGGACCAGTACATCGGCAGAGGAGACATGTGGAGACTAAAGAAGAGTCTGGTGGGGCATATGAACGTTTATGTGTCTGGCTATATTAATGTGTAATAGAACATTTACGTGAGGATTGAACTGTTCCTATCTTTATTCCAGGTGAGCACGTGTGCTTATGTGACGCAGAAAGTGGAGTTTGCAGGAATCAGGTACTAAGCATTTAGAGTGACTTGAATGTAGAATAAATGAATATGTAAGTACACTTTTCTATGATTGAGCAGCACCAAAAGCAGCCAGCATACAGTATGTGTAAATGTTAAGATTTTAAATCATAGCTGCCTGTTGCCTTATTGTTTTTGTACAGTTATGATGATGACTCAAATGTAGGCCATGAGCCCAGTTCAGAGCAAAGATTCACGACGAGACAAGTTGAAACAAACTTGCTACCACTTGTGATGCGTAGATGTGTGCTTGCAATTGAAACTGTAAAAAATGTGTTTAGCAGGTCCCCAAGTTTCTCTGTGATGATTTTCGTGTTTGACTGCATATTTTTTTTTAAATTGCATGCTAAACGCATGCCCAATACACATATATCGCTGTACATTATATGCATATGCATAATTTCAAAATTCAATAATAATTCAAATCAAATAGTTTTCAGCAAATTCTACCAGATTCTTGTTCAACATCTCCCCAGGTACTACTAAGCAAAGCAGTGGCCAGTGTGTGGCACCTGTCCAGTTATTCATAAAGATCCTGATCCTAAGGAATTTCCACATTAAAAAAATAAAATAATGCACCCTAACACATCCCACAGAGCTGATTATGGAAGTAGCTAATGAGTGAGCCATCTCATCGCTCTTTAGAGTCGCACATGCACTTTCCGACGTACAGCCAATCATAATGTGTTAATGTGTTACGGCATCTGTAAACACAGGACCCTGAGCCAATCTGGCAGGCCGAGCACATCTGGTATCTACACCTCCCAGTTTACACCAATGCAACCAGACAAGCTGATGTATCGTCTCCATAGCAACGACTCAGTGTACTTCTGTTCTAACTGCCACCTTTATGACCTACGCCATCAGCTGGCTTAGGGTTAGCTGAGACAGGACTGTTCACACTGCTGCAACCTTCTAAAACACTTTGCTCTCATCTGCTTTAGTTTCTGTCACTGCATGCATGCTTATGGTGTTTTTCATTCTCCAGAGCACAGGCCAGTGAACTCTGGGTGAAGGGAGAGAAAGTGACCTGTGGGTACATCAGTGAAGACACCAGGGTAAGAGCAGCTTTGAAAGCAGATGCTGATTTGCACTGACAACACGGATACACAGACGCTAGCATTTATTTATGTCAGAGTTACTCATTTCTCTCAAATCTCTTATGACACAGGTGGTGTTCAGATCCACATCTGCAATGGTGTACATCTTCATCCAGATGAGTTGTGAGATGTGGGACTTTGACATTTATGGTTAGTGGACCTCTGATTGTCTCATTGTCTCACGCTTTATAAGCCGGTTTTGTTTGTTGATCTTTGTTTTTTGATGATATATAATTGAATGTTTTGTCCACAGGTGATCTCTACTTCGAGAAGGCTGTGAATGGTTTTCTTTCTGACCTTTTCGCCAAGTGGAAGGTTTGTGATTTATTTTTGTCTGCCTCTGTCATAACTGTAACTGTTGTAAACAAAAAACATTGTTTTAATGTTTATTGTTAAAACAGGAGAAGAACTGCAGTCATGAGGTGACAGTTGTACTTTTCTCACGTACATTCTACAATGCCAAAACTATTGGTGAGTCTTTCTCCTTCATTATCACAGTCACTTATGATGCATATGTATACATGTATCTTTAATACAGTTATTATTGTCCTCAGATGAATTTCCTGAGATCCTGAGAGGGTCCATCAGACAGGATCATGAGGGACGTTTCTATGAAGACTTTTACAGGTAACTGTAGTTATAGCTTTTGTTATCTACCTTACTTCAAGCTCATTTGAGTTACAGACTGGACGTTAGAGGCTTTTGACAACTCTTAACTGCTTTGTGATCAGGGTGGTGGCTCAGAATGAGAGACGGGACGAGTGGACGTCATTACTGATCACTATCAAGAAGCTCTTCATTCAGTATCCTGTCCTGGTGCGGCTGAAAGAAGCAGGTAGTTAACAAGTCGAGTATTGGGCTGACTAATGGATCTTAGAATCAGGTGCTTTTTGTAACCAAAATGTTGTTTTTATTTACTTTCATGCCAGATGGTTTTCCTGTTGGTTATAATTCAACTGCTGCTCAAGGAAACTACTTGGAGGCCATTAACCTTTCCTTCAATGGTAAGTAGTCTATGACAATAGATGTATTCAGGTATCTGGTTATGTAAATACTTGTCAACATCATAGTTGGAGTCACCTGTAGGATTTGCTGTATGCATTGTGCAAGTATACTGATTTATACAGTAGAATTTTTTTTAGAAATGCAGTATAAAATGGCTTGGTAGCCGTGTAGTTGATCATTAGCGTGGAGTACTACTAAAAGTAGCTAGTAGGGATGCCACAATGCCAGAAATTTAGTAGTTGATACCAGTACCAGTGAAATTCCACGATTCTTGGTAAAAGTGTCCCTATCTACCAATAACGAGTCCTGATCCAAGACTTGTATTTTCCTTAATAATACAGCTCTGCATAACATTAAGAAATAATATGCCTGTATCCAAGTTGTTACTTAATGTTTTATTATACTTTACTAAACATCAAAGCAGGCTATAAAATAGCCTACTTTTTTGGCCGTCAGGTCCAGAAGAATTGCATCTTCGGTTTCTACAGTACTGAAGAAAAAT
>NW_023339796.1:20479126-20479805 GCF_004916995.1 Morone saxatilis | reverse complement strand
TTTTTTAAAAATCCCAATAAATGGCGAGGGTTACAGTTTCGCTGTGTATTGATTATTATGATTATTGATTCACAACCCTGTCTTGCACAGCCCTAATGACCAGATGTGTACATACATAACTTTTGAAAGTTTTCTGTCAAGGCACTACAAGATTGAGCCTTAGACTGGTTATTGTACTGCCTCCATTTGCCAATGAATGCCTTCCTTTGTGTCCCAGTTAAGTCAAGTCCTCAAGACTATATAGTGTGCTCAAGTGGAAGGAGAGAAAGATACCCTTGTATCTCTGTATTCAGTTGAGAGTCAATACAAAATAATTCTACTGAAGCCTTAGAGAATGTTTTGGAAACTAAGACTTTAACACGTTTTATTCCAGGATGTTCCTGACCAGTCACACTAAGATAACTCATGAATTAGAAAATATTAGAAATCACAGTCCCTGAATCAGGACAACAACTGAATTAGATTAGAATAAAATAAAACAAATCAGTCTACATGATTTGCATTAAATTATTTTTATGCGTTTAATGATTTCAAGTGTGTCTTAAAGGACAAGTGTGTAGGATTTAGTTCCATGTAGCAGTTAAGTTGTAGATTGCAACTAGCTGAATACTGCTCGCCTTCCAAGCATGTAGGAGAAACTACGGTGGCGGTGAAACTTGCAGACCCGATTTAGAGCCAG
>NW_023339796.1:20473121-20479026 GCF_004916995.1 Morone saxatilis | reverse complement strand
GCCTTCCAAGGCATGTAGGGGGAGAAACTACGGTGGGCGGTTGAAACTTGCAGACCCGATTTAGGCCAGTGTTTGGAATTGTCTGTTCTGGGCTCTGTGGGAAACAATGGCAGCCTATTTATACCCCATACCCATGATACCTTTTAATATATATATTCCGTTTCTTGCAACGTAGGTCCTTTCTAAATTGTTCAACTCTGTACTTCTGAAAGAGTAGGTCAGCATGTATGTACATTACGATACCTATGTACATTACATACCTATGTACCATTGCTTTGTTGCTGCGCTATACTGGCAATCTTAAGTGTGTTTATTGTAACATGTGGCGGAAAAATTAATGTCTTGGTTTCTATTCAAAGATGTTTCCAAAAGTTTAATCTAAAGTAAAGCTGATTGGTTCGGCAGTTAATAGACACATCAATAGATCAAGTTGTAGTCGTTTTTAGGAAAAAAAATTTCTTCCTTTTTTAGTGTTTACTTGTTGATTTGCAGGTGAAGTATAGATGTAAAAGGGACGTAGTTGGACAGTAGATCGTCTTTGTCTGGCTTTGTGAAAATTGGTGAATCTTACTTTAAGTATCAGTAGTCAATAAAGGTTTAAGTTGACTGGCGGATACAGAATACATATCCGATACAGGGGTTTACTAATCACCTATATTGTTGATTACTGTAGCAAGGTTGATAATTTATTTAGGGAAAGTGTCATAGTCAGATAAAGACACACCCCTTATGTATAAAATGTACGTTATTTTTATTTTTTACGGAATCAGACAGTTTAGGATCGTCATTTGAAATGTGTCACGTCCTGTAACATCCAGCTTCATTAGCCCTCGAGTTTACATTTCTACACACTGCTGGCCCTTGTAGTTAGGGGTTTAAACACAGAAACGGGATACAGTCTTTTTTGAGAATTTATACATATCACAAAACAAAATATTGCAATTACGATATTTTCTCAACCCCTTGGTCTTCCCGCGTGTATTGACAAGCACTACTCAACCGCACTTTGGACCGCGCCGGCAGATGTCAGTGGTTCACACCGGGGGTGGGGTGTTTGAAGACTAGACGGCTGCCTTATGATTCTCACTAAACAGCGTATGATTGACAACGGTGGTGTGGACAATACAAATGCACTCAAACACATGGTCACACGACAGATACTACTTGTCAAATAGAGCTTACGGTTTATTGTTTGAAGTTATGATGTTTTGTGCACATATTTTTCCTCTTTTAGGTATTGGGGTAAGACTTTGGTGTGTATGGGGGGAGCAGCCGCTCACGCAAGTACCATTATTCAAGGTAACAGCACACACAGAGTGTCAGTGTCTGTAGGTTCAGCAGGCCGGGAGTACTGTTGGTTACTGATGGTCATCTCTTCTGTAGCTGCCACAACAGGAAGACACCTGGAGACTCTCGTGTGGGAGAAGATCTACAAACTCCTCACTGGATCGACCACCAGGCAAGCAACATGATATAATGAAATCAAAATACTATGCAAAGGTCAATTGGACTGGATCGCTTATCTTATGCTTTGGGATCTTTTTCTTCACGCTGCAGTTTCGTCCTCCAAATGTCAGAACTCTTGTAGCTCCTTCACCTCGGATTCAACTGGGCTGGCCGCAGGTACATTCACTTTTTTTGCAGCACTGTTAGGTCTACTTAAAACTTGAAATAGATTTTTTTGTTTGATTTTTTAACATCTCATTAAAATTAACATTTTTTTTTCTTAGCTTCATGCTGAGAAAATTCAAGAGCGCAGGATCCACAGTAAGTTCTGTACCCCTTTATGACCTGAGATCTTTAAATTTCCTGTATTGATAATGATTTTCTTTTTATATTGTCCGTTGCTACGGATGAATGCCAGTCTGTCTGGGTAGTTGCTTGATTTACGCTGACTATTGGGTCCTCATGCTGACAACTAACTAACTACTGGATGGGAATTTATTAAATTCTGTGCAACATTCTGATCGCCCATTAGTTGAATCTCACTGTTTGCGGTATCACCTGACATTTCTCTATGTACATCCATGGAGTTGGCATTTGTGGTTTTTAAGCTTGATTTCTCATAGTACTAGATGGATTGCCATGAAATCATAAGATAAGATAAGATAAGATATTCCTATTAATAGTCCCCAATGGGGAAATTCATTATTCCAATGCGCCCTGAATGGAAACTACCGTGAATTGTAACTTTCATCTAGTGTCATTTTTGGGTTAAATTTTTAATTTATTGCCCTAATGACATTCACATTAGCCTCAGCTGTACTAGTGCTAATCAGCTCATTTTAGCATGCTAACACACTAAACTAAGATTGTGATCATGGTAAAGATTACACTTGCTTAGCATCATTGTGATAATGTTAGCATTGTGGATGCATTTAGCTCAAAGCACCACTATGCAACCTCACATAGCCACTAATATGGATGTACACTCTTCATTTCTTGAAGCATGAAGCGGATAATATATTCTTTTACTCCAACCTCCTTTTCAAACGCTCATCCAGCTCTCTGCGCTCCAAAGGACTCTGAAAACAGCCTACCTATACAGGTGGACTACGACGCCTATGATGCTCAGGTTTTCAGGCTACCTGGTCCATCACGAATTCAGAGGAGCACCAACTTCAGGTGCACAACACTAAACTACACTCCATTAAACAGTTCTCCTTTCTAGTGAACTTTGTGGACCTTGTGGCCCGTTGAACAGTAGTGACTATCTTTCAGGATGGGTCGAGACAAAGAGACAAGTGGGAGGAAGAGCTGGGGCTCGGTGGACGTCAGCACAGGCATAGGGGCGTCCCCTCCTGTTCGCTCTGGAGGTCCTGAGGAACAGCGCAGCCTTGCCTCTGATGATAGTCTAGGCCCTGTGTCCAACATGCTGCTTATACCCCGCATGCCTGCTGCCCAGTATGAAGTCAGCAGCTCCCTGGGATACACCAGCACCAGAGGTAACTCCTGCAGAGCTTAAAGGGAGAACACCTACAAGGGATGTGATAAAGTGTGCTCCATCTCTTTCCTTTCTCCTTTTTTTGTCTTGTTTCAGAGTTGTTAGAGAAGATGATGGACTCTCAGCGGGACTCCAGTGCCCCGGGAAGGTTCACAGTGGGAAGCGCTGAGTCCACCCTGCACATCCGTCCAGGAGGTTACACCCCTCAGAGAGCACTCATAAACCCCTTCACCCCATCCAGGATGCCCATGAAGCTCACCTCCAACCGGCGGCGCTGGATGCACACCTTCCCTGTCGGTGAGGGGACGCTCAGTCTCAATGAAAATACACTGTTTCTTGCAGTCAGCAATTTATTGGACCTAGATGAGGTGTAAGTTAGTAACCCTGCATGTTTGACCATTCAGAGGCTTTAGTTTGTGGTTTAATTCCATTATTTGCATTTTAGATAGAGAGGGTTCTGTTATTTGGCCTACGCTTATTAATATAAATATAGATATATAATATTAAAAAAAATAGAAACACCTATCAATATAGCACAATACAGTTCAACAGCACCACAAACTGCAGCCTCTTTAAACAGTTTGAACAACACTAAACATTATAACACCATTTGTTGAGCATGTAGGTAGAATTTATTTCAGGACCAAATACGTTTTTAGCTAGGTCAACCTACCTAACTAGTGTATATTACATCAAAGTAGGCTACAAATCAATATAGTAGATAAACGGTTCAGTATTCAGTAAAAGTTTTTGCTTGCTGTAATCATTCCTCCTTTTCATACTGGCCATTAAGCAATCCATTCCTAACATAGAAGTTAGTAGTCTGTCCTTATCGCCAACATATTTTTGGAGCATCTGGCTTTGATTAATTTGTATATTAATGATGATGTGCTTTATAAAGCCTAGTATTTTAACATGGAAATATTTGCTATGTCATGCATTATGCTAGTGATTGATTTAATTTGCATAACTGATTATCTTTCACTTGCTAAAAGCAGGTCTAAGGATGGCAATTGCTGCTATCCAACACGTTGGTCCTGTTTACAATAAACTACCGATTTCAAGAGGATTACTCCTTATGTTTATTTTTTTAGCCTTTCAGTGTGTTGGAATATCCCCTGACCAGTACATTTACCAATTTACTAATTATTTTGTTCATTGTCTTCAAAACAAATGGCATATTAATTCAGTGAAACTGATTTGGATGTTCACAGTCATCAGAGGATTAACTGAAATGTTTTTAGTGACTCCCTGACATTTTCTCTAGTGTCACCATCAGTCTGAACTTTGAACTTCCTAAAGGGAAGATTACATTTAATGAACATCTTCTCGGTTCCCAGAGAATTCATTTTCAATTTTCATCAAGTCTGTGGTTACTAAGTGCCACGTCAGACTGTATGTGCCACTGCTGTTCTTCAGGTCCTTCTGGAGAGGCAATCCAGATCCATCACCAGACCAGACAGAACATGGCTGAACTGCAGGGCAGCCAGCAGAGAGATCCTGCCCACACCTCGGCCGAGCTGCTGGAGCTGGCCTATCACGAGGCCACTGGAAGGTTAGACATTCCTACCAACAGCAACGGAACATTTCCAATGTAAAGAATGTTAGCTTGAAGCACAGAGGGTGATATGAATGCTCGTTATTTGTCTTTTTATTTAAGGCGAACAACCTCTAGGCAAGCAGGAGAGAACGGCCTTTACATTGGTGGAGGAATGGAGGAGTTCACTGGAAGTCCAGGGAGCAACAACAGTGGTGATTTGCCTACTCAAAAATTTGATTCTTGGTCACTTTTCCAATTAAGTAATAAAGACATAGATAGCGTCCATTTATCATTATCAGTGAAGGCTGACTGAATATTCTATATCCAAAGCTTGATATATAATATATTCCTGTATGCCATGGAGCTCTATTGTCCAAAAACAATTAAAAACTTACCTTTAACACACACACTGCAGTTTATTTTCCTGCTGCTCCAAATACTCACCAGAGCACCAAATGTGGATTAATCCACTGCTGAAAATAGTCCCCAACAAATGCATTATTTCCTCCTGTCTGCATAACGTCTTAATCAAAATCTTCAGTGTCACACATATATGTGACCTGTTTTTCGAAGATTGACGTCTTCAGTAGGAACCCGTGGGGCTTCCGATTGACAGCCACATGCCAAATATGCCAATATAGTAAAAATGGACCCTATAGCTACATCACTGCCTGCAACTTTGTGAATTCCAGTACATATTAGGTTGAAACAACAAACGTATGGTCGCAGCTACTAACACACCATTACATTCACCACCATTTGACAGTATTGATAACCTATTTGCATTGTCCTTCCTAGTGAGACAGACTGTTCTTTGTTTAACAGATGCTGGGTTGTGTAGTTGTGGTCTGCAAGGTAAACATACCAAAACAGAATAAACAAGCAATAAACATAATTAAATCCCCCCATAATATTTCACTCAGGATCAGTGTTATTATCTTGTTTGGCTGAAAGGTCTCACATGTATGGTCAATGTGCTCAGCTGTGGCTCGAGGGCAGAGCGGGTGTCCCCCACTCAGAAGTTGTTGGTTCGATCCCCGGCTCCTCCTGCCACGTGTCGAAGTATCCTGAGCAGATACTGAACCCCAAATTGCTCCCGATGCATACATCGGTGTGTGAATGTGTATGTATCTGTTCGATGGACATTCACTGGTGAATGTGTGTGAAAGGGTGAATGTGGCACGTAGTGTAAAGCGCTTTGAGTGGTCGGAAGACTAGAAAAGGCGCTATATTCGGAAGACTAGAAAGGGCTATACAAGTACAGGTCCATTTTACCATTTACAATGTCTGGTGGTGGACGGACAGTTGTGCCATGGTTTAAACAAGTTTGGGAACCACTGGGTTAGGTCATATATTTATGAGTGTATTTCCACCAAAGCCATGCCAGGAATAACTACTGCTATAGTCTACCAACATAGTGA
>NW_023339796.1:20471009-20473021 GCF_004916995.1 Morone saxatilis | reverse complement strand
GGTTGAAATAAATCCTTAATTCACGTAGATGATGGAAACTAAAAACTCAGCTGCACAGGGAGCAGACCGGCTATGGAAACAAACCACAGAGAGGTTGTGATAACAACACAGAGGGAGAGTGACACAATAACTCCACTATATCTTTACATAGCTAATAGTTTGCTGCTATATTAATGTTTTAAATGTCATATATAAAATACATATATAAAAAACTTGTAACTATGCTCTTTCTTTGTTGTAATTGTGATGTCTGTACAGGAACTCTAAACAACCGCGGCTCTTCATTTGAAGACTTTTCCCTCAGTGGTGCTGATCCAAGTGAGTCCATCTTGCACTTGCATAAACCAAAACGTGCCAGTTGTCGCAAACATTGTCATGTAGCCATACCTCAGGATCGAGCTGATATTAATCACCAAACTGATAATGGCAGTGAACCTTCAACAGTGTCTTTAACCTGTGAGGGCTTATTCAGCTTTGGCAGGCAGGTTTCTCCACTGGGCATCTGTCTCCAGGGGTCGCAGACGTATAGACGACTCTTACAGGTCATGTGGTTTGGGGTTACCCTCTCCTCCTCCCTCTCTATCCTCACTTTCTTTGTCCAGCTCTTTTCTATCTCTTTCTCTGAGCCTCCTGTTAATCTTAACTCTCATGATAAAATATTACCAGGTCTTAAAATCCTCCAGTTAATTAGCCCTCTCATAATTTTCCTACACTGTGACCTGTTTGCATTCAACAAGGCTTGTGCATACATTTCATTCCTGCATGGCGATGTGCATAGTATATATTTCTCTTGATTGGTTGTAAATTGGTGCTTCTGTCAAACAAATCTGTCTTGCACACAATATTTTGAATTGAGTTTGTTCATCTCTAGGTTTGCATGATGTGATTTCTCTTCTTAAATTCACTCAGTCACTTTACAGTTCACAACATTTGCTGAGCTAAGGACATATTTTTAACTCGCTTATGAGGGATGCCGATGACAGACTGACTGTCACTGGGCCACAATCTGCATGTTTGATCACTGCTCCACAACTACAGACCCCTCAGGAATCACCGGCAGGGGGTGACGAGGCCAGTAAAAAAGTAACACTTTACTTGTTTTTTCTTCCCCTCTTTCTACTTTCTTTTTTTTTTGTGTTTGTATCTTCATCCTTCTTTTCCATCATCAAATCTTCATCCTCTCCCCTCCTTTCTTTTCTTATCACCCCACTGTGCTTTCCCTTCCTTTCTATATCCACCCCCTCCCCGCCCCCCCACAAACATGTACCACCCCACTCTGGGTACATGCATTTGTCTTTGCTGTGGGGATTTTTTGTCTGCGTTTGTGTGTGTGTATGGTGTGGGTGCTCCTGAAGCCCTGCTGCTGTCTGCGCCCCCGACAGTGCCCAGCTTCTGCTGCACCGTGGGGGTTGACTGGAAGTCTCTGACCACGCCAGCTTGTCTGCCCCTCACCACCGACTACTTCCCCGACCGCCAAGCACTTCAGAACGACTACACTGAGGGCTGCTACGACTTGCTGCCACACAGTGACCTGGAGAGGTAGAACACCAGTCTTTAGAGGAAAACTGTCTATAGCCAATCACTTAGTGCCCACAACTGGTGGCGGTCCATAAGATACCCAACAACAGGTCCAAGGCCGTAAATTCCGCTGGGGATTGAGTGAACGTGTCCCCCTCACTTTTATAGTTTCAGGTAGATTTTCTTACTATAGTTACTCTGAACAGTGTTCTCTTACTGTCCAGAATAATTATCTCGATTAGAGAATCAATACACTTATCAGAGTCGCTTTTGATTATTACCAATTATACAGCAATAAGTGTAAAGAGCAGCAGTGAGTGCACTGCAAAAACAGCCCTCGCACAAACAAGCCAGATATTCTTAAATATAATCACCTTTTCTTGTATTGAGCAAAACAATCTGCCAATGGGGTAAGCTTGGCTAGAATTCCTAAAACTAATCAGAACAATCTGAAAGACTGTAATGGGCTGAAAACTAGAAAGAATGTCGAAAAT
>NW_023339796.1:20452322-20470980 GCF_004916995.1 Morone saxatilis | reverse complement strand
AACAAGTTCTTTTTACAAGCAGTGAAAACTCAGTTATTTAAGATAGACTTTCTTAAGATACGTATTCACTTTATTGAGCTGAATGTAGCTGTGCAACAGCAACTTTGAGACAGTTTGCTAACCCACAACATAGCTAATGTTACTTACATAAATTGCTCTGTCGACTGTTTATCATGCTATTGGAGTTCTCCAGTATTGCTTACCTCATCTCTAAGGCTGAAATAAGCGCTTCCACATTCTCTGCATAAAAAGATGCTGGAGTTCAGCATCAATAAAATCCATCAAATCAATAAAGCACCGTGCTCTTTAAAGATGCAAATACAGCATTAGCTGTAACTAAACATGATGTTTATGTAGGTTAGTGCATAAATAATACAGAGATTTCCATAGCACTTCTGATTATAAAATATAATATAATATAAACAATATTTTTTCTAGCTTTTGTTATGTGTTGTCATTATTACAGAAATCACAATAACCAGTTCCATGTGACATTCTCACTCCCTCATCCACCCCACCTGTGTTATAATATTGGGAAAACATGGAAGTTTCTTGAAATTTCTCTCAAGTAAAATGTAGTTTGTGTATTTTTCTATGTAGTTTAAGATTGATGGTAAAGTAAAGAGAACTTTGATGTTACAGAAACCTTTACTGAGATTTGTTTCCCTATTTTCTATAAGCAGAATCACATGCAAACTGCATATCACTCTCTGTCTCAGGCGGGAAGATGAAGCCCCAGTGATGAGTGCATGTCAGGTGTTTGAAGAGTTCATCTGTCAGAGGTTGATGCAGGGCTACCAGATCATCGTTCAGACCAACAACAGGAAGCCCCAGCCCTCGGTGGCTACGCCGCTTGGCAGCAGCCCCCTTTACACCAGAGGTACTCCAGTTTCATATCATTTCTATTTCACATAATATCTTGTCCACTCTATTCTCACATCTAAGTGTAATGATACATTATTTATAGAAGTTAGTAGATGATTAGTTGTGATTATTAAGTATGACTTAATTTCTTGTTGTACTCACTGATTCTCAAACTGCCTCTTGTGGCAGTCGTTTCCCACAAAGCCTTTCAGCAGCTTCGTACAGTTAACTGGATATTGCATATTCGGTGTAAAATAGCTTCCACCTTTACTAACTAACTAAATGAAATATATATAACATGACATATATTTGTGATAACTAGTAGAGAAACAACAACCCTTGGTTTCAGTATTTTGGAAATATGTCTTTAGACAACATCAACAGACCCATGGTGACTGTACGTGTCCTCTTTCTTCTTGTGTTTTCAGGTCTGGTGTCTCTGCGTCGGGCCGAGGAGGAGGAGACTGTTTACTGGCTCAGCATGGGCCGGACCTTCCATAAAGTTTGCCTCAAAGATAAGATCATCACTGTGACTCGCTACCTACCCAAGTGAGTATGACTGGCAGCCTCTAGCACAGGGCAGGACTCACCTTTATTTCTATAGCACCTTTCATATAAACATGCAGCCCAAAGTGCTTCACACAGCAAACTGAAACACATAAAAACAAAATGAACAACCATAAATACATTTTAAAAAAATGAATACAGTAAAAAAAAAAATGCTGATGTAAAAAAAACACCGGGCAGACAAATAATGTAAAAACCAAAGATTAAAACCTAAAAAATAAGGCTATAACATTACTCCAAAAAAAGCCAGATACAAAAGGTTTTTAATATCCTACTGAGATCTCGCCTTTCTAATATCCAGAGGCTGGGAATTCCACAGTTTTGGGGCATAAAAACAGAAGGCACTCTCACCAGAATTTTTTATGGGACACATAAGGAACCTTTAAAAGAAAGGTTATAATAACGTAACGTGAAATAAAAGAAAGTGATTGTATTTTAATCTGCAATAATACCTGGATAAAACAGTTGGATAAGAAGAAGAAGTGCAGCATCTTCAATAGAGGAGTGATGTGATCCAATTTCCTAGTTTTAGTTAAGACTCTATTCTAATGGACTTTTTAGGTATTCAGGTGTGTGTGTGTGTGTGTGTGTTTTAGGTACCCGTACGAGTCAGCTCAGATCCAGTACAGCTACAGCCTGTGTCCTCCACATTCTGATGCTCAGTTTGTGTCCTGCTGGGTGGAGTTTGGCCATGAGAGACTGGAGGAATACAAGTGGAACTACCTGGACCAGTACATCTGCTCTGCTGGCTCTGAGGACTTCAGGTACACACACATAGCCAAACACATGTATACTTTACACTCCTGTTAAGATGTGAGATTTTACTTTATTATATACACTAGTTTTTATTGTATTATAAAATGTAACTGGAGTGGAATGAGTAGCATTATATGCCTCCACAGTTTGATCGACTCTCTGAAGTTCTGGAGGACTCGCTTCCTCCTGCTGCCAGCCGGAGGAGCTCGGCGGGTGGCGGATGGGGAGGGGCACTGGGATGTTTATGGGGAGGGAGCCGGTGCTGGGATGGGTGGCAGTGGGGACTGGGTGCTGCTGGATGGCTTCATCCGGTTCCTGGAGGGCCTCAACCGCATTCGACGTCGCCATCGCTCCGACAGGATCATCAGAGTGAGGCTCTCCTATTTGACATCATGTTTGTGCATTAAAAGTTTCATAAAACACTTTTACAGTCCTCACAGTATGCTGTTTGAGTTCACTGCTTTATTTATTTCAGGTTGTATATGTTTTAATATTCTATTTAACTGACACAAGTGCTGTAGGTTATGTACTCGATTAAGTAATTGGTTGATTGAAAGAACGTTTTATTTATGTTAAAGCTGCAGTAGTGAAGAATTTCCGCCATTTTCTGACATTTTATGAAAATGTCAGAAAATTACTTGATTTGTTGAGAAAATGAAAGATGTTCAGTAGGTTCATTTCATGTTACTCTGGTCTGAAAATCCACTTCCAGAATAAATGTGTCTCTGCTGCACCCTGAAAACATTTCAACAGATTACCTCAGATCACAAATACAGTTGCCAATCATACATAACCTATGGAAAGGAAGTCTCTGAGCATGGGGCAAACCTCTCAACATTTGCTCTGTTAACATTTGTATTCACTGTTTGTTTAGGTGCTAAAATGTACACTTCTCTGTGTTTCTTTCACTTTGTTTTTTATGTAGCAGAAGGGCACACCAATGAAAGGACTACAGGTTACCAGTCCACTGCCTCCGTACCCTACTGAGCCTGTGGCGCCCCCACAAGGCAAGAAAGGCACATCAGCATTATCAGCCTTACTGGAGATGGACCAGAACCAGAAGTGAGTCTCTCCTGGGACTGCAGGCTAGCATGTTGTTTGTGTCGGAGCCATGAATATCAGTTTTAACTGATAACTAATAATCAGTCTTTCTGCTTCCTCTCAGGACGCTGGATGAGCAGCAGCAGCAGGCAAAGCCGTCAACAGCCACAAGTGACCCATCAAGTGTTTCTACAGCTCCCGCATATGTAGACAGTCCCCGCAAGGTGAGTGTCTATTCCAAGTGATTATCTGAATGAGTTCTTTTGCTTCAGGCATTTAGCTTTTGCAGACATGTGTGATTGTATTTTAATCTGCAATAATACCTGGATGAAATACTTGGATCAAATGGTTATTTTTTGCTGGTGCTTTGGTGTGGGGCTTTTGCTCTCGTTTCTCCTTCCGTCTGCATTTTTCCCCATGCCTATACTCTGTTCCTATTGCTGAGCTTTGGGTGTTTGATCCTGGGTTATGTTCTTCCTGTATGCTGACAGGACGCTGCCTTTATTTTGGATTTTATACGTAGCCCTCGCTCCTCCTACATCTATCACTCTCAGGTCAGTAACGAGGTCCCTGGGCATCGCTGAAGCTGTGTTTTGGTGTGTGTGTGTGTGCGTGTGTGTCCACATTTGCTGTAGCTAGGTCCTCTAACTCACTTGCACTTTGCATTGCTGCATGAGCATGGTGTGCAGAAACAACACTCCATGTGGGACTTACATGATGTTTGACTTGGAGTGCCCCATCAGATTGCAGTTTTAACTTTTGTGTATATTGTACTTTGTGCCCGGAACTGTAGTGCCTGCTGGTTGGTAGTGACACTGTCCACCCTCACACCAGGATCACATTTAATCCATAGTACCTTTGTGATGGTTCAAGTTGTTGGCACTTCCCCACAACTGAAACATTTAGACATAAAACTTAAAACAGTAAGGTTAGTGGTGAAATGTAATGCACTGACAATAATGTTAAAGGTTGAGTGTGTAACATTTAGGAGGATCTATTGTAAGAAATGGAATATAACATTCATAGCTATGTTTTCATTAGTGAATAATCACCTGAAAATAAGTAGTGTTTTTGTTACCTTAGAATGAGCTGTTTATATCTACAGAGGGACTGGGTCCTCTTCTACAGAGTCAGCCATGTTGAACCACCATGTTTCTACAGTAGCCCAGGACAAACAAACCAAACACTGGCTGTAGATAGGGACGTTAGTGTTTTCAGGCAGACTCTATAGTACAGAGGAACACTCTGCTGAGGACTGGCGCTCAGTGTCATAATAATAACATTAATGAAACCACTGGTAGCTGCTCATTTTGTGAACACACAGTTCATTTTGCACACAGCTGCTACAACAATAGAACATATGCAAGAACATATGCAGGAACATAAAGGTTTAATGCTTTCCATATATGATCAAAACCAGAATAAGACTTATAACCGCAATAGCTTCTAGGAGTTTGTTTGAAGCTGGGCTCTAAACTCGAATCATATAGTACTTAATTAAACAAAAGACATAATAATCTAATAAAAGTTGTAATACTCCACATCCTGAAATTAGGATGTCGCAGGTTCACCTCTGGGCTTCAAGGGTCAGTTTTTTCATTAATAAAGCCAGGTATCAGTTAAGTCTGCTACAAGAAACAAAAACTTACGCCACTTGCGCTCCGTCAAAACAGTGACCGCACTGTTATAAGGGAGAAACCTACACAAAATAAATATGCTACTACAGATTCAGTTAATGACACAATTCAGAAATGACAGACAATCCTGCACAGACAATCAGAAAGCTGGATATTATTAGAATCATACGATATGAATAACCATGTTTCTTATGTTCCATATTATCTTACGTTCCAGCTGCTGAGGGGCATAGCACAAATTCTGGACCTTGAGCATAGGCATTCTTAATGGGCCCCTTCTGTATCCACAGCTATTTATTCTAGTATCTTTGTGGGCCTGCTGCTGTCTAAATATCTAAATCACAGACAGCGAGTGGCCTGAATCTTAACATCAGTGCTCTCCAATTCTAGAGAGTACATGTGTGCAAGTGTGATCCTGGTGTAACTAACATGTACCGTATCACGACTGGACTCATTCACTCAGGTAAACAGCTGAGGCTCCTCTTTCCATGCATAACATCAGGGTTGGGTAAAAGTGTATCCAACCAAATTAAAAAACAAATATATTTTCTCTCTTCCCTCCTGTGGGTATCTATCCACACAGATAGTTTGGTTCTTATGTGTCCAGGTTTTGAGATATCTGAGGTTTCCATGGAGATGAATGGGGTATTTAAAAATCACGTTGCAAACAGACATTTTCAGAAACAGTCTTCCTTTACTCTAAATCAATAGTTCCCAACCTTTTTCCTTAAGGGAGCCCTTTTCTATCACTGAGTCAACTGACGACCCTTGACTGTGACATATTTGATAGATATTTCATATGATATTTAATGCATAACAATAACAGTAGAGAACAGCTGATAAACTGTACAATGAACCCAAACAGTGAGTGAACACAGTAAGTGCAGCAGTTTATGTAAAATATGAGATATGGATGAATTGTGAGCTCCTTTGAAGCTTTGGTGTCTCCTAGTGGGGTTCCTGACCCCAAGTTGGGAATCACTGCTCTGGATAAATCACAGCATACATTGTTTTTATTGGGACAGTCTGTGGTTTATCCAGAGTAACAGCAACAGTGTTTCTGGAAAGAGATGATTTATTTTACATGTTGTGTTCAATGCTTTGATCAGCACAAATCCATTCGCCTCTACTGTATCTTGAAGTATGAAATCTTAAAGTCAGATATCTCAACTGTGGACAGAAAAACCATCTGCATGGGTGGTTACTACTAGATGTGAGTGAGAAAATGTGTTATTTTTTGTAATCTGTTGAAACCCTTAAAAACAGACTGACTGAAACAGCTGATTTAGTTAAGTACTTTTAACTGTGTAGTTGCCTGCTGAAGCCAGCGAGGCTGCAGATAAAGGAGTCCAACCAGCAGTGACAGCTGGAACAGCTGTACAGCCTGCAGGAGAGACTGGAGCCAACAGCACCACAGACACCAGGTAACCTTTTACTTTATGTACTGCAGGGTTGTAAAAGCATTATAATAGTTGAATACTTTAAGGGTTATATATACGACATTCACTTGCCATTGGATGTCACATCATAGCACCAGCATCTCAGACCAAAACGATGGGACAGAAACAAATTCACCAATGCTGGCTTGGACAAAACCAATCCTTATTTCACAGAGTTAAGACTCAAGAGTGACGGGAAATGGGGGAGAGAGCGATGGGATGACACCCGCAAAAGGGCCATGGGTCAGATTCGAACCCCAGCAATAATGACTCAACCTTGGTACATGGAGCGCCAAAAGTGTTTGTTTTAGCCACTGAAGGCTCAGATTGTTATTCTAAGTTTCTGACAACATTATAGAAAGGATCACTACAGAGACAGACCTTTTGTTTAACCAAAACTTCTTAACACTTTAACACTGATCAGCGATCTGTTCACAGTGGGCTGTCTGCAGCAGGAGCCCTTTCTCTGTCCTCATCTTCAACACTCTTAGAGATCCTGGAGGCCATCAAACATCCCACGTAAGATCGACACATCCTTTCAGATATTCTGACTTTTTCTTTGTTAAAAGCATTTTCTGAATGCAAGTGGAAAACAGGCTTTTGGGTTTGGTTTTACATTATTTTGCCCTTGCTTGGAGAACAGTTTTGTGTGTGTGTGTGTGCTTTCTGGTGTTAACAGGACGGGTGTGCAGCTGCTCCCAGAGCAGAAGGGCCTGCCACTCAACTGCTTCATTAGTGCAGAGGTTGTTCATTGGCTGGTCAACAATGTGGAGGGCGTGGCCACACAGGGGATGGCTGTTGATATCATGCAGGTGAGAGTTGTATGTACCAGTGTTATCAAGGAAGATTTCAGTTTAAGATTATTCCTGTTCATTACAACTTATGTTCACATATGATAACTTTGTACTCACTCACTGCTAAGGTCTTGGAATTCAGCAACCTGTTATAGTTTTAAACAAGGTTGGCCAAATGGTAAAATTGTTAACCAAACTGTCCTGGAGTCCTAATGTCACTTTGAGGTTGCCAGGCAACCAGCGGAGACTCCAGGAAGTCACTGCTTCTGGCCAATAAATAGACAGAATAGCTATTTCCTGCAGCGTGTATGCTGGACTATGCTAACCAGCTGAGTGTGGTATCAATCTTCTCATCTAACTCTCAGCAAGAAACCAAATAAGTATAAAAAAAGACAGTTCAGTCAGGATCACTTTTGTCAAAAGAACTTTTAATTAACCTTGATACACATTCCTGCCAATGATTTTATACTATTTCACTGATCAACAGGATGGTAACACACCAAAATATGCTGCTAGCAAAGGCAGTGAGGAAGAAGACTGCGAGTTAGTGAACATGGATGAAACAATGCAGGATTTAAAAAGCTTTAAAAATCAGCTTTGTAAATGTTTTATGAGGAAGAGAATGCATGAAAAGCATAAACGTAACTTTTGTTTGTGTACATAAAAACTCTGGAGGGTATCTTAGCGTAAGCGTGTGTGCATGACTCTACATATATCTGTTCAGCTGTTCACTGTTTCTGTCTGTTTGGCTTGTGCAGAAAATGCTGGATGAATGTTTGGTGGCCCACGCTTCTGGAGATGCCATGCGCACCTTCGTCTATGGATTCTACTTTTACCGGATAGTAGGAGAGAAGGATGGTGAATGGATTTAAAACACAATCCGAGGCCATAGTCACTGGTTTTATCCCAATATATATGCAGTTTTGCACATGCTCATACAGTATATACTAATCTGTAATTAATGTCAGGTAACTACAAAAATATGTACATTTTCTCACGTAGTGGTTTCTAGAATGTGTTGTCTTGACACACTTGGCTGTCCTGTCCTCTGCAGGCCCGACCCCCCAACCCCCTTCCACGGCAGCTGGAGGCTGGTCTACGGCAGCCCTGGAAGACTTCGCCCTGTTTCAGAGGAAGTGGTTCGAGGTAGCCTTTGTGCTGGAGGAGCGGCGACCGTGTGACCTCCCGGCGTTCCTCCTGCCCTGGCTGCCCAGCCGGCCGGCCTCCTACGCAAGTAGGCACAGCTCCTTCAGCCGCAGCTTTGGAGGACGCAGCCAGGCCGCCGCACTGCTAGGTACACCCAGCCCGATCCTCCCAGCCCAGCCCACACCGCAGAGGAGCCACAATCTCCTCCCTCATCCAGTCTGATGCAGATCATACACAAGTCTACTTCAGAGAATTGCCTGGGTCCAGTATTTACATGTCACACAGGGCAGGGAGGGTGCATTTGAGTAAGGGCTCTTGGTCAGGTAGTGTCATAGAAACCAAAAACACACATCCTAATTGGTTCTTCTACTGCTGCTGATTATTTAATTATGTGTGCAGACATAGGTACTGAGCACTCTCAAGTGAGCCCTCAAGCTTCTCTTCATCCACATCTACCTAAGGCTCATTGTTTTTGGTTTGTATCAAAACACTAAGATTTTCTTTAGAACGAGCAGACCAAACTGCCAGAGCGGCAGTCAGGAGGACTAATGCGGGCAAGTGTCTAACTGCTGGCACAAATGGAATATAATATTCAAAGGTATGTTTTCATTAGTGTACAATCACCTAAAAATGAGAATTACTGAACCGCCATGTCTCTGCAGTAGCCCAGAACGGACTGTTAAAAGGCAGTTTTTCCTTGCCCCCATCGCCAGGTGCTTGCTCACGGTGGTACTGTTGGGTCTTGTAAATAATGTTATAAAGAGTTGGTCTGCTGCTATATTTGAAAAGTGTCCTGGGCTAACCTTCTGTATGAATTGGCGCTATACAAATAAAATTGAATTTAATTTAATTGAATTGATGGCAAAACAGCAGTGTTTCTGTCACACAATCATCATTTTTCATTATTTGCAGCCATTTTGCAACACAGTAATCAAACAAACAAAACCTATTGACATTTCAGTATCAATCTAACTCACTGCAATGTGCTACGAGCTCAAGTAACTTCATGCCAGCCAGAAAGCTACTGCACACGGTTATCGCGGTGCCCAAAGTAATCATGGTCCAACCAAGTTTTTAGTTGTAAACTAACTAGTAGTTACTGAGCCTCTAGTGTCGACTTTACAGCCTAACATAGGAGACACATCGCTGGTCGCTCAGACACTCTTCATGAGAATAAATTGTTGTTTTTGGATAAATAAAAAAAGCATTCATTTAAGTCAGTAGAAAATACATTACATCTTAAAAATATTCCAAATAACAAAAAAACTAATATAAATCAAAAGCAATGAGCCCTACATTTACAGACCTACCACTCACCAGTTAGTTCCAATAAATAAATGATTTTTCATCTCATACAGTGGGATTCTTACCATCACCACAGAAACACTTCCATGTAACATTTCATGTCATCATCTTCGTCACCAGCCATCATCGCCATGTCTTTGTTGTGTGACAGAGAGGTACTGGACTCAGCTCTCCTGACAGTGCACTGTAGATCTGCAGTGAACAGCTGGTGGTGTGTTCTCTAGTGTGTAGTGCATGATGAGTGTCTCCTCTAGCTGTAGTTTCATCCACCCGTCCACAGTGGCCACATCCCTGATTGATGCAACCAAATTCCTCCACCCCACCGTCCAATCAGTGCATGCTGTGTGGTTAGAGTGTAGCTGATCCAGGAGCAGTAGTAGTGTTCCAGTGCATGCTGTGGTGTTAGTGGCTGTGGTTCAGTAGTGCTGTGGTGTGCAATGTCCTCACCTGTCGCTCTCCTCCTGGCTTCCCAACCCAAAGCACAGTCACAGCGCAGCATGTTGTGACAGTGCTTCTGCTTCAGCAACGTTCCTGCTTCATACGACCGCTCTAAGCTTCATTTATCACCTCTGACATCAGCGTATTATAAAAATACTTGCACTCGTGCTTTCTCAGTTTGCTATCTCACACCTTGGAATGGTTTCCTGGAGTAGTCATAATGTGATGCTGAAATCATTCATTAGACACTGACTGCATTCATAGCTTTCATAGCATTTGTTGTAATTGTTAGTTCTTTGAACTGGGATAACATTAATGCCGTTTTTACTTGATGTGTGATGGCAGGTAGTTTTATGTTGTTTTAAACAAGTGTAATTCACACACTGAATGGCGAGGCTGCTCAGTACATCAGTGCCTGAATTGGACCAAAGAAGGTTTTGGTACCCCATTCACCTCAACCCTAACCTTAAACACAGCACAACACTAACCCTAAATCTTTTTATTCATTTTAACACATTCAGTGCATTGCTGTACGCAGTGTTTTAAAAGATACTGAGAATACTCAAAATCTGAACTTGCTAAAGTTATTTTCAGGCAATTATTTTAAGACTTTTATTTAAAACCTCTCGGAAAAAGTACTGAGGTCCGAACCTTGTGACCTCAGTGGTGGGTACGGCCATGCTTGCCAGAGGTGGCAGCACTCAATAGGAAGTAAGGGTACTCATGTGGACATAAATTATAGTAATTATAGAGTACTGTCCATTTTAGGCACCGTGGTGCATTTATACTTCATTTGCCAATACTCTGCACTGTAGTGTCTTGTTACTTAATGTCTCACAATACCCAGAGGTCTGTGAAAAGCTAAAATTGGCCCATCCTTTGTACTCCTTTGACACTCTACTCTCAAATGACTAACTATACCACATTAACATAATATTTGAATATTAAATTCAATATAAAGTCCTGTTACTGACAGTGATACTCAAATCTTCAGATTAGATTTGTAGACCTCAGAGGACGGTTTAATATTTTTGTCCTCGTTTCTAAATCCTCTAACCTGCCATAAACATTCAGTCACAATCTACGCTTACCTCGGCTCTCACTCCTCCGTCTGCCCGCCCATCATGCCATCCATCTCTCCCTCTGTTTCGCTTCCTTTGCCTCCTCTCCTCTTTTGCCTTCCTGTCTCTCCACCTCCCACCCTTTCCTACGTCTTCGTCTGTCCCCCAGCTGCTACAGTCCCGGAGCAGAAGACGGTCACTCTGGATGTGGACGTTAACAACCGCAGTGACCGAACTGAATGGTGCAGCTGTTATTATCACGGGAACTTCTCCCTTAACTCTGCCTTTGAGATCAAGCTGCACTGGATGGCCGTCACCGCTGCCGTGCTCTTTGAGATGGTAACTAGATGACATTTTTAGGATTTCACATACGCTGTGTGGCTGCTGTCACCATGTAAACTGATGTACGGAGAGGTCCGGTAAACTGCACTGCCATTTCATTAAGCAGTTATTACCCGTCAGGTTCAAGGGTGGCACAGGAAAGCAGCCTCCTGCGGCTTCCTGTTGGTCCCGGTGCTGGAGGTTCCTTTCGCACTGACATCTTACCTGTACGGAGATCCACTGAGAGCCCAGCTCTTCATCCCTCTCAACATCCACTGTCTGCTCAAGAACGGCAGCGACAACCTGTTTGAAGGTATTGAAGGCGCCTGACCAAATGCTGTGTTCATGTGTGTGATGTGTACAGGGTCACATCGTCACATCGTCTGTCTATGTGCGTTCATCACACAGGTTTTGAACCAGAGACGTACTGGGACAGGATGCAGCTCTTTCAGGAGGCCATACTGTACAGGTTGCTGTTTTGTGGTTTTCCTAACTTACAGTCATCTATAGAGTCATATGCAGGGCACTATATGACGGTATGAGCACAGGTAAAGATTTTTTGCAAGCACATGAATAATATTTTGTGGAGAAATGATCATCACCTAAGGAATTATTTAATTAATTTGAGCAAACAGAGATCTATTTTCTGCTGTTATCCAGTTACAGCCAATCAGAAAACAGGAGAAGGTCATTTCTGATTGGATGTTTTGATTGCTAGTAGTATTATTTGTTATAGGGGTAGCAGGGAAGCCTTTCGAGCCTTTATGAAATTCTGTTGGTTTGTACTATTAGCTTGAAATCTAGCTATCTTGGTAGCTAGCTAGCTAACTTCTGCTGGGTAAGCAGTAGCTACACTAAGCTCATAATTGTCTTCTACACAGCCAAGGCATTATTATCATTATGTAACTAGGTCCTTAAAAAAAATGGCACTTAACTTGCACAAACTGTAGCCACCGTAGTTTTCTTCACAGTGCATTGACTTAAAACTGAATGCCTTGAATCCTACACACTGGTTCTATAATGCAACTACATTAATGATTATAATTCCTTAGCTGTCCTTATATGCTTACAGAAAATCTTTTTCTGTGCTCATTATGTCCCACAGCGTACTCAGGAATGAGGCACAAATGTTACACCAACATAGGATTATTTCTTTGAATATCTGAGATACATTATGCTAAAATATGTTCTAAATGTGCTCTTTCTACCAGATTCGGCTTTGTGCACGACAAGTTTTCTGCTTCTGCTTTTAATTTCCCGTCTGAGAACAAGCCGCAGTACATCCATGTAACAGGTTTGTCTCATCACGCCATCAAAACACACAGACTGCCTTTCTGTTTCCTGCAAGCTGACAAGCTTCAGTCTGCTCTTCTCCCATCAGGCACCGTGTTCCTGCAGCTGCCGTACTCCAAGAGGAAGTACTCGAGCGGGCAGCAGCGCCGGCGCCGAAACTCCACCACCTCCAACAGCCAGGGGCCGTTTGGCGGCGAGGAGCGGGTCGGATACTACTGGGCCTACAACACCATGCTGACCAAGGCCTGGAGAACGGGCGTGCTGGGCGACGAGAGGCTCGCCGATCGCCTGCTCAGAGACTTCACCGACTTCTGCACCAACAAGGACAATAGACTACTCAACTTCTGGGATAGCTGCCAGGAGAAAATGAACGCCAGCGCTCCCTGACAGGAGAGCATGAAAACGGAATGTAGGAGAGGATAAACAAGGAATGTAAAGAAGATGAAATGTATTTTTAATTTTTATTTATCCAAAAAGTGAGTTGCACTCAAAGAATGATGTTTACGACTTTAAACGCTCGATTCTCCGGTTTGGATGACGGAACAAATTTAAAATATCAAATGAATGCCTTAAGAGCAGAGGTTCTGCTCCAGTGTTGTGTTCTGTTAATTCTGTTTATTTACATAATATAAATAATACAACACCTATTCATGTGTCACACTGTTGTGTTTACACTGGCAGAGTGTGTCTGTACATCTGTGTCATTCTCTGACCCTGAACGCTACAGTCAGTTCAGCCCATAAAAATCTAAATGAAAACACTAACAGTAGTAAATGTGCTATAAAATTTCCAAGATTGTATCCAAATGAAAGAATGACAGCAAGAAAAAGCAACACTTAACTTTCACCCTTCATAGTCAAATGTTTCAGATGCTGATCCGGATCCTGTTTTTGAACCGAACCACCGACCTGACTGTGTGTGTCTCAGTTTTGTCTAAATGAATACACCGTAGGTGATCATAAAAGAGCCAGCCAAGAAACAACAGCGTGCGACTTCTGCAATAAATCTTTAAATTCCCCCTCCAGTCAGAAATTAGTGTTTCTTCAATTTTCCTACAGTGTGAAAATCTGATTTTAAATCACAAATAGTTAGGAAGTCAGTCCTGGTCCAGTATCAACTTGCACAATGGGATGTAGGAACCTGAAGCCACCAGTCACACTAAGTTATTCATAAATGAACAAAGAGACTTTCCAGAAGTTGAAAATCAGAACATTGCATACTCTGATAAACTGACAAGTGAAACATGTTTAGCTCGTCTGGTAGCGTGATGGGGGCTCTCCTCCTCTTGTAGCCTGTGATGTTCTGCTTCGCCTGTCACACGTCTTTGGTGTTGTTGGTCTTCCTCCAGCCTCTGCTGCTGTCTCCACTTTACCTCCTTGATGCCAGTCTTGCTCTGGTGGTGCTCTATGCTTTTCGGCTGTGGACAAAGCCCTCACCTCTCTGTTCATCCAGGATTTTTAGTTGGGGAATGATTTTATTGTCTTTGGCTATTTCTATATAGTTATTCTTAGTGCCTGCCAACAGGTCAGAGTCAGTCGGAGTCCTCTTGAAATCAATGAAACGAAACGGTAGAAACACGGCTTTTGTCCACAGGGGTCGCCAGAATCAACACAAAATGAAAGTTCCTTTTGGGGGCTTTAACATGATTTTAACAACTTCTTAATTTGAGTTTCTTCTCCTTATGTGATCATACGATTATGTGCTTCACTTTTCCATAAGGCTGAGTAAATGAAGTCAAACACAGACGCATTTTTAGTTGCACCTCATGAAACTTGTTTAATGAGTGTCTCTTTATAAAACACCAACACACAATCATAGAAGTCACTGGAGCAACAAACATAAAAATGGAGTAAAAAGATCAAGTTAGTTAGGATGAGGGATTATCAGAGCCCTACTACTGAACTGAACACACAAGATTCCCAGTCAGTACCACTACCTGCTCTGATCATTTACCACTATGATTCCCTTATATTAGTATTCAAACATCATATGTATACATATAGCATTGATCCCTTTAAAGTCATTTTATATCAAATACAGTTCTGCTGTTCAAGTTTCTTTTGATTATAAAAATAGAGGTCAAATTATGTACAATGGAAAATGAGTCAAATAGAAATCTCACAATAATTAGTTGTTCCATAAAATAGTGCTTTATCTAAATGATCCACAACAATGAGGCACGAACACAAGGTATTCCAGTACCCTTATACCCACTGGACAACAGCCACTGCAGTGAACGCCTCAATCGGCAGACCAAGGAAGCTTCCAATACCTTCTTGTTGAAGTGCCATCTGTGCGTTGCAGCAAGGCCTTGATTCTCCTTTACTTCCTGTGCAGCCTGGATTTCAGAGTCAGTTTCTAGTCTGCTAATGTGTAAATGTAGTAGTTTGTCAATGTGTCATTCTGTGGAGGGTTATGTATAAGAATGACCCTTTAATGAAGCATTCCACTTTGAAAAAATGAATTTAGTTTAGTTAAGTTTAGTTAGCTGTTGTAGTATGTGGTCCAGCACTGACAGGACATCAGCTGTTAGTTTTAAAATGGTTCTTTGGCGTTTTGTGATCCCTTAAACACACCACATACTCTATCTGCTTCCCTTCATCATCCTTTGTTGGCTCTTACGTCCGTTAGTGAAGCAGCAGGACAACACCTCCCTTCTGAGGTGATCCACTCCAGGTGAGCCGTATCTGCCGTGAACTCTACATGTCAGTCTTTCCTCTGTATTGTTTAGCACAGCAGACATGCAGTCACATAAAGTTTGACTAAAGACTACTGGGTCCTGGACCTTGTTTTCTCACCATTTTCCAAAGTTCTGTATAATTGCCATTTCCATTTCTTTAACTGCTTCTTTAACTGCCACTTTAAAGCTCCTTATTTGTCTTATTTGTTTGCTAGGCTATAGCTAACTAATACCATAACCACTGAAAATCAATCAAACATAAACAAACTTAAAAGATTCTTCATTGTCCTTCACTTTGACGCTGGTTAATGTTAAATAGTTAAATGTTAGAAAAGCGTAAAATACTAAAGATATATTGAATGTATGGTAATGCATGGAACATCATGATGCGTCCTCCATGGTGCCACAGTGAAACAGGCTGTACTGAGGTCAGAGCACTGAGGTTGCACTTACTGCTGGCATTAGCTGGTCATTATTATTAGACTAGATTGTTATAGAGTTATGTTCATGTATGTTTATTACTGTGAGCTCAGACAGACTGCAAAATTAACTTAGGCATACGAAAAGGGGGGCGAAGTCATGAGCCGCCCTACTCTGCTTTTGATTGGCTAGTATTTGTTGCCTTCATTGGTTTGGTTGGTGAGGTTTAAGCATTAGAAGTGAGATTGGTTATGGTTAGGCTTAGAATGTCAGGGTAAGCCCATCAGAAGCAGAGGACATTAGTTAGCTAGCATTTTGCTAAAAGCTTTTCCATTGACAGGCAAACAGAAAAATACGACCTCTTTGGCGGAAAATTAGCCTGATGCGACACGGATTGACACCGGGATGCATCCACACGACTTGTAAATGTTTCAACTTAAGGAAAACATTTGTACATAAAATCCCTGCAGATCAAAGAATCTGCTTCAGAAACATACAGATATGAGAGAACTGGAGTTGGTACACTGGCCGTTAAAACACAAATGATCCAGCAATCAAATGTGTGCAAACCAAGCAAGGCGAAAATCCACTCCACTTTCTGTCCAAACATTTTCATTTGTTCTCCAGCAGAATTTTAGCACGGAAAAATGGTTAAATTCTAAATAGTTTTGGATTGTCAACAAATTGATTCACTAAGATTCACTTCACATGGATTGAGATTGCCTCTGGTTTTCCTTTATTAATGTGTAATTAATGTTACGTGGTGAACTGGTCTACTTAGCAATAAGTAGACGTCCTAACCTTTTTATTATTTTGAGTGGTAATTAGTTCATTTAATTTTGCTCCTATATACTGTTTTAGTTGTGTTTATTTTGCCTTGATCCTGGAATCTCTGCTGTACACTCCTCAGGTAATATTTATGACATAAAGATGTCATCTAGGTGTCACGCTTGTTGATTAAACCATATGATGGTTTCTCCCAACATGGGGAGGTTGCTATTGTCTAACTGTATTATATATGTCTTTTCCTTTTCATTGCTGTTGTTCGTACTCTGAATAATGTTTAGTCAAATTAGTGAAAATGAATAAATAAAATGTTCAAAAAGAAAAAGTAGTCACCTTTTTGTCAATTATTGTTTTGGCTCCAGTTTAAACCCATAGTAAGAGAAACAGCCAGAGGTAGGAGACCGTATGCTCTCTACTTGCATTGTACTGCCTGGAAATCATTAATAAAGTGCTGGAGACAGGACAACTACTGCCTGTTGAAAAACTCACTAATTCACTACAATCAAATGAACCTATATTAACCAGTTTCTATATTGATTATGATTGAACAGAACTACTTTTTTGGAAAATGGGAGGAAAACAAGATGTAGGTTGAAAATGCCACAACTGTCAGTTAAAATAATCCCTTCTCAGTTCCTCTGGTCTCCCTGCTGAGTCAGAAGTGCTCAATGTGCCGCAGGAAATCCCCGCTCTTTCCCTGGAAAACGAAAGATGAATCATAACAAGAAACAAAAGTGAAAGCCACTGTCCAGTTTCCTGTTCGTACTGCTAGGGTGTCAGCTGTAAGGAGGGCGGGTGGGGGCCGGGCGTTAGTTGATTCTGGCCTTCAATCTCAAGATGCCCTCGGCAGACCGACCGAATAGTACACACACATAGCACACACGCACACCACACACACCACACACACACACACAGGACAGCAGTAGTTGAGCTGTGAACAGTGTGAACAGCAGGAAGGAGTGAGGCAGTAAGCTCTGCAGATATACAAACAACACAAACACACATGTATCAGTATAGCTGTCTGACTCACGTGGTCTGATCCTGATTGGCCAGATGAGGATGGAGCAGAGCGCCAAAGCTGCAACAACTGCCACGCCTCCCGTCACTATGACCATGACGTAATGGTAGAACCACACGCAGGCGGGACAGCACAGCACAGTACTGAGAGGGAGAAGCAGCAGTTCACATATTGTTCAGTATTATTAAACTCCCATTGTAGACCTCGTTCAACATGTGTTGGCAATATTGTGCTGAAAGCTGGGGGGTTTGCTGCGTCCTGCATTTCCCATGATGCAACTCAATAGCATCTTTTGTTTGACCCTGTCTGCCCATCTTTCAAATTCTACCCTCCCAATTTTTAATGCAAACTTTCTGTTCAAAATCTGTAGACTCCAAACCCAATCCGAGATTACCCTGATGACATCACCGTGACGTCATCAGAGTGCAAGAGGCGTGGCTTCACACGGAAATATCACAACAACTACTGGATGGATTGCCATTCCTCCATGAGCTTTTGAGTGAAATGTCTCCACAACTATCGACTTCCATCAAATCTGCTTCAGACAGTCAGCAAAAAAAATTACTTTGGTGGCCTTAGCTGTACGTCGTGGTTAGTGCTAATGAACAATTGTTAGCATGCTAACATGCTAAACTAACATAGTGGTGAACATAATAAACACTACACCTGCTTAACACCAGCATTGTCATTGTTAGCATGATGACGTTAGCATTTCGCTCAAAGCATCGCTCTGACTAAGCACATCATCACACAGAGCCTAGCATGGCTGGAGACTCCTAGGGATGATTCAGCACCTAATTTGGTCTGAATCAGCCAACCAGGCACCAGTCCTCCCTTTCATTGGAGTGGGGGTAGTTGGTTATGGGTGCTGTAGTCGGGGTCAGTTTTTAAAGAAACACGACCCGTCTCTCTCAAGCCAGGCGGAGTTTATGGACCAAATGATGATACTCTACCCAGTTGTGTCCTCGCTTGGTTTATTTTGTGTACCCAACTCCAATGACTGTCTGAAACAGCGATATCAAGAAGCTTTGTTTGGTTTGTGAGAGAGACAGCGGAGGTTGAGTGACCTGAAGAATGAATGAGGAGAGGGAG
>NW_023339796.1:20448622-20452222 GCF_004916995.1 Morone saxatilis | reverse complement strand
GTGTGTGTGTGTGTGTACTAACTGGCAAGGATGCAGGGCCTGAATGATCATCACAGCCACTCCGTTAGCCAACTTATCAGTGAAACTCATGGCTCCGTACACAAACGCTCCACTTTGCTGCAGAGAGAGACAGACAGACAGACAGACAGACAGACAGATGAAGATGAAGATAGTGGATGGAGGTTACATCACACCTCCCTCTCTCTCGCATCTCCTCTCTCTCTCTCTCACACACAGCTAACCGTCTGATCGGCGATGAGCTCGGCGGTCATGGCGAGCGATATGACCAGGATAGTGGCCGACCCCGCCCCCAGCAGCACAGCAGCCCCGTACACCCGCTGACCCATCTGGTCATCCAGCAGCACCCAGTAGGAGAAGGCCAGAATCAGCAGCAGGCCCACGAAGTAGGTGAGCTGGACCAATCGGAAGAGAGACAATGGCTTAGATACTTCCTCTTCTCATCAGCGTAGATACAGAATCAGACCATCACATTCTGATATTCAACACACTCCACTGTTGTTTACTCTGCATTCAGTCAGCTTTTCAGTTCTGCTCGTGTAATCAGAGCTCTCAGCTCATATCATTTATCTGTGGTCATTTCTGAGGCCAAAGTTAAATATCTTTATAAGATTAAATATCCATCATAAATAAAAAAGCGGCAATGAAAGTTTTGAAAACGATTTGAGATGTTATGTATAAAGTCAACAGCAGTCAAAACCCTAGTGAATGTGCTTCATCAGGTCTGTGTGGGGGTGGTTTGATCAAATTTCATCTGCAGTATTACTGAAGCATGAGCAAACAAGGGGCCTCAAAGGTTTTTGACACAGTCACTATATATCTTAATTAGGCATATTATATATTGTCATAGGATGATTAAATGATGCCTCACTGTGGTACATTTTTAAAGCCAGTGTTGGATGATGAAGATAAGTGTGGTAAAAAAGGAGACACACTCCTCCACGAGTATGAGGGGCTGTTAGATAGCAATTCTGGTGTATTTCAAACTTGTTTAGTTTATTACAATTGTAATAATAACATGTAATAAAAGCCGATGTGCTCCGTGTACAGCTGAGTAGAGCAACTGAAACTGCTGTTTTTATTATCTATGTACTAGCGCATTTGTCCCCAAGGATTAATATTAGCTTACACTGCACCCATTGCAGCCCTTTTCATGAACATTTTAACATCTAACTCATCTATTGAAGGTTTATTTCGACCAAACCAGCATTGGTGATTGTTGGAACACTGGAAAGACTAACAAAGACTGTTTTGGTGAATTTTATTTAGTTTCTGTCCCATTGTTTTGGTCTGAAATCAAATAAAGAATACAGGAGCCAGGCCGAGGTGTGAGGTTGCACTTACACATTTTCCAATTTGTTTACTGAGAGGTTTCATGATGAAGGAGGACAGGAATCCACTCATGTACATCACTAATGGGATTGTTGCAATGAACTTCTGTTGGAGGGAGAAAGTCAAACAGAATGACCAAACAATGAAGAAAGGCTGCTAAAGGTTGCTCTGAAACAGAATATAAACTGATGATGAAAAAGAATGATTCTGATTTTGTGTGTTACCTTGGGCAGACCCAGAGTGTTGATGAGATACATTGAGATGTAGGTCTGAGACAGATTGACTATTAACCTGGTGGACATGTAGAGTAAGGCCACCTGCAGAGATACACAGTAACACACAGATCTGTCAGCCAGCTTTGATACAAGCAAGGAAAAACACAAAATGTTGCAACTGTAAAGCTTCTGAAATAGGAAGCGCTAATTGCAAAAGAGCAATTACTAGCTGAGTAGCTTCAGGTGAAGTTTCAGTCAGGCTTGTTGGTACTGATACCAGAGAGTCAGATCTGGTTGTACGTGGTAGAATCTCCCTACCTGGTAAAAAGAGGGCTGCTGCAGCCAACATTTCCACTGTAGAAGAGACGAGGAGATCTGAGGGCGAGGAAGCAGGGGTCTCCGCTCCCCCTCCTCCTCCTCCTCCTCTTCCTCCTCCATCTCCCTTCTCCCCTCCTCTCCTCCAGCCCCCGCTCCCGCTCCAGCACTACTCTCTGTGGTTCCCAGGTGGAAGAAGAAGGAGAAAACAGCGCCGATGCCCAGCACGATCAACGCCAGATTCTGAAACACAACATAGCAAGATGGCAAGCTGTTTGTCTGTTCTTTCACTTCCCCAAACGGTGTGAATGCAGACTGTTTCAGTCATACCACAACTTATTATAAAAACACCAACATAAAAATACAATCTCAACCCCCTAACAGAAAACTGTCTTAGCCCAGAGCTCTGTAGGGGGGCCTGAGGGAGGAGGCATTCTGTTTTAATAAACAAGCTCTATTTTGAGGGGTTTTCTGGCACCTTACTTACATTTAAAGTACATGTCTTAATCATTGACACATTTAAGTTAAATAAATTATGATGATATGTTGTGACATTCAAAATATTAGTAGTTGTTTAGTAATTGCATTATTACTCATTATCTTGAGATAACAAAGTTTGTTTTATATACCAGGTTAATTTATCTCATTATTTCTCCAGAGATCATTTATCAACAGAAAACATCTTTTGTCACTGAAAGGTCTTATTGGGACAAAGCAGAACTGCACGCGTTTTAGTCACCTGAGCATCGAAAGACAAACCCTGGATCCTCGACTACTGCTGAGCCTTTGCTGTCCCTTGAACTTGTTTTCTTCTTTCATCTTTTATATTTCTAATTATATTTTCTTTTTTATTCTTTGTTTGTAAAACGCTATTTTAAAAGGACCATATACATTGTTTATATATGTATATGTGTGCACATACCTGGCCAATAAAAGAGATTCTGGCTCATAACGTTATTGTTAATGCACTAACCCTGCTAACCCTGCAATAATAGTGTCTTTTTAGAAAATATTTACTGTAAACCAAATTTTTTATATTTTTTCAGTGGGGCTGAGTTGGTATATATATGATGGACACTTACTGTGTTGCATACTCTACACTCTATATGTACGTTCGTCATTAGGGTCACCTCAGGACTGTGATCTGTTCACACTGGAATATGATATGGGCCACGTTTAAAAAATAATGTAAACAACCAAACAAAAACAAGACCTGAGGAAAAAATCTGAACTGAGCGAAAAGCTTTGCAGTGTGAACGGAGCCAATGACTGCATGCATGTTGCAGTCTTTGTTGCAAAACAAATACAGCAGTCTCTCAGCACATGGGTGTGACCAAATTAAGCATGGCGGATGTTCAAGGAAGGCTATCTTGTTTATCATGTTTATTCTATTTATTTACAGTTTTATCTTTTCCTTTTCCTGCTTCCAACTCAGTCAGCTGACTGAGGGTGCTGACAGCTAGGACTGATGTGTAACAAAGGCTTCAAATATTCCCTTTTAAAGGCAGCAGATAGTTTGCTATCAGGATTAATTGTGAACATGGCTGCCATGCTCCATATCATTTTAAACTTGAAATCTGTACAAAACAGCTGAACAGGCAGCGTGGATGATATTATTCGAAACTCTCTGCGATTGAACCTCCAGTTAGGGCTGCTTGATTATGGAAAAATCCATAATCACGATTATTTGGGTCAAGATTATTCAAACGATTCTTTTTTT
>NW_023339796.1:20445006-20448597 GCF_004916995.1 Morone saxatilis | reverse complement strand
TCTCAAACTGATCTCTCCAGTTTACGGATGTTGGAGGCCACTCGTCGCTCCATCTGGGACCCTCAAACGCTGCAGAACTTTTTTCTGTCCCCCCTTTCCCAGATCTGTGCTCGAATACACGTCCTGTCTCTGACGGTCTAAAGACACCACTTCTTTGACTCTCATGCTTGGTTTGGTGCCGTGACCCTGCACTGTCAACCCTGTGGGATTAGGTATACGAACGGTGTCTCGCCTTTCAAATCATGTCAATCAGCATGAATCTTGCCTACAGGTGGACTCCAATCAAGTTGTAGAAACAGGATGACAGCTTCAAAGCAGCGAGTGGGCAGCTAATTGTTGAGTTTCAATGGCAACAGGCTGTAAATACGCTTTTGCCCTTACTTGTACCACTAGTGCGATTTTTTCCATTTGTGTCTTCTTTAATAAAATTCTTGAGAAAGAATTAAACACAACACAGTTTTCACATTGTCATTATGGGGTATTGTGTGTAGAATTTTGAGGAAAAAAAACTTTTTTCATTTAATCCCCATTTTGGCAATTAAGGTGCTAACCATACAGAAATGTGGAAAAACCTGAAGCCGCGCTGTGAATACTCCTTCCGCGGATGCACTATACCTCACTTTCAGTGATTGATCACAGCTAAAAAAAACATACCCTATTATATTCCGTTTCTGACAATAGACTCCTCATCACATTTGTACGCCTGGAGGTAACGGCTGCCTCAATTAATGCGAAATTTGACTCATGTTTACGATTTTTGGGGCCAAACGATCTCAAAACTAATAAAATCGCAAACGCATTTTCTTTTTTCATTTCTCTGTCTGTGGCACACGTTCGTATACCAGTCGTGCCGTATTTCGCGCATCGCGTTACTCTTTCGTCGCTCCCCAACCAGCTGCCACTCTGCACACGAGTCATGCGTCCGGGTATACTTCGCCGTTCCCCGTCGACCTGTCGCACCCCGACAATGTGAAGTGCCACGGGACGACGTAACGGCAGGACTCTTCCTAGACCTGGCCGTCCAGCCAAACTGAGTGATCGGGGGAGAAAGGCCTTAGTCAAGATAGGTGACCAAGAACCCGATGGTCACTCTGACAGAGGTCCAGTGCCTTCTCTGCAGCATTCCACCAATCAAGTGGCCAGACAGATGCCACTCCTCAGTAAAAGGCACATGACTGCCCGCCTGGAGTTTGCCAAAAAACACATGAAGGACTCCCAGACTATGAGAAAGAAGATTCTCTGGTCTGATGAGACAAAGATTGAACTCTTTGGCCTGAATGCCAAGCGTCATGTCTGGAGGAAACCAGGCACCGCTCATCATCTGGCCAAAACCATCCCTACAGTGAAGCATGGTGGTAGCAGCATCACACTGTGGGGAGGTTTTTCAGCGGCAGGAACTGGGAGACTAGTCAGGATCGAGGGAAAGATGAACGCAGCAATGTAAAGAGACATCCTTGATAATATCCTGCTCCAGAGGGCTCTGGACATCAGAATGGGGCAACAGTTCATCTTCCAACAGGACAACGGCCCTAAGCACACAGCCAAGATAAGAAAGGAGGGGCTTCGGGACAACTCTATGGATGTCCTTGAGTGGCCCAGCCAGAGCCCAGACTTGAACCCTATTGAACATCTCTGTAGAGATCTGAAAATGGCTGTGCACCGACGCTCCCTATCCAACCTGATGGAGCTTGAGAGATACTGCAAAGAAGAATGGGAGAAACTGCCCAAAAATAGTTTTGCAAGTTTGTAGCATCGTACTCAAAGACTTGAGGCTGTAATTGCTGCCAAAGGTGCTTCGACAAAATATTGAGCAAAGGCTGTTAAAACTTATGTTACTTACTCATGTTATATTTTTTCACGTTGTCATTACGGGTTATTGTGTGTGGAATTTAACCCATTATGGAATAAGGCTGTAACATAACAAAATGTGGAAAAAGTGAAGCGCTGTGAATACTTTCCGGATGCACTGTACGAATCATTGGGTTTTTGTTACCTTAGAATGAGCTGTTTATATCTACAGAGGGAGCGGGTAGCCTTCCATGGCGTTCACTATGTTGAACTGCCATGTTACTACAGCAGCCCAGAAGGGACAAACCAAACACTGGCTGTAATTGGGCCTTTGGCCTTTTTTGTGATTTTTTTTTTTAGGCCACTGTAGTTTCTCCTAAACACTTCACAGCCCCTTCTAATTCCCAGCTTATCAAATACAGACACCAGAGGTGTTCAATTAGTCTGCAACTACACTGCTAGATGCCACTAAATCCTACACAAATTACATTTTAATAAACATCCCAATTTAATAATGCACAGTTAACTGAAAGAGGTAAAACCTGACGTACATCAAACGTGTTTTGAAACAGTCTGTGTTCCACTACCAACTAAACTTGTGTTTGCAATAGGAAGTCGCAGAAATGCAAGCTCAGTTTCATTCCATTATGAGCACCAAAACTGAAAACAGTGTCACCTGATCTGCATAAACACAGCCACAGCTCTCCTCAAGACAAGCAGGATGTTTTACTGAACCAGTGAACTAACACACAGGCACAAACAAAAAAAAAAGGCTACTGCAGGAAGAAAATGTTCACCCACTGTTAAACATTGTAAAGTGTCATGTGATTAGAGCTCACCCTGAAGATGGGGATATCTGCCGGTCCGAGAGCATCACTGAGCGGGTCGTCGCCCTCCCCGGCCTGGACGTGAAACAGCAGGTAAGCCACTGCATACACTGTGATGTTAGCTATCACTGTGAACGCATACCTGCACACAAGGGAGAAACTGCGTATTCAGGATCTGCAGATTACCTCGCTGTGTGTACTGTGTGTACAAATGTACCTGTATGCAGTGAGCTCTACTTTGGCGTGCTCACAGGTGACCAGCTCCGGAATGAGAGACAGGTGGGAGATCTGAGTGGCGGCCCAGCCGAACTGAAAGACGATGATGAATGGGGAGAAGTAGGTCAAGCTGGCCCACTGTGGGGTGAGGGTGTCACAGCCCAGGCACTGATTGAAGACGAAGGAAAAGGACAGCAGCACGCTCAGTGTACCTAGAAAACACACACACACACACACACAAGCAAACAGCATGAAAAATGACTTTCAGTGTGCTGTTTGTACTATTCCTTCCCAACTATTCCTTCCCATTCACACAAATGAACAGATGAACTCAATCATATGCATTTTTTTTTTTTTTTTACTTTTCTGTAATTTTTAACCCCATGTAGGCTGAAACAAAAAGCGATTAAATGACCCTTAACGCCTTAATCTTCACTTTATTGTAGACTAATAAATAAACAAATAACATGTCATTTCTGTTGCTAGGGCGTCTTGCGCATCAAAACAATAACAAAAGATGAAGTTTGATGATGTTGTGATGGGATCATGGGATCATGGGAGTTGGTGTCTTCACCACCATTGCTGTTATTGCAGTCAGGAGGTTTCTACAGGGAGCCCAGTTATCCACAGAGGTCTCCTCCTCTCCAAAACAAACTGATTAAAACCGCTAAAAACACTGAATAAAGCAGTTCCACCTTAAAAATCACTGTTTCTCCCACACTGTTGGACAGATAAAGGACGTCCCGGAGGGGCTATGAGC
>NW_023339796.1:20441498-20444906 GCF_004916995.1 Morone saxatilis | reverse complement strand
TGTGGCGAGGTGGTGGAGTGATGGGCTGCCCCATGAGCAGTTAGGGGTTCAGTGCTTTGAGCAATGATACCTCGGTCCAGGAGGTGAACTGACTCTACCAGTCCACACTCTACAGTGTGGCCCATGCTAGACTTGAAAAAACACCATTTGACCTGAACAGGATCAATAAAATATATGTTTAGTGTTCAGTATGGGAGCATAGTCCAAACAGCAGTTTCATAAAAAGTTACATGAATACCTTTTATGAGAGCATGCACATAACAGCTGAAGGGACCAGCTTTAAGACTGGACAACTGGACTGGTTTCTTCCTGATTAACCCTTTCCCACCACTGTTGGGCTGCAGGATTCTAGCAGTATGTAGAACATTCATAGACAACTGATATATTTATATAACTTTTAAAAGTGAGTGTGTAGTAATGTATGTATCAATATCCCCATTTATAAATGGTTTAGACTCTGAATTTTATTTTACTGTACTACATTAAACAAATCTGGATGTGACTGCAATTTTTTTGAATTTACACTTTATTGTTAAAGGGTATATCATTTCTAAATCTTGTGGGGCAGTAAAGTAAAGCCACACTGTAACACTATCTACCTGTCTACCTGTCTGTCTGTCTAGTTGACTTACCAACTAAATGCCACGTCTTCCTCTTGCCATAGTTGCCACAGCCAGGAGTTCGGTCAGACTCGTAACCAATGAGAGGCGTACAGATAGCATCAGCTATCTGCCCAACTAGCAGCAGCACACCTACAGCACAGGCACAATGAATTTAACATGTATTTAACATGGTAATATCAGATTTACATTGGATCAAGGCACATATTATTGAAGCTCTAGTTGTTCTAAATCCAATGGGAACAGGCATACAGCCATCTCTGTATCATACTATATTCTGTTGTTTTTTCACAAGGGGTTACTCATTTAATCCCATTGCAATACATTAAGGTCTGCACAATGGAAATACTGGATCAAGAAAAAGCAACAGATAAGCATTTTTCTTTATATTGTAACAGTTCAGAAAAAGTGTCTTTCAAGACATAAAGATCTGAAATTCTTAACCTATTGTTGAACACCCCTGGACTGAAAAAAAAGATTTAACCAAAATTTCAGGTTTGAATTGTACTTAGGCTCAGCTGGTGCATTTAAGTGCTGTAAAGGAAATAGTTCAATTCCACACCCATTAATGGGTTAAAACATTATAAGCAGGGTTACTGTATAGGACGCAGACATTGTCTAGATGTTAATACAATAATGTATAGATAGATAGATAGACAGACTAACCTGCATATTCGTTTTGGAACCCCAGCACTGAGTGGTAGAACACCAGTAGGTATGTGAACCACATGGAGGCACACAGGTCGTTGAGAAAGTGTCCCACCGCATAGCTGAGCCTCCTGAGGGCTGGCAGAGACCTCTGTGGGTCTGACATGATGGCTCGTGGGGGACTGTTTACACGACACGCGCCTTCATAAGCTACACTGACAGGGCTAAAATAAGTGCAACAAGTCAGCTAAAGTTTGACGAGTTTTCTCCACTTTGGGAGAAGTTGAACGAATAGAGCTGAATGACGACACACCTATTCTCGGTTCCCCTTTTCACATGTTCCTCCCTTTAAATATAATAAATATAATATATATGATATAATAATACTTATCGTCAGGTTTGTCCGTTCAGAAGGTTATATGTAGCTCCTGCGTGAGGTAGAACAAAAAGATACACCCTTCCATTTCGGTGTCAATTTCCTCTTGTAATCAGGTGACAGAGCTGTGTCAAAGCCAGGAGCAGGATCGAAAACCGAAACAGGATCGCACTAGGCGACAAAACGGGTTTCTACTACCGCATTTCTGCCCTTACATTACATTCAAATCAATAGCTAACGTTAGCTAATACAAATATGAAACGTCAGCGAGATGTTGTGTCTCAGCTTTCTGTCAGGTGTAACGTTAATTTAAGGATGTTGTTGAAAAACGGTTGAAAGCCCATTAAAAGTGACCTTAAGATTACACAGAAACCTCATGAATGCCCATTCTTCGTACGTGTAATGTTAAATCTACCACGGTACGTAAAGCAGCGAACAGCTCCATCGTTACCGTCCAGCTAACTGTCCACAAACGGAGAGCACATCTGGCCATGAAAATACAAACAGATGTAAACAACAACGCAGACCGGCTCTGATGATGTAGACAGAAAAAGCCAGAGGAATGCACCAATAGGAAAGCACTCGTGCTCCTCTCAGCCAATAGTGAAGCCTCTCGGGTTAAACTTCCTCACGTGACGGCAAGTGGGCAGCCAGTGTATATCCGGTACTCTGTCAGTGTGAGGCGCTGACAGACACTATATGTTTTAGTTTGTTTTTTTCTCTGAGTGCCCTTTTATCCATCTGATCGTATTACATATGATACATATATAATTCCCGCTTTAATCCGCTATGTAGGTTTTGTGAAACAGTCTCTAGGAAGAGCACCAGCTTTTAAAGCCAATCAGGCCAATAACTATAGTAACAGCTACCTCCACCAATCAGAGACGTCGCTGTTACACTTTAGGATTGTGGGTACTGTAGTACTCCTTCGTGAGATCGTTTTCTATACGGTCTTGTGGCTCCCTACAGACACATATACGAGACTAACACACAAAATAAAGTAAAGAGGAAAGCACATAAAGGGCTAGATCCTTTTTAACTCATATTCTTCTACTAAAAAGTTTATTGCATTTTTCTTTGTTAATAAAAAAAACCCACCAGGAAGTAATTTTTGTTGTTATCCATAAACAAATCCATGCACAATGAAAATATCAAGTTAAGAAACTTTTTAGCAGAGCTAGCCGTGTGTATCCAGCCAAAAGGCTTCAGAATAGATACATTGAAAAAATATAAAAAATAAAATAATATCCGTGGTTTCAGTTTCATCACAATATACACAATTATTGAATTGCAATTATCAAATCCAAATTTTTGTTTCATAACTTCACTGCACATGTGTGGCCACGCATTATTTTTTTTATCCAATGTCACCAGGGGGGCTCCGTACATATCGCTCCATTTGGGAGTTGGGGAAGATGTAGATGTAATATGATATATGATTAAATCATATTTAAGGCAAAACTGTTCATATGACAGGATAGAGCCACTGCCATGAACAAAGTAAATCACTGACCAAATGCCTTTCTTCATCCAGTGCTTGTTAAACAACGACTTGTTTTTAACTATGATATACCTATTATTCCATATTGGTGTGTTATGTGGGGTAACATTCAATTAAAAAGGATCTACTGGTGAAAAAGGAAACATTTAATCAGGTGTTTCTGAATAGTGAAATCACATTTAAGTAAAAATTGTATACCTCCTAATTCAATAATGTAGCAAGTCGAGCTACAGACTGGGTTCCCTCAGCACACAAGCAATCAC
>NW_023339796.1:20424954-20441398 GCF_004916995.1 Morone saxatilis | reverse complement strand
CAAACCACGCCCACCCCCACAAATAAATATGTCTTTGGGAATATGATACCTTTGTACCGTTGTTCCGAAACCAATTATTTGTCAGGCTTCCATTTATAAATGTTTAAATCAACAGCATTTAAGCGCCCCCATGTTCAAATTGTTTGGTCATCTCTGCTCTTTCAACCAGGGGTGTTTCCAGAGTGGGGCACTGACTTATGCAGGGGTGGCATCAAGTATGTGTCTCAGCTTTCCAGTCATTGCCAATTCATGCAATTCCAACACAGTTCATGGACCCCAGTGTGCAGAAATATTCAAATACACTAGAAATAACACATTTACATCAAAGACTTTTGAGTCATAGAACCCATTTTCATTTAGAGATCTTGAGGTCAGAGGTCAAGCGATCCCTTTGAAAATGGACATGTCAGTTTTTCCATCACCATATCGAGACTAACTCTCTAGCTTTATTTAGCCCTCTTCCCGACATGCTAGCATGTCATGGTTGTAACCAATGGATGCATTAGGCCATGTATTTCCATGTGATTGTTTTCACTATAGCTCGTTTGTTAAAGTCATACTGGTACAGTATACATTATGTGTACCACAATAAACACACATAAACCAATGACTCAAACTCTTTGTTTATACCCACTCCCTTTATTTCTTTTTTTTGTCCGATAACAATAATTACATAATAATGGTACAACAGAATGTCATGTGTACAGCCAATCTTCATTTATAGTAACACTGTAATCTATTCTCCATTTAAATGTGGCATTCGCATCTTCTGAGCCTGACAAACTTCTGATAATTCGTCTTCATTACACACATCATAACTATTCTCAAAATCAGTCATCTGTAATTCAATAATTTGCATTCAATTTAATCCTAAAAAATTCTGCAGAAATAATGAGTGTATAATCACCTGAAAATAAGAATCATTGTGTTTTTGTTACCATGAAATAAAGTGTGTTATCTACAGTGGAGTCATAGCCTGTTCGGTGTTAGTTGCAAGAGTTAGAAACTTCACTGCTAGATGCCACTAAATCCTTTAAAAGACCACTAAAAATACATATTGACAATAACCCCACAAAGTGAATTAACCAACCTGAACATCTACAATACAGCTACAACAGCTAAAGAACTTCCAGCATCTTTTTAAACATTCTTCAGATCCAGTGAGATTTCGGGCTCCTTATAGAGGCTGAGGTTTAAGTCAGGAATCTGTTGACAACCGGACAAAACTGGGATTAGTTATGATTTATACGTTGTCTCTGAAAACATCAAAATCTGATTTAAGGTTCACATTCCTGCTACTGACACAGCAGGACAAACTTTAGCTCAAAGAAAAGATAAATCATCAGTATGATGAAATTAACTCTGACTTAAACAACACATTCATCAATAAAAAACAAATTGAATTAAGGAAAGTGTGAGTCCTCCTCCTCAGGAGCCCTCTTTAATAGTTTGGGAGTTTAAGTCTTAACATGTTGGAACATTCATGCAGGGCACTTATTCATTCTGCGAGAAGAGCAAAATTCATTCTACAGACACACTTAAGACCAGACCTTTACTCCCTATCACTTTATACAGAACCATGTAAATAATCCAAAGGACAGCTGTCTTTACCCAATTACTCCAGGCCATAGTGATGAGGGCTTGGTTTTCATCAGTATACTTGGACCTGGAAGATCTGCGCTTCCTGCTACCACCTCCGCTGCAGCTCTGTGAGACAGAGAGGATGGTTAGATTTTAGGCTTAGACTGTTTCAGCTTTTGGAAGGTCAGTGCAGAATATTCAGCATTTTGTATAGAAGTACAGTATCTCTTTGGGATTATGTAGTGATAGCATTGTTTTTTTTATTACAACCTGCATAATTCTTTATTTAAAGACATTATAACTATTCTTTTTTATGATCTTTTTAAACAAGTGAATAAATTATTGAATTTCCCTCGGGATAAATAAAGTATCTATCTATCTAAATTGATACTCAGCTGGTACTCAGCTCCAACTACAAAAACAATGCTGCTCAAATATGAATGCATCAGTAATCCTGTCATATACTGTATAAAACATCATGAATTGAACCATTCAGCATAATGAGTACTTTTAATTCGCTGAAGTCCTGCGTAAGAGGCAGTCTCTTTACTTGTACACTACTTTACACTGTTACTTTACTTCAGTCTTTCCTTCAGCCCTGCTTACCACAGTACAGTTGTTGCCCTGTGTGAGGCACAGCTCCAGTTTGCAGTGCAGGTAAACTTGGCCGTTACCCCCAGAGAACTGGAACATGTTGAAAGAGAAGACATTGGACAATCCGTTTCCATTTCCCTCCACCTTTACCGTCTTGTCAGCGGGGTTCGGGCATCTGCTCAGAAACAGGAAACAGACATGATGACATCATCAGCAGTAAGGACACTAACAAAGTCACAATTTAGATTTTTTTTCTCACTTGTTTTTAATAAGGTCGTATCGCACAGTCCCATTAGGTGACGAGCTGTTGCTTGCCCAGCAGGAGTCGGTCACCACAGCAACCATTTTGGCATCCAGCCCATCCGTCTTCAGCTCCACCCAGATCTTCTGGCTCAGTGCAACCTCAGTGTCTGACTTGACAAGGTGCATGCAGCCAGAGTCAGTGTAGGTGTTCATCATCACACAGCAAATTGAGCCGTTGCAGCAGACAAATAATGATTATACATTCTGGACAAGAATACTTTTACTATGTGTATTTTTGGGAGAATTTGTTCTAGTGCAGAGTTTTTCTGATCAAACTGCCATATTTATTTCAAGCCTGGAATAGCAGGCAGAAATCAATACAATTTTATTTCGTCTGAAAGGACCAGACCTATGAATATTATATTACATTTCTGACAATTAAACCTCCTAAATGTTACACACTGGACCTTTAATTTATCTAATCCCATCTTCATCGAAAAAACACAGTGAAATGATGATCTTACAGCAGTTGGTGTTTGACCTCCAGTCCTCCCATGTGATGTATTGTTTCAGGCTGCAGGACTTGGAGTAAGCTTAAAAAAACTGGCAACCGACACCGTCCACCGCTGGGTATTTGCACAAAGTGTTTATGCAAGCGGTTATGAAGGGCTCTGGGTCAGCATGGCTGTGGCAAGCAGTGAAAGGTGCCTGCTTCATGAGATTGCAGCTGTTCCAGTAATGCAGTGAGGGAGAATGAGAGTTAATTACCAGTTGTGTGTGTTTAGCTTCCACAATCATTCCTGGTCATATGACAGAGTTGTGGGTCCATAAGAATGTATAATAAAGATGGCTTGTTCCTGTTTTAAAGATGACAGGAGTGTTTAGTGTGTTTTGCTGGATCAGTTCTTACTGTTCAGTTGTGCTGTTGCAGTTGATTGTACTATTAGTGGTGTCGTTGTGGTGAATCTCAGCTATGGGGTGACAAACACAACAGTACATTCAATTTGAAACCCATGCAACATAAATAAACAGGCAGTTTGGTTGGAGTCGTACCCGGCTGCACTGTAATTAGAGGACTTGGCTGCACTCAGGGTGGTGTTCTCGCTGGAATTAGTGGGGTTGCCACACAAACCCTCCACAGCCTGTATATCCCCTGGTGGACAAATCAATGAACTTTCAAAAACAGCTGTCATTCTTAAACTCAAACAAGATCAGCTTTGAAGAAGGTAAGCCATCATTAATCATCTCTTATATAAAGTTTTAATAAAAAAAATACATTGACAGCTACTGTATAGTTACTAGTCATAAGGAGTAAAAAGTAATACTAAAAAGTAGATAAAAGTCTGAGTTAATTATTAATAAGTAAATATCCTTCCTGAAAGCTGCCAAAGCTAATGAACATTAGCTTAATATTTAATAAAAATTTAAATCATGGCACAAATATTTTCTCCAAATAGGATTTTGTTTGATGTACCTGCCACATGTGCAGTGTTGCCATCAAAAAAGACTGTCAAGTTGGCAAAATGTATCTTGGCAGTTACCACAGTCTGGTTCTTGGAGAGTTCCACACCGTGAACCAGCTGACCCGTGGAGTTGAGCGTTAGTGCTTGGTTATCAACCTAAATCATGGCAGATAGACAAAGTGAAGGAAACACTGGCTGAAACATTACAAATACACATACATGTGCTTTGTGTGTGCTTGTTCCCACTTAAAGAAAGATCTTTCACAGCAACACTCAGTAAAAGACAGTAATGGCTGACATTGTAATTGTACTGTAAGGTTTCTGAACAAATGGCTGCGCAGAATTTTGGCATTTTTGCCATTGCCATTTTTGTTTGATAAAACATGAATTAATCAAAAGTTAATTCTAAAAAACAACAACTTGTAAACCCACAGCTGCAGTTCACAGGCCAGAATGACAGTGTGCATACATACACACTGCATGCCATCATTAATCATCTCTTCATATAAAGTTTTAATAAAAAATACATTGACAGCTACTGTATAGTTACTAGTCATTAGGAGTAAAAAATAATACAAAAAGTAGATAAAAGTCTGAATTAATTAATAATAACAAGTAAATATTTGTTTCCTGAAAGCTGCCAAAGCTAATGAACATTAGCTAAATAATTAATGAAAATTAAAATCATCTTGCTATGCTACCCATAAGTAAATATCATTACAATATATTGTGATATTGAGATAATAATGGTCATCAAATTGAGGTGGAAACAAGCCCCTAAATACACTGTTAGATGGATTTAAATGGATTGTGGCATCTTACCCGAACTCTTCCACCTTGCTCCAGATAGATTTTTACACTTGACCCATTCAGTGACAGTATCAAGTGGTCCAAAAACACCACATCTTGACGGCGTCGCTCAAGGAAACCTGCCAATATGTTGTAGGCAGAGCTTCCTTGAGGCTTCATCAGACTGTATACACACCGATCAGGAACAGAGTGGATGCTGCTGGAAAAATCGATGACAGTGGAGCCAGTCACAGTGCACACAGCAGGGGGTTTAGCACACCTGGTGGAGATGGAAAGGCACAAATATTCTGTCTTTTTATTTTTGAGAGAAAAATCCAAAGACCACAATGAGAGAAAGATGTTTTATCCTATGAAGACATCACTTCCAGTCAATATAAATTGGAGAAAAATGAATCATTACTGAAACTTTAAAGGGGTTCTCCACCAATTTTACCGGTCAGTAACTAAATACTACTCAGCCTGGGCAAACACTTGCATGGAGCTTTCTAAAGCTGTCCATAAGTGAGCAGTGCTGTTGTCACAATGGCAAATCACTCAGTGACCTTGGAATAAAGAAAAACTGTTCAACGTCACACACATTGTAAGACAGTTTTAGCATGAAAAAAGCTGTATTGCAACCTGTCCTTCATGTTTTTGAAGTGCAATGCTAAATTGTTGAACACTTTTAAGTTTTATAGACTGAAAGATGAATCAGTTGATTTTTTTATTTATTTTTTTAGAAACATAAAACAGATTATTCAGTAATGAAAACAATTGTTAGTTGCAGCCCTAATCTGAAAAATATCAGAACTTTCTCATCAAGTCTTTGTTGTGTCCTCAGGTGACATTTGAACACAAGTGCCACTTGTGTTCAAATGAACACAGAGGGTTCACTTCATTTAAATCAGTAGGCTGAACCTTTATTCAAACTTTATTCCAAATGTAAAGCAAACATATTTACGTGTTGTTGCCCAGGCAAATCTTGGATCCACATATACTGACAGTTTTGATGTCAGCAGAGACATCACACACGTGTAAAGTGCAGTTTTCTGCAACCCACCCAATCATTGAATTGGCCACATAAGCAACACCTGGGAGGTGAAGAAAGAAAGGTTATGAAATTAGTTTAGCATTAAACATCAACAAATGTACCACAATGATGGGGAAAAAAGCAATTATAACTGACATTCACACTTTTGTTTTGAGGATCCCTGAAAAGTCCTAGAGTCATCTTTGTGAATCACAGGATTTGCCTACCTGTGACTCTGCATCCACTTATGTCCCAGTCAACATTGACGGCAGAAGCAGTTGGAACCTTTTGTTGGCTCAGTGTGGTGTTACCGTTTTTTGTTTCCATGACCTAGAAAAGGAAAACAAAAATCAAGGTTAACAATGTAACACTGTACTAAACTGTGAGTCCACCTTTTTATATGTGCATAATTCATTTTCTCCCAATTTTATGACAATGAGAGCAGTTGTGACCTAAGCATCAGATGAGTCAGTGGACATATGACCAGAAAGCACCCTGGTAGCTCACTTGGTAGAGCTGGCGCCCCATGTACCAAAGCTGAGTCCTTGCTGAAGCGGCCATGGGTTCGACTCTAAACTGTGGTCCTTTGCTGTGTTATCCCCTGAGATTCTATGAACTGGAGTCTGAAATCACAGCCAGTTGGGATTAAGTCAACTTCCCATAAAAACAGATTGGTTAAATGACATAGGTTGCCATGGTAACAGACACAGATCAAAGGTTTGTCTTAAATATACTTAAATATACTTACAACAAATGGATTTATATAGCCAGTTTTTGCAGAGAATTTCACAGCTGTTTGTGCTCCAACATTGTAGAAAGAAACACTAACCTGAAATCAAAAACAGACAAGATACAGAAAATATGAGGACATTTATGATATGTATAATATTTCAGATTTAAACTTTGAAGTTCCCTTTGCCACACAATGTCTTTAAAATGTTGATTTTGTTTAAAAGAACAACATTAACAATGAAAAACATGGAACTGATGATGACTCACATATTCGGTCTCATTATCTTTGAACACAATGAAAACATGGCATTTGGAAGTGTTGGACTTGAAGTTTGGCAGGTCAACAGGTGCTGATTCATTTATTATTTGCACAGTTATTCTGTCTGTTTGGTCAATATCAGAAGTCCAAAGACAGTCCTGTGCGATGTCAGATGAGTTACGTTTGAAACAAACTGCACGATTGGTTAGATTTTTCGACACCTGCAAAAGAGAGAGACACCATATATGGATTATTACATTAATAATACAATTAGTGCAAGTCAATAACCACATCAGATCAGTTTATCATCAGTCCAAAAAGGTGTCATACATAAACTACAGAATAGACGGAAGCAGTTTTACATTGGAGAGAAGAGAGAGGTTCACAGTGAATTGGCGGGAAATTTGGAGATTGGTGGGCAATATTGGGTTCCATAACAAATCTATCATTTATTTGTATTTAATATTGTTATTATTTTTTTGATTTAACTATCCAATATATTCCATATTTATTTGTGTTTCATGTTCAGATGGACTAAAAGAATTGATGTTACACTAGCCTAGAAATTCATTATAATGAATGAATTCTACCAACTGCCAAACTTATAATTATAATAATATAAAATAAATAATATTGTGAAATGACATGGATTTACAGGGGAAAATCCCTTTGTTAATACTATATATGAACTATTACAATATTGTTTGAGACTTAAGTTTCCAGTCTTTATATTAAGATAAGCAAATAGTAAAGTATACTTGTATAAGTGTATTTCTACACTATGCTTATATTATTACTTTTACTTAAATAAAAGATCTGAGTACTACTACCACTGCAGACTGCTGCTGTAGCTTCATATTTACTGTACAGACATGAGTGATATCAAACTTCTTGTTTAACTCTCAGCAAGAAAATTAGAGACAAGCCTTTTCTCAGACATGGTTTCATTTTACTCACCTCAATTATTGAGTATGTACGTCCATAAAAACTAATGGAACAGTTGCTGATGTCCACTTCCACAGAAGCATTAAGTGATTGGGACAGAGAAAGGTCGACCTGGCTTGCAGCGACTACAGAGTGAATTTGAAGGAAAAAGAAATGAAAGACATCATACATTAATCGATCAAGACCAGCTTTCTTTCTTTTCATTCCCAAGTCACGGCTCTGACTTAGAATGGCATTTATCAACGCAATGACAAATGGGAGAACTTAAAGGTTAAGGCCCTCATCATCAAGTGGAGCAATTAACTAAATCTACTAAAAATGTCTTCAGTGTGTGAAACAAAATTACTTTACCTTACTTATGCTGATTAAATGGTGAAATGTTGATGTGCCCTTGTATTCATTTGTATTGATTTCATGGATGAGCATATGTTTCAAAATGCATTATTCAGGTAAATTCTGTATTGGAAATTTGATAATTCTAGACAAATCTGAAGGGGCATCTCACTTTTGAACCAACACTGTCACACCGTAATGAGGAAGTTCTTTTTTAAAATGATTTAGGGAAGAAATGTGGAATATAAAATTTCCTGTAGAGCCCATTTTTTTGCCTTAAAAATAAAGCTTTTATTGTAAAGGTCTTTTTTGCTTACCTGCCAGCAGGAGAAGCAGTGCACCCGGATTTTCCATGATGGAGTCCCGGCAGTAAACTGTCACAGAGCTGGGAGAGACAGTCCACACGATAATACAGTGATCATTTCAGTGATCAGTTCAAGTTTTCCAAATCATTTTAATAAGCAGTGCAATTTCCTGTTTCTTTAAAAATGGAAGGCACTGCATATTAAAAGTGTGTTCTGAATTTTCCTGTTAATAAACTGAGGAACCATGATCCATCTTTATAGAACCAGAGTGAGTCTAAAGATCTGCAGTCATCTTGTAAGTTAATAAGCATTGTCCACATGAAGCCAGGAAGAGAGGGATAGTGTGCAGCTTGTCTTACCCTCTGGAAGGTGGCTGGAGCAGCAGGGAGATGAAGCTTTGCAGATGGAGGTCGGTGATGATCCCTTCTTGATGTTTGAATTGCTATGTGAATTTTCCTGTCTCTTTTTATGCAGGTTTGTCTCCCTCACGCTCCTGAAAAATGAAGTAAGTTTAACAGGTTGTCAAGAAGATTTGACTCCCCAAACTGGCTTTTTGTAACCTGGAGCGACCCATTGTGTAACTGCACTATTATCAGTACACACACACACACACGTCAAATCTGAAAGAAAAAACACAGGAGTAAAATACTACTACCACCCCATCAATCCACTCCCAATGATGACCAAATAACTTCTGTTTACAGAAATCTTCTCAGAGTCTTGATGAAATATCATTTAGGCCTTTAAATTTCATTTAGGTGATAAAATATTTGATGTAATATGTAAGTTAGCCTACATTATTTTCAGTGCCGTGTTTGTATGTCTTTACGGTAATAAATCCCATGAATTTGGTTGTTTTAAAGGTGTCATATCATACTAAGTCATTAATCAGTTTATTTTTATTATACACATATTTATTAATGAAATGCTTTTTTGTCTTTGTTACACTTCTGGTCCTCCATATATAAGAAAATGTTATTTGTATGTTAATTGTTGTTAATGTTGACTATTTATCAAGAAGTTTAACATTTATTATTATAATCATTATATGCATAGGGATTATGTAAATCACCATCCTTAAGAATGTACCTGTATGACATTCTGTCACAGTGAGCTGGCCTGTCTATTTACCCTGAGGGCTTTCAGGTGCACCAGTCTAGTTGTTGTGTCACATACCTTCCTTACAGAATATGCAAAGCAGCAGGTTGTTTTTAGAACATTTCTTTATTTCTGACATTTTTTTAAGGACTTTTTATACTTTTTCTATTCTAAATGAGTAGAGAAAGGGGTCAACTCCAGAACCTGACTCGACTATTCAAAGCTTTAAATAAGTACTTTTGTAGGCTTGCAACTCTCTTGTAGTCCAATGCTTATTGTACCATATTTATCTTATCGTAAACAGTGGAATTCACTATTTGATGGCTCTTTATACAGTCTGAATTTAATTTCAATGGTAAAATCCTTGAATTCTTGAACCTTAGCTCTGTCACACACTGTCAAGTGTCACACACTTGACATTTCCATTTACTGGCAGACAAAATTATTGGATTTCGATATAAAAATTCAAAGAAATTTGTTTTGGTAAATTTGTTTGCATACATTGTTAAATGGGGGTACAATATGACTGGGGATGTAATCCTTGAGGGTTAAAAGGGCTTTTTTAAAATTCCATCTGGACTTTAAAGAGACAGATCTGATCTGAAGTATCTTGCACCTAAACTGTTCAGTGACTCATTGACAAGAAACTCAATTTGGAAGTTGATTCTGTGAGAAACTGTTAACCAATGTAGTGATCTGAGAACTGTAGTGTGTGCTGCTCTTTTTGCCTCCTTGTCACAACCCTGGCAGCAGCATTCTGGATCAGCTGAAGCTATCTGATTGCCATCTTAGACACAGACCTGTGAATAAATGCATGTACTAGTTTCTCCACATCATGTTTTGACATCGATGCTTGTGATATTTTTGAGGTGGTAGAAGGCTGATTTTGTTATCGATTTAATGTAACTACTGAAATGTAGATCTGAATCTAGGTGACACTGAGCTTTCTGGCTTGGTTTTTACTCTTAACAGACTGTTATGGTGGGCACAGACTTTAAGTCTTCACTGGCCCCCGAGGACAACAACAGTTATATATAAATAATACGTAATGTGCTTTTGTCTTCAATTCACTTTTTCATGCATGACTGAAATGTGCTTCTTCATCTTAACTGTCTAAATGGGAATCTGTTGAACTATATTGGTTTGGAGACAGCTATATATATTTGCATGTCATCTGCATACATGTGATGAGACTTTAAAACTTTGGTAATTTCAGCTAATGGGAGTATGTAAAGCTTAAATATTTGATCGGATATGTAAGCTAGCAAGCTTAAAGGTATCTTTTCTGGTTGGTTAGGGTTAGTGGAGGAATGTTGCTTACCCCATAGGGAAAATTATTTGGTTAGTCATATGAAAAATATTTCCTCAAGGGCTGTAAATCACTCCCACGGTCACTTAAAAAGAAAAGAACTTACTGCATTATTTAAAGAATAATGGCTGAGAAAAGTGAAGTACCAAAATGGACTGCTTGACGTAACAAAAACTAGTGTTTGTGATGGACATGGAATAATAGATAAGTTTGGGGTACTGTAACAGACACCTCTCCAGTAGCTGCTGGCACTGTTACAAAGACATCAATTTTTGCTAAATTGCTGCCATATAATCAAATATATTTGTCAATTTCCAATTTTAGGAGTTCCCAATGATGACCAAATAACTTCTGTTTACAGAAATCCTCTCAAAGAGTCTTGATGAAATATCATTTAGGACTTTAAATTTCATTTAGCAGATGAAATATGTTATCTGATTGTGATGGCCGCCCTAGCAGCCACACATTGAGGCAAAAGCACATGGTGGTAACTTCCATTTGTTTGATTATCTTTAGGTTTAGTTGTATTCAGGTTTAGAACATTGCACACAATTCACACAGATTTGGGAATTATAATACACAGTTTTATTGTCCATTTTTGACAGCTGTTATCTTTTTGGGTGCACACCAATAGTATACTTTCGTTGCTCAAATTTGGTGTAGCGTATATTTAGGTCATTCATTTTAGGTTATTTTCATTGCTTAATTCAGGTTTTATTTGAGGGACCTTTCTCCTGGTGCTGCGCTGAAGATGCTCAGTGAACTGACAAAGGAACGTGCTGCAAATCAGAGACGCTTAAAAGGGGTTGGCCGATATATGTGGCTACACCATGTTGGCAAGAATCAATGGGGGAGAGGCAGTGATTGTCTCCTTCTATTGAGTTTAGCTAGTTATACTTTCGTTGCTTCAAATTTGGTGTAGTATTATTTAGGTCATGTCATTTAGGTTATTTTCATTGCATTAATTCAGGTTTTATTTGAGGGGACTTCCTCCTGGTGATGCGCTGAAGATTGTCTCATGACTGACAAAGGAACGTGCTGGCAATCAGCGACGCTTAAAAGAGGGTTGGGCCGATATATGGTCGGCTACACCATGTTGGAAAAACTCAATGGGGAGAGGGGCAGTGATTGTCTGCCTTCTTTGAGTTTAGCTTTATTTCTGATTATTTGCTTTTTGGACGTTTAGTATTCCAAGTATTCACTTAGTTGTATTTCTGGCTGCATTATCTAGGATATTATTTGAGATATTAGGTTGTTGAAATGTTATGTTTATCTATTCTCCTGTGTGTCAACAGTGCCTGGATCAGCCTCCTAATTTAAGTTCCCAAGTGTCCAGTTGTAGTTTAGTTAGGTCGGTTTGGTTTGGTTGGTTTAGTATGTTTATGTAGCCTGAGTTAAGTTCTGTTTAGTTGACCTCTTTTATGGGCCCAGGACGTTTTGTATATTTTGTAACTTGATTATTTTCACATTTTTTTGTGAATGAAATGACTTTTTGTGAGAATTTAACCTTGACTCCTCATGCCTGCCAGCTTGGTCCCTGACACTGATATTTGATCTAATATCAAAGCTAGCTTACATTATTTTCTCCTTCAAACTTCTACTTAATTTCAAGACATTTAAAGACATATTAGATGGAGATGTTCATGTTAAAATGGCCTGAAATCCTTTGTCAGGTGAGGTGGTAGACAGACCTGTGAATAAATTAATGTACTAGTTTCTCCATATCACGTGGTAGAAGGCTGATTTTGTTATTGATTTAATGTGACTACTTAAATGTTCTTCTGTCTAACTGGGAATCTGTTCAACTATATTGGTTTGGAGACACAGCTATATATATTTGTGATGAGACTTTAAACATTTGGTAGTACAGTATGTAAAGCTTAAATATTTGATTGAGGAATGTTGCTTATCCCACTTAAAAAGAAAAGAACTTAATGCATTATTTAATGAATAATTTGGGGAGTAAAACTTCTTGATCTGCCCAGGAGCAAAAAAGCTTCAACACTCAACCAAAATGTTTACATTTATGAACTCAATAATATTTATTTTAACGATATACTTAATGACAGAGTTATGTTGTTTTTTTTAGATCCCTTTCAATTTGAACTTTTTATTGATGGATTCCTCTTTCTATTGCCCATTAAAATATCAGACAATGAATTACACTGTAGCCTAATTCTATTTATTTATAGATTCATAAATCAATTAGTACATGAGTTCATTAATAACTATTTTCATTATACATTCTTATTCATTTACCTTTTGATACACCGTCAAAATTGTTACGTGAATGTCCCTTCGCAATTAAATTATTAATTTTAAAAAATAAAATGTTTTTAATTTTTTAAACCAGCATCAGTCATAATCATACATATCAAATATTAATTCATTTTTAAAACGTTTTAACCCTTCAATTGCCATATTTTTGTCATGATGCAACACCATTTTATGGTCTAAAAAACACAATGATTTATTTTCATTATACTTTATGCAAACTGGATTATTTATGGTTGGATTATTGCAGCCTGGTATATGTGAAAGATTTATTTTGCATACTTCATAAAATGCTCACATTAAGGTCAATTCGAACAAAAATGTGCTCATAAAAAATTTAAATTAAAATTTATTTTATAAAAAAACCCATTTTTAAATCAGCATCAGTCTTAAGCATACATATCAAATATTAATGAATAAAAAAAAATTGTAACCCTTAAATTGCCAAGTTTTTATCTAATTATTTATTTTCAATATACTTCATATATTTTATTATTATTACTGGATTACAGTATTTATTGTTTGATTATTGCGGCCTGGTATATTTGAAAGATTAGCAGCAACATTTATTTACGTTCCCTCTATCAGCAAAAGCGGGTATTTTCTCCATATATGGTAAAATTACGTCATCTGGAAAAGAATCCCTCAGAGCACACACTTAAAAGCCACAGGTCTCAAATGAAGCAGAGAAATGAGAAGAAGCATGTTTTATACTTTTTATTCAAGCAGGATCCAAATAGTGATTTGAATGGGTTTCAATCTGCACATTTTTTTGCGTAGGGACATTAACAGGTCTATTTCAGTCCACGTTGTTTACAAAAATCATCAACAATATGCATGAACAAAGGATAAAATATGCTGGAAATTAAAAGCCAAAAACACAAAAATGTGCGAGGGTGCATCAAAGGGTTAATGAAATGCTTTATCAGTGTTTTTGTTACACGTCTGGTCCTCCACATATAAGAAATAGTTTTGTTATGGTTATATACCATTTAAGTTTAAACGTGATTTTTGTTTTTATTGTTATTATTATTATTATTAAGATTTTCAGAGAATTGTATAAAAAGTTCCCTTAACAGGAAATAATCTGCTCAAAATACATGCAAATCACTCGTTTTACACAAACTTACTACAAAGTTACTGTTTGGATTCATTGGACAGTTTTGAATATAATATAAAATATCCATAAAATATGTCACTGAGTCAGGGGTTGTCAGTTTACTATGATAGAAAAGGGGTGCCTTGTGGAAAAGGTTTAGGAACCACTGGCTTATAAAAGTGTCATTAAGTTCAGAGGAGCAGTGTGGAGGCATGTGTGTTACAGTCACCATCTTGTGGTGTTCAGAAGATGAGGCACTGAAGGAAAGCGAACAGATAGTTTCAATAGAACTACTTACATGAATTAATGGACACCCTGCAGCCAATCAGAATCGAGTATTTATGGTGCTATATGTGGTTGCCAGGCTCTTAACCAGATCTGAGAGAGGGTCACATCACCCTCCTAGGATTGGTGATGTGATGACATTAATGTTTCAAATCATTAAGCTTTCATTTCCAGGTGTTCTGGAACATGAAGTGAGATTACCAGGACAGGATCTGGGGATGACTCACAGCTCAACACTGTAAAAAAAAAAGAAAAGTTAAGAAGACTCATAATTTCAAGGCAATTGTCTTCACTGTTTTTTAAGTATTAAGTCAAATTTAAACTTTGAGTTTTAAAAAATGTAAATCCATGGAAACAAAAAAAAATCTGTATTTCAAAAATTGTTAATTGAGCTGTGAACAGGATTCATTATTCTGCTTCTTGAAAATTACATAGTTGCAATGGAAAGTATGAAATTATTAACCGTTGATCATTTTAATGAGTTATCTGAAACATTTTTGAAATACAGATTTTTTTTTTCCATTTAAGTTGTTCTAAAGAAGAAAAGTAAATTATCTTTTATTATCATTAGTTTAATTCAACACTTAAGAGTCTGAGTTTGACCAAAAACTCAAAAATGTAATGAAGACAAAACACCAGCATCTTCCACAACATCAACATAAATGATTATGAAGAGTGCCAGTATTATTTACACATGTAAAAAAAAATTAAGTCTGCATTTAACAAAACCTTATTTACATTTGTAAATCTTAAAAAACACTGGGGGCTTTTTTTGCTCTATAAATACCAATTTTGGTTTTCTAATACGTTGGTCTATGATCTCATCCATCATAAGCTGTACTGCGTTAAGGCATGTCAGCAAATGTTAGCATGCTAAACTAAGATGGTTAACTTTGTACACACACACCATTGTACTTCAGCTGGTCATGGCGATAGCTGTGCATGTGGACGCAGCAGCTGGTAACTCCTTCAAACCTTGACTATGGCAACAGCTGCACATCCAGATGTTTCTATTCCTTCAAACCTGTTGAATTGCTAAAACATGTATTACCTATGACAGAAACTGCCTGCACCAGTACCCACCGTCATCAGAAAAGGAAGCATGGGGGTGGATTAAAGAGATACAGACCTTGATAATTCACCGGCCAGATCAGTCGGAGGCCACTACAGTGCGTACTGTCACCCCAGGAGAAGAAGAGAGCTGGATGGGAGCCATGCTTGGCCAGCTTGGACTTAATGTCTGGTCTGGCAGAAATGGGACTCTCTCAGAGACTTGTGTACACATCTTTACAGAGCCCTGCTCCGTCGACATGCTGGATCAAGCACTCGACAGGCGGACCGTTTCGGAACCATTCCAAATGAATTACCAATTCATTTCATTTACTCAATAACCAAAATAGGCAGTTAATCTGGACTATGGTGGCTGAGGATCAAAAACTAAATCTGTAGCAATTTCACACATATTTATGGCTGTTTTTAAAAACTATTGTATGATAGTCAGCAGACAATTAAGTGTTCTAACAGGGCTGCAACAGTTATTTTTTCAATTAATCGAGTACTTGTTTGTTGTCTAAATGTCTAAATACTGAAAAATGGCAGTCAGTGCTTCCCAAAGTCCAAGGTGACATCCTCAAATGTCTTGTTTTGTCCACAACCCAAACACATTCAGTTTACTGTCAGAGGACTTAAGAAAGCAGAAAATATTTACATTTGAGAAGCTGGAATCAGAGAATATTTTTTTTGTTTGTTTCAAACCGATAAATCGATTATCAAAATAGTTAGCAGCTATTCAGTTAACTGACTAATTGTTGCAGCTTCCTCCTCAAACTCTGTGCTGGATCCTAGTGTGGCAATTTGCACTCTTACGTCTAACTGATCATCCACATTGTAACAAAACTGTTATCAAAACATGAAGGACTGACAAGACTTTTGGTATAAAGCTAAAGAGTTAAATGACACATTAAAACAGGGATATTGATATTGGTCATGATTCCCTTAAATAATGATCAGTTTTTATTTTGTTTGGTTGTTTTTTTTAATGGAGTTATTCGCCTTTCCATCCTCCAACCCAGAGAGAAAAAGGAAAAAAAACAAAACAGAAAATT
>NW_023339796.1:20423756-20424937 GCF_004916995.1 Morone saxatilis | reverse complement strand
AAAAAAAAAAAAAAAACATTTTGAGGAACACACTCGAAGCTACAAAACACAAACCTTTTGTACAACTCAAAAAGACAGAAAAAATAACATATTCCAAATTGTAGACAGTCTTTTTAGTTACAAATTAAAACAGGGGGGGAAAAAAGCATAGTTTTCACATAAACATCTTTTTTAACTTTTGATTCTGGTGGTTGTGAGGTTTTCCTCTGAGAGTGAACGTGTCTGAGAAGTACACTGAGGCTGATCCGTTGTGGGAAATAGACCAAGCCACTCACTGTGTACTTCCTACGACCCTAGGGAATAAAAACTTTATAGACTATGTGCAAGAGCTGCATCTTTGTGTCCAGGAAGTCTCTTTATGATGACCTCGAGAAAGTGTGCAGCATGTTTGTGTTTCTGTGTGTGTGTGTGTGTGTTTTGTGTGCACGTGTGGTCCGACAGTCTCATTGCCTCCCATCCTCTTGTAGTCCTCTCTTCTGTATATCTCCTCTGAAATACACTTCTCTCTTCCCTGAACCAGTCAGTAAGGAAGAAAAACAAAAACCAAAAACAAAATAATAAAGAACTAGCCAGTCTGCCAGTAAACCAGCTTAATCAGCCAATCGGCTCGCCTCTGACAATCTGCCAACTGTTTGTTTGTCATCACTTGTTTCCCACAGCAGTTTGTGTTGATCCAGTTTCAGTTCAGTTTGTGACCGTTAATACATGAAGACTCTACCGCTGGTACAGCCAGTCACCATTTAAAGCTCCGAGGTGGAACAGCAAACACGTGTTACTCTGTCTCAGTCCAGAGCAGTTGAAACCAGTAGATCAGCTTAGCAAACACACTGCATGGTGGTCCAGCCAGTCCAGCCAACCTAAGGTAGACCAGGAGACCGCCAACAGCAGAGGATGAGGAGGACTGAGAGGGTGAGGGTGGGGGTGGGGGTGGAAGGGGGCTGTATGAAGAAGGCTAGAGACAGAGAGAGAGAGAGAAAAGGAAGAACAGACCAGGGTTTCTCTCTTGTCTCTCCTTTTTACTTGTGTCTTTGGAGAGCTTTCCTCTTCCTCCTCTTGAAGAAACAGCAGCACCTGCAACACACAAACCATCATTAACGGATAGATTCTTTCAAGGGGAATCCGACTGAATTTGACCCAGTGGCAGGGATTTTATATATATATATATATATATATATATATAT
>NW_023339796.1:20413717-20423656 GCF_004916995.1 Morone saxatilis | reverse complement strand
TTTTAATGCAATTATTCAAGTTGAGCAATTCAGATTCAGTTCTAAATGATTCAAATTCAGTTTCTACTGGCACAAATATCAGCCCATAGAAGAGTTGCAGGTCCTGGCGCTCTACTCTAATGTGTGTCCTTACTTGGTATCATCAGCCACTTCCACCTCTGCATTGGCTGTGATTGGTGCGTTGGAGTGCCCTGCGGTGGGATCGTCTGTATTAAGCTCCCCATTGGTTGAACTCATCACCTGGAGGCGGGGAATGGAAGACAGAGGGATGAGCACAGATGTACTGATGTCCTATATTAGAGGGATTCAATTAAAAAAAACTTACATTACGTCCACATTAAGTGAGATAAATCTGAAAAACACTGTTTATGTGTGAAAACCACATGCTTCCACACAAGTGTTTTCTGGTCATTTTGTAAAAAGTCCTTTTTTATACAGACACACCAAAACAGTAGAAAACTCTTCTTCCTTACAGCCAAAAAGCAATGTGACAAACAGAGCCCAGGTGAGTCTCAGCAACTTAAATCTGTGTCCTGCTCCCCATCCTCAAAGGAAAAGTTTTCAAATGTAGCCAGCTTAATGTGGACGTGGTCTTAGTAGTCCATAAGAGCTGTGACATCCAGGGTAGACACCTAAACAGGCATTGTAAACATTCACTTTGCTGCCATGCAAAATAGCGGCACCTCTGCTTAAAGGTCCAGTGTGCAGGATTTAGTGGCATCTAGCAGTGAAGTTGCAGATTGAAACTTACTGAACACCCTCACGTCTGTATTTGACGACATGGGAATGATAACGGCTGAGAAGTATGTAGGAGAAACAACAGTGGCTGCAAAAGGCCCTATCTACAGTGAGTGTGACCCACAGGGTGTGCAGATAAACACAGGTCAGGTAACAAAAACACAATGATTCCAATATTCAGGTGATTATACACTTTTATATTGCATTTTGGCCAATAGAACCTCCTAAATGTTACTCACTGGACCTTTATTGATGGCTGACTTACAGAATTTATCACAAAAAGCAATGACAATTTTATGACTTAAATCTTTTAACTGAACAGCTCACATACATGCTAGTACAAACTTGCGATTTTCAGTTCCTTTAAGCATCTTAACCATTAAACCCATTGTCTTTTCCTTTTTAAATATTTTCTCATCCTTTCAGTGCACAAGCCACTGAAATTTTTAGTTGTTTTTTTTTTTTAAATCAACTTTGCAAAATCTCTCTCACTTCAAGCTTAAAATGCAATACATAAATGGCAACGCCGCTCTCCAATAGAAACTTTGTTCAAAAATCAAAATCTATCAATATACATATTCAATACAAAAAAACTGGTCTCTTTGTCCCCCTTATGTAAAACACTGCTCCATTTAAACATATTGAGAAATATAAAGAGGTATGTTTTCACTAACTTGTAACACATTAGGTCAACAAAATCATTACACTGTTAACTTGCTCTGTGTGTCACTGTAGGCGAAATAATTACTTTTTTGACACTGGTGTCTAGTTTATACACATAATTCCTGGTTCCTGTTATTTTCCCCAGCCTTCTGATTCTTTGTTTTAATGTTTTATTTCCTCGCAGACTGCATTACTAATACACTTAGTATTTGCCACAAAAATCCCATTAAAGTCACATCTTTGATAAAATCTTAGAATACATTAACACACTACTACCAAATTATAATCCTCACAGAACAAATTTCATATAGAGCAGGTCTAGACTGTACTGCTTATAACTTTATTTACAGAGACCCAACAGTTCCCACCATGATCAAGTTCTTGGTGACAGTGGCACGGAAAAACTTCCTTTATAATACCAATAAAGTAAATAGTATGTCAGTTATCTTGAATTTGGTACATTTCACTCTGCGAGTATGCTGGACACAAACAATGAAACAATATATGAAGCATGATGCTACTTCTTACAAAGTAAGCCATGGCTACAAGGTAGAGATGGTAATGGGAAATTAGATATGTATGTATGCACAATTTTGTGCTGGCTAAACGTTGTGTTGGTTATTTCCAACTCGTATATTGGAGAAATAATCTCCTCTGTTTGCCAGCACCGGCACAAATTACGTGCAAACGCTGATGTGACCCACACAGCAGCACGGACAGTAAGCGGCTGTTCTGCCTCTCACATCTTGGATGAGAAGAGAAACAGACTGAGCTGCAACAAGGCAGAGAAGGGCGAAGAAATAACAAAAAACAGTGGTATGGGACAAATTGTTATTTTAAACATCTGTATTGGCCCAGAATTTCACAATCAGTGCGTCTTTACTAGATTGTAACAGCTGGGGTGCTTTTTTATGTCAAGCAACATAGGAAAACTACTAGTGCCTCAGAATGCATTAAATCCTAATCTGTTTCCACATGGATTACTTCAAGTAAATTCTTAACAAAAATCTAAATTCACCCCTGCACTGTGGGCTGACCCTATGCCAAGTCAAAAAAACTTCTCAGCCATAAGTACCAACTTAATTTCTGCTGACTTTCTATCTATCATAATAGTCCCATGTGAGGTAATTATTGAGGTTGTGAGGAAACAGACTTGAGGTCAGCCCTGCTGCAGAGACAGAGGAGGTCATGCAGGCAGACGGATAACAGGTAGGCAGACAGACAGGAAGCCAGCAGAGCTAACCCTTCCTCTCAGTACCTGGACAGACCCGCCCAGCCTATCAGCAGTGAGATGGGAGCCCAGCAGCTCTCGATTGGTCACTGGAGTGGGCTGGGACTCACTGCCTTTCCCCTCTGGAGACTAGAGGAGACAGGAAGCCAATCGCAGGAAAGACGAGAAGGGAGGAGGAGGATGGCGAAAAGGACAAGTGAGAAGGAAGAGGAGGGTCGCCACGGAACGGGGAAGAAGCAGTGTGGATTAGAGTGAGAGAAGAAGGAAAGGCAGTAAGGCGAGGGAGAAGTGGGGAGACAAACAGATGGATGTGAGGAGTGGCGGGGTGAGGAGCAGTACGGTGAGGAGAGAATAAGCAAAGAGTAAAAAGGAAAAAGAAAAGAAGTAGTGAGTACAGAGTCAGTATTTGGTGGAGGAGCAACAGTAGCGTGAGCACTCAAGTGTGCAGTACAGTGAAAGTGCACAGGAGAGTGTGCACGTGTGGAAGCCCCATGCAAAAGGGGAAGGAGGTGGTTTGTTGGGATTAGACCCAAATATGCCTGCAGTGTAACCTAACTACTGGTGCATTTGTGTTTGTGAATGTAAATGTAAGGCTGGGCGGTACAACTGGTCATTGCTCACTGTGAAATACGCAAAAAAATACTGATTGGGAAGTAGCATTTGTTCTGGTATAGAATGAATTTTTACGTCACAAAAACCATGGTAAAACCAACACATCTGAATACTAAGAAAATGGGGAGAAACTAACACAAATTATGGTAAAAAAAAAAATGTTGGTGGACCAAATGGAACACACACACACACACAGCGTCAGCTCCGAGCAGCCAAAAGACACGAGTCGCGCTGCTCCCTGTTTCCATCAGCCTTCTCTACACACATCGCAGTTAGCTCTGTTGTTCCATTATTTTCACCCCATTCACTCCTGGTATTAAAATGATATTTTTAATGCATTCTTGTTATCCTCGTTGAAACTGGATCTCTGTCCTCTGAGCAAAATCTCTGAGTAACTAGAGAGGTGGCAAATCAGCAGACTTCCTTAAGAAAAATAAACATCTGTCAACTTTATTCCTTTCTTTGTATAAAAAATATTTTGTATAAAAAATATTGTGTCAGATTGTCTCGGTGTGTTGCAGAACTGGCTTGTCGGCGACTCTGGGTGTAGATAAATTATTAGCCTTGTTAATAGCTGATCAGCTGCACAGATTAGTCACACACAGTTATTTCTTACTGTATATCATTCATTTCCACCCGTATTGCTTTTCAAGCAGTTCAGTTGAATAACACATCTTTTGGCAGAGAACAGACGGACTACGGTTATTAGAGTGTCTATTTCCACCTTCCCACTTGCTCGCTCTCTAAATTTTAACTCATACTCAATGTTAGCTAAAAACAAATACGACATGACCTATTCGTTATGTTGTGCATTTTGTGTGGATTGTGTTTACACCTAACGATAAGGTCCACACACAATGCAAGCCAGATGTGGACAGGCAGATCTGATCGCATTCAGATCACAGCGCTTTTACACCTTTCATCAGCATACAGTTTTCCTTATGCGGATACAGACTGCATAATAATACCAGGTGTAAATGAGGTCTGTTGGTCCTGCAATGCTCTGCTGTACAATTACACAGCTAAAAAGAAGTGCAGTGATTCGACTGACAACTGATGACTCGATTCATCGCCTTGTATGGGGCAACCCTACATAATACACAGTACAAGTATATCAACTTTAGAGGATACCGCCCAGCCCTTTGTGACAGCGTAATGTGTGGGTTACTTATATGAATATGTACATGAACTAGTGTTCTGCAATATCCTATTTTGCTGACACACCATGAAAACCATTTCCATTTCATACTATTTTTAATAATAGTACAGAGCAACTGGATTTCTATCGACACACGAACACAGTGCTTACTGTACACTGAGGTATTCTCCTGTCCCATGAGTTTTTCCATGTTTTGTGTAACAGCATTTTACTACAGATGCAAAAGATATGTTTTCTGACACTGGTCAACAGAAAAAAAGGCTTTCATGTCAAACTCCAAACACATGTTTGCAAACTGATCTAAATTAAAGGAAAACGCCAGGATTATATTGTGCAATGTCAGTCAGTCAGAGACATGACACATTTGGGATGAAAATATGCACCATATGAAAATATATATAAAAACATGATATTGCAATTATTTTGACAGATATTGTGATTGCAATATGAACACGAATCACAAATCACAAATTTAATTTTCACCAAAAAACAAAAACATTAACAAAACATGTTGTCTTAAATGTGGAGAACAAGATTTGTAGGCCAGGGCATCTCTGTAGAACTACAGTACTTCATTATAATGTTGTTTTGTCTCACATTTTACCTTTATAAAATTGCACCTGGCCATATTGTGATTATGCAGCTCTAGATGAAAATGAATGTCAGACACAATTTTTTTTTTTTTTTTAACCCTGTCTAGATTTTCACTGCCTTCTCTCATCTACTTTGAAAGTTTTGTTTCTCCTTTACAAAGTGTAATACTGTGCTTTTGTGTGTTCAGTTATTTGATATTTGTAGAGTATACCTGATTAGCTATCTACCTGTCCCTGCCAAGAAGCTTGTGGGTTATGGTACCACAGCAACGGAAAGGACATTTGCTCCCTGAGTTTGCCCTGAAGACAGCACTTCTCTCAAAGCTTGGTGCTATTGTGCAGGGGTATTTATGTTTCTTGGGAGGAGGCATTACCTAAAAGGCTAAAGTCAGGGAACATAAATCTCTTGTGCATAGTAAATACCACAGATTACACTAAAGACATAATTACCTACAGCCTTCCACAAAATGAACAGCGGCATGTATCTGTGGTTATCTTTAGGCAAGTATACAGTAAATGCCACTACCCAGAGGTGGGTATATGCTGTGTACTGTCTACCGTGTGCTCCGTGTGGAAATGGAATCCACTATAACTGCTGTGTATCCAGTGCGACTACAGCTGCCATCCTCTGTTATAAACTTTCCACAGCAAACTGTTGAGCCTACAGGGTATGACCAACATACATACTTTTTTCAATACCACTTAAATAAAATGTATTTTAACCAAAATAAAATACATTATACATTACAGTACAATTACTCACTTCAAAGGAGGAAGCTGTTCAAAGACCAGGGAGCAGCTGGAGAAACTGTTTTCAGTGCACTTTACTCAATCTGGATAACTGGACTAAAAGGAAAGAAACTGAATATCTGCACAGCATTGGACGATATAAAAACTGTCAATAACAAATAGTATGGCAGCAATACGTTTAGTAAAAGAATAAGAAAAAGTGAATGACTGGGGTGGGGGGTGGGATGTTTATGGTACTGGGAAATAGTGACAGAGTGAGACCTCTTACTGTCTCTGTGGTAGAGACCAGTTACCCTGGGTCAGACAACAATCCACCTTCAACTTCAGTGTGTTTCTCCCCTTTTACCTGCCGGCCTGTAAACCAGTCCATGCCACCTGAAACGCTCTCCACCTTTGGTGACGAGAGGATGTGCCGCAGCTTCCATCCGAGTAGACCATGAGGCTAACGGACTAACCAACGAGCAGATACAGGTTAGCTGCACTGGCTGGCTAACTAGCAGCACAAAGTTCATTTGGTTTTTACTTCATTCGGTTGGTACCACAAAAGCATCGAAGTTCGGTTCCCACCCTACCAACACTCAGTGTGTTCAAGCTTTTCTGTTGATCAGTGTCAAAACACGTCTACTGTCCACTGTGACTGAATTTAAAAATACTTTAGCTAACAATAACTATACTACATGAATTATGAAATGTAACAATGCGGACTTTATTGCAGTTAACTTTTGGTGTTAAAATCCTTAGTTCAGACCTCTGCAGGACTGGCTGTTTAAGTAGAGCAAAGAAAGTGACAAAAGCTGAGAGAGCAGCACTGTGAGTGAGACGCATGGCTGCTTCACGTGGCTGACACACAGTAAGTAGACTGGGACATATACTGTATAAATTATTGAATGTTTGGCAATTATGTACTGAATCTGTTCCAAATACTCTGACTCTACTTAAAATCACAAGAATGGCAACACTAACATGTTGCATATTTGTTCAGAATGAGAGTGCGTACCTGATTTTTGGTCTGCGGTGCTTTCTCTCGGTTGCTCGTCTGAAGTGGAGTCTCGCTGGCCACCGGACCAATAGGAGTGGGCTAAACACACATGAAGTGAGGTCAACATGGGATCAGAGTAAAGAAATGCACAGATGGTTACATGACGATTCTTTATGTGGACTTGATGTGCTATTATTGAGCTTAAGACCATTCTCCATTCCTAAAACAGCTTTCCTGATTTTACTTAAATTTTAATCTTTTAATTTCCCTAAATGTTTCTTTTTCATATTTCATATTCTTTATCATGTTTTATATAATTGGAAATTCCTTTTCAAACTGATGAGTTTATGACTTGTTTATTTTTATTTTTTGTTAAGTACTTTGTACAGTGCATTCATTTATTATTTTTCTAAACTAATTACATCAAATGTAGCAGCCTGAGAGTGCTGAATGTTACAGCATTGTGTACTACTAGCTCACATTATTTGTTTTCTGCTGACCACATTCGATTAAAACTTGGAGGAGGAAGTGACTTTAGGTCTAAGTTAATGACTTCATCACTTCCTGTTTACACAGTAAATGAGTCATATGATTATGTATCACTACTGAACTGACCTCTCAGCATCGACCCTGCTCCAAACCTCTTAAGGCCTCTGCACACCAACCCGATTATTGGCCGTTGGACGTCGTCGGACAGTCGAATCGGTTTGGTGTGTCCCGTGCCGTCGTCAGTCAGCGTCGGCGTTCATTTTGGCCGATTCGACATGTAGAATCGGCTCAATGACCAATCTGATTGGTGGAGTGCTAGCCCTTGACTAGCGAATCAGTGAGTGCACGAGAAAACCGGAAGTGACGATGGTAAACAACGCCAGTATCTTGTTATTATTAGCCATCGTATTTTCCGTTCGCGAGTAATCAATAACGATCCTTGTTGACTACTATCAACACTCTCTGATGAAAACAATGACTGACGACAGCGTGCTCTGTGTTTACTAGGTCTAGAGTGATCCGTCATTTCCGGTTTTCATTTTTTTTGGGCGACAACACAGATTAGCGCCGCCTGCTGTTATGGGGACGTATTACGCCTGGCGCATGCGCAGAACGTACGCTCCAGTTGGCGTCGGTTTGGTGTGTTCGGAGGCATTTTTTTGACCGACTCGAGGAGACGGGAGCCGACTGATCAGTCCGACTGCTTTTCTGCCGACGGTCGGCCGTCGGGTTGGTGTGAGGAGGCCTTTAGGCTATCTTAAATGTGGAGAGGGTGTCAAGATGATAGGCTAACAATGCAGATGTATTGCTGTGCTATTGGATAGATGTGACCAGCTGATGAGAACAGTTGATATCACGATTGACAGCCCCAGATAATGACAGCAAGGAAATTATGGCTGAGATAAGTGAATGTAGGATGGAAAGTACTACAGGCCTACATACAAAGAATAGTCTTCCTGAACGTTTGCTCGAGATTAATTAGTTTAACTTGTCTGAAGGCTGGTGTTCCATTGCCCCAGCAGAATTTTTTTCATTATCAATTAATCTATTCATCACTTTCTTGATTAATCGATTAGTTGTTTGGTCCATGTCAAATGTCAGAAGATGGTGAAAACCATTACTTTCTCAAAACCCAAGGTAATGTCCTCAAATGTTTTGTTTTGTCCAGAACCCAAAGATATTCAGTTTAGTGTTATAGATGACTAAATACACCAGAAAATATTCACATTATAGAAGCTGAAATCAGATCACAAATATAAAACACAGGTTGTGCAAAAGGGTATAAAGCACACCTCAGTCTACTGTTTTGTAGATGTTAAAGAATTAATGATTCAAGGATTTGTAGGGATTTATTTTTACTGTCATTTAAAATGCAGGGTTGTATAATGAAATTCAGTGCTCAAAAAGGATATGACTGAGTTTGTTATAGAGTTTAATTTAATAAAGCTGTGATATTTGTATCACTGTATTGTATGTTTTTCTTGTCTCTTCTAAGATTTGACATGCCATCACAGGCTATGGTATACATTTTCACATTCATAACATTTAATCTTATACTTCCTGTCACCATGGGTAGAGTAAATAACCATCATGCTATCAATGTTAGTCCTTCATACTACCTATCTAACCTGCTGTTTCCTCACTTTATCCCTTCATGCTATCAGTGGCTGGGACAAAAAGCAAAGCGAAAGGTGAGTTATTGCCTACATTTTCTTGCTACATGATTTATGTTGCACACAGTTCCCAATAAACAATGTTTGGATCGCCCTTTTATCTCCCCCAAGAGCCCAGGAAGCATTAACATACACTGCTTGCTGCAAAGCATTCTGGGCATTTTTTAACCTTCATTTCTTTAGGAGAGGTTTGCTGAACATGCTTGCTCTTTCTCAGATACAACCTGCTTCACATATGTGTAGATTCACATGTTCACACCAGGGAGCTGCCTGCCTCACCCAGTCATGCTTTTCCTCTATTTGGCCACTGTGCAGCTCCACTGGAGCAGCTGGGGGGTTGTTCCTGGTTCAAGGACACCGCAGCGGTAGATGAGGGAGGAGAGTGTTTCTCATTTGCTTTCCCAACCCAGATTTTCCCAGACATACTGTGCAGTCAAACGGGAGACCTTCTGGTCACAAGCATGCTTCTCATACTTTTTATTTTACCGCTGCCCTGCAGTAGTTAATGCTTTGTCCTGATATTTGATGGTGTAGGTATTCACTTTGTTGCTATTGAACCTGATCTGTTCCCTAATAAATTGTCATTTTCAGATTCATTATGCACCAGGCGTACAAATCTAGTACTAAGGGTGTTTTTTTCTCTTTTTTGCTGCTCCCCCACAAATTACTTCAACCTTTTGAGAAAAAAACTCTACTACAGAATATGTGATGATTTACAGACAGTTTCTCTTTCTTTTATATTGAATATACATGTTCTGTTATTGCTCATGTTCTTGGTGATACTACTGTAGCATCCTAACATCATTACCCCAGTGTCTCAGTGACTCTGCCTGTATGGTTATTGATGCCACTGTTAGTGCTGTTACTTATGGATTCTGTAAAAAAAAAAAAATGTATTTGCTAGTTGTTTTGTCTTGTCTGCTTGACTTGTTTTTTTAAGGAAATTTGAGGAGCATACTGTATTCTTTTCTATGTTTTACAGTGAAATGAAATCCTAACATGCCTTAACATCATATACTCATGCGTTATTTATTATTAGGGCCCGAGCACTG
>NW_023339796.1:20411960-20413617 GCF_004916995.1 Morone saxatilis | reverse complement strand
GTTATCGTGACAGGCCTAGCTGCTCAGCGGGGCAGTACACACACTAAGCCGAAGAATGAGTGAAAGGAAAAACAGCTGTATACCCCATGTATCTTCTCACACAAGTGTGTTATCAGATTGCTTAACAAGCTCTTATTTCGGTATAAGAGAGAAACTTGAATTCAGAAGGTGTACCGTTGTATTTCTCTTTTTAATGAGAAAAATATGTCTTATGTGTATATGTTTTCTTTTCCTTTGTTGACATTTGGTGGCACTGTGCCCATCTGCGTTTTGTGAGCACACAATTTTTATTGGGGTGATTCTTAATCCTGCCTATAAAGCACTAATTGGTTCAAATAGAACACCAGAACCATTTACATCGCTGAAAAACTTCAATTCAGAGGTCTGGAACCATGTGTTAGTTCTCCTCTTTTTATTACTAGTTAAATATCGTACGTGACACTTCCACTTTCCTGTGTGTATTCGCATTACTGCTTCTCTTTAAATTAATCTCTCTGCACGCGTCACTGTGTGCAGCTTTTTATGCTCCCCAGAATTGTCTAATTAAGAGTTATTATAAAGAACAATGAAGCAAACTTTTACAAGGCCTTAGACATCTATGATTTGGGCTGTAGTGGTACAGCACGAGGTAACAGCTCACCTTTCCCCAGGTGTGTATTGATGCTCATATATCTAGCAGTTCCAGTCAGACTCTTGTGTTCTCTGTATGGGATGTGTTTCTTGGTCTCTGGGTCTATGTATTCTTTCGCCAGGCCAAAGTCTATGATGTGGATGGTGTGTTGCCGTTTGGAGCCAGGTCGGCCCACCAGAAAGTTCTCAGGCTTCACGTCTCGATAGATCAGGCTTCTGGTGTGGACAAACTCCATGCGGGTTATCTAAGGAGCAAAAAAAGGCAAAGATAAGAAATCAAACATTTAACAACAAGTGTTTGGAGACCAAAATGTTTTCAGTTTGTCTTACCAGTTGTATGGCTATCATGAGTACAGTCTTTAGAGAGAAGGTCCGGTCACAGAGGTCAAACAGATCTTCTAAGCTGGGTCCAAGTAGCTCCAGAACCATAGCATTGTATTTACCACATGGTCCGAAGTAAAACACCTGGGGTACACCCTCTGGATGAACAGACACAGGCATATTTATGTATTTACACTGGACATTGATTATTATGAAACTGACTCTAACTGTAACTGTTTTGGGAAGAGTGACAGCAGTTGAAGCCCATCACGCTGCATTTTAAATACACAAAGTATACACAAAATGTAGCTCAAAGAAGTCCTACAGTGTCCAAAACATTTTATTATGCTGCCTACGACAGATTTAATGGCATTACGCATTATACACGACGTGTCGTCTGTCTCAGGGAGGGCTGTGAATTGGCAAGAATCTGACAACACAATACATATCACAATACAGGGGTCACAATTTAAAATATTATGATATATCACGATACTGTAAGCAAGGCGATATATTTTGACTTTTTTTCATCTAATTTTAGGAGAACTGTTACAGTTTAAAGAACACAACATTATTTGCATACAAAGTAGAATTTTTTATGCAACCACAACAGTGGCATCTGCACTGTACTAGTCAGTCCTTTTAACGCGCACTACGTTTTTGTACAATCTGAGCAAAGGAAAGATATGCGCTTACTTCTCCCTAA
>NW_023339796.1:20402473-20411862 GCF_004916995.1 Morone saxatilis | reverse complement strand
CAGCAGCAAAGTGGATACAGAAAAATAAATCTATTAATTTATAGTGTTTTTTTTGAGACCCGACAAAACAGCATAAAATGTAATATGGGATTGCAATACAAGTGTGTGGACATCTTCTTACAACCCTAGTCTCACGCTAGTCTGAGGGAACAGATGTGCTTCCATGGCTTTGTCATGTGGTCAATTATCATAATTTGTCAGGTGGGAAACCCATCAAGTGCTCTTGTGCAACTCATACCGATTGGTCTGGGTGTCAGCACAATCGGGGGACAGCATGAACCTTCCAAATGTGACAACGGACAATGAAAAAAGTGTGTAAATATGTCCGGCAATATAGAGGTAGAACATAGCTGCCTGCACCCTGCCGAGGTCAAAAGTAGAGCTAACAGTGACAAGGACAGCAGGCCATGGGGAAATAGGCATTCCAAATTGGGCAAATCAGCAAAAAATAACAGAATTAGACAATTAAAACACAACTTTAAAAAGACATATTTGCTATTTAGCATGCTATAAACAGATAACTTTATGAATGTTGGTCAGATGCAAACCCTCCATTAAACTCCTCAGGTTAAAAACCCTGTCAAAAGAGTGGGTGGTTCTCACCTGAACTTCCAAGCTGTTTATAGAAGCGATATTCTAGGTGGAGCTGTGGCGCCCGTGACTTGATAGGCTCCTGCAAAAGAGAATTATGTTTGCATTACAATTATTCTTTGCCATACCATTATTATACACCATTATTTAAAGACAAATTATTTTACCAGTTTAATAGCCACATATTCATTGGTGTATAGGTTCTTTCCAAGTCGCAGCTCTCCAAAGTTCCCACAGCCGATCTTCTTTCCGACCCGAAAGTTTGGTCCGACCATTAGAACGCCGGAGTTGGAGCCGGCACCCCGGCCACCGTGCCCCGATCGACTCCCAGTCTTCCCAGACATCCTCTTCCCCTCCTCTGTCTCTCCCTTCCCTCCAGCTCCTCCTCCTCCTCGCTCTCACCACCACCACCACCACCGCCTCCTCCTCCACCTCCCCCTACTCCTCGCTTGTCAAAGTCCATCAGTTTGTGGTAGCCTGGCCTCTCCACGGTTAAGCCGATTCCATGCAACCAAAACAACTACCAAAACAACTGCCTAGCAGCTTGACTGTGAGACGTTAGGATGGTGTACACTGTGCCAAAATGTGAATTAAACTGGGGTTTGACTTTAATGAGGGCAGGGACTGAGCTGTAGCAATTTAAGTGGAACTGGGTAAGATGTGAGATGAATTCAAAGGAAAGAAGTGGATCTCATACAGGACAAGCGCTTAGTTAGGCTCAGCTGCTTAATACTATACAAAAGGGATGAGGGCTGATGAGAGTGAAAGCAAAAACTGATGATTGTTGGGTGGATGGATAGATGACAAAATGAAAGAGATGAAAAGATGACAGGGTAAGGGGGCACCACTTCCAGCTAGTTTATACCCCCTTGTAGGGGCCAGAGATGGTGATGGAGGGGAGGGTAATGGCTTGATCTGTCAACATAGCTAGCCATATGCTAACATGCTATACAAAACTGGGAAGCTATGTTAGCTTCAGGCTCAGACATACCAGCCCACCATGACAACAGCCTGCTGTCAACACAACACCCATACAACCAACCCCAACGCAGACTTTGACAGAAGCAATGTGTGGACTTTATTAAAAACTAAAGGAGTTCAGATGTTTACATCTGATATTCGGGTATGACTAAATACTAAGACGTTTGCTGTATTGCCATAGGTCTCAGTTGGTTGGTGTTTGAGCGTGTGTTCCTATAAATGCTGGACCTCTGTGCTTGTCCACTGCCACACAACGGCTTGGTCCAGTAGAACACCAGGTGAAGCTTCGGCCCCTGGGTGTAAGGAGTGCTGCGTGCTGAGGTTTACGCCACCTGAATGACGTACAGAAAAAACAATTAGACCAGACTGAAATATATACATACATATATATGTATGTATATCATATATATATATATATGTATGTATATGTATAGCACAATTAGGAATGGGATAATATTCATATCATGATAATGAACAACATTCAGATAAATTTACTGGGGTGAATTTCAATTAGCATGGTAATCGCTATAATGGTAAATATTCTCACATGGCTTGACTTGAAAAAGCTGTCTAGCTCTCCAGCACACAGTCCTGTATTGATATTCCTGATTTACATTTTTCCAGTCATTCTAAAATCCTCACCATGGTTGAAGGCGGCAGATAGCTTGCCCGTTGTATCGCACAAAAAACAGTTAAACAGGATGTGTGGAAACAGTACAGATTCCAAAATAAAGAACAGGGAGATGAGGCGTCTATCTGTGATGTATTGAATATGTGTTTCTTAACAAAATGCAAGGTAAAGTGATTCCAGTATGTTTTAGTACCATTTTAAGTATGGAAGTATATTTTCATACTTGTCGTGATAAACAGACATGTATCACAATTATTTTGACCAAGATAATTGTGACATGAAATTCATCGTTCTATGCCTAAGCACAATACTTCCAGATAACACAAGCCCATCTTTATCAGACTTTGTGAACCATTTTAGCTCAAAAGTAAAAGGACAAATTGCTTCCACAAGTAGGAATAAAGAACCAGTATGAAGTTAGTACTTACTTGTCAGTGCCAAAATATTGATAAGTGTATTTTGTGATTTTAATTCATTTTAACATAGCTGGCTTTTTTTTTTTTTTAATTCCTAACTGTTCCCCACTGATGACAAAACTGTCGGTTTCAGGCGATTATGTTTGTGATTGCGTAACAGAGTGTTTAAATTCTGTGCTCTCCAGTTGTGGCTGACAGGGCAACATGTTCAAAAGTGTGGGCTCACTAAATTTAATGAAAATGCATCTAAATGCAGCTAAATGCAGCTAAATGCAATATGTCAAATGGTAGTTGCATGTAAAGGGAGTAACACAAGCAACCTCACACTTACAGACAGAACATTCTTACAGAAGCTCTTTGGTAATTTGGTAAGTTTAGCTTCTGGTAGTGAAGCAGCATTAAGGCGCATCACTACTAGACATGTGTAGCAGCTGCTCCTCCCTCATCCACAGGAAACTCAGAAAACAACTTATTTTAGAACATCCTTAAAGAAAAGTATTGATATACATCAGTGTCCATAAGCAGTCCACCACTCACAAACTCTGGCCTTTTTAAGAAAATGATTTTAGCAGTAAAGCACAGAACCGAACACAGATTTGTGTAGCAACCACAATAATCCTGAATTAAAAGTGCAGAAATGTGAAATAGAAAGAACCCTCCCCCATGAACGCACCCTGACACTTACGGTGCAGCAACTGAAGGATATTGGGTCAGTAACCAATTCCCTGACCTTCTAACAGGATCATTTTAACATGCAGTATTTTTAAAATTCACAACAGCATCTGATCAGCAGTATTTGGCCTTTCTAACAGAGAAAACCAGGCCAGGCCTTTCTCCAGTAGGACAGGACATGTTCGCTAGCGTTTCTGATTTCCTTTTCTAATAATAACACTCATTCTAGCTACTCCAGTTCCTTCTCTCTCCTCTAACTTTTCCTCTGCACTCCATTCTTTCCTTTTCTACCTTCACCTCTACTTTTCTCACATCCTGTCTCTCCTTCTTTCTGCTCTCCGTGCTATAATAATAAGCTTGTAAATGGCAATGCGTGCAATTGTACTCATTAGGATCCAACTATCAGTCAAACACAACAACAAAAAAACAGCTTATTTGAGTCAACAAGTCAAATTCAGAATCAGGTATATGACTTCAGTTACATGTATATTTCTAAACTGCATGTTTTTGTGCTGAATGTCATACATACTGTAACTGCAAGGCAATTACAGACACATTCATTACTACAGGTCAAGTCACATAAATTGAGGCTCAAAGCAGTATATTTAAAAATGAAGAACAAGAATCAAATTGGTTGTGTCCTGTTTGAACAGTTAACTTCAGAGGGGATGACTGCAACACATGGCAGAGAGTAACGCAGCTTTAACTTATATACTTAGCTGCACGACAAATTATAGGCACGAAATGAATAACTATATGTTAGTTTAGGGAGGTTGGTCCAAAATTTGATCGGCAAATACCGCTCCATAGCTGAGTTTTAAAACACAGAAACAGTCACCGCTCCTCCATTTTCACAAAACACACCATCAACGGGAATCTGAATTTTCTTTTTGTGGGATAAGATGACACCAATTAAGGAGGTAGAGGTGTAACAAATAGGGCTGTGGCAAGAGTCTGGCGATGCGATACGTATCACGATAAAGGTTATTCAAGGCATTGTTGTCAGTAAACTTCAGAATAATAGTTCACAGCGCAAGAGGTTGAGGAGGAGGAGGAGGAGGAGGAGGAAATGTCAAGATAGTGGACAAAGCCGAGTGTGTTGAAGCCTCTCCTCTGATGTCATTATCAGGAATAACATGAAACCTTGTGAGGAAGCACAATATGTAAACTATGAACATCAGCAAAATGATCCCGTTCTTATATGTGGGATTTTATTTTTCTGCAAAGAGTACATAGATACAACATCTCTACACTAGACAACACAACTTATTTACTTTCATCTCTGTACGGGCACTTCAAATCACGACATAAATTATATCATATACCACAAGAACTGCTCAGCTATTAGAATCGAGGCAGATATCCACTCTCTGGTTTTATCCAACCACTGTAACTGGAGGCACCCCACACATGATATTTAAAGCCTATAACAGTTGCTGAATGCATGTAAAAAAGGGCTGATGCCGATACCTATCTATGAACACAGTGGGATTCAGAAGGACTTCTGAGCTATGTGTGACAACAACTTCAACTACAGTGCAGCTTCATCAACTCTGTGCCTGAGAACTTGATTTGCTGTTTATGTGGGCACTGTGCTCAGCTGAGTTTATCAAATGAGGTAATTAGGTAACTTAACAAACAAGGTTGCAAGACTTGCTAAACTAACATACCATGATAAAAATTAAACAGCATTTTACCCTGACTGAATCAGACCTATGCCTTTAATTACGCCTGCTGTAGCAGCTCAAACACTGTTTTCCCCTCCCACAGAGGCCTCGAGCTGATTGAGCAACTTGCAGCAAAAATCAATGCTGCTGTATAGGCCATACATGATACATACAACATCACTCCCAAAATAAAAAACGATTACTTGCTGCAACAAAATTGATCATTAATCAATTTTTATTTTATTTTGCTTGTACTTGATATTTATACCCATCATCAAATGTAAGACTTGTAAATACTTTAACTTAACTAAAAACCATACTGGCCATTTTTATTTTTAAAATATGTAAAACAATATAGGTATTCAAAGTAGTACTTGTTAAGCACTGAAATCCAGACACCAATCTTGATATTCAAAACTGAGTCATTGTCTTCAATGTTTGCTTTCTTTTGGTCCCTTCTGGTTTGACTACATCAAGCTGAGCAGTGAACGTTCACTACACCCACTAACCTGCATGCAGCCTCGCACCCAACAGTGTCCACTGCACAGCATGCCACAGACGACAACCCTGACCTCCATTACTAAACAACTGGGGTTCAGCAGTTTCTCAACAAGACCAAACAGCTTCTTAGATATGCCCATTTAGACACTACTTATATAATTTTAACAATCCAACAGGAACCTTGCACCTTCCTCTATAAAAAGTGTTTTAGCAGATAACAAAAAGTGAGTTTCATACATAAGTACTACTGACTGTAAAATGCAATACATCAATAAATACACAGATTATGAGAGGGAAATAAATTAGCATGTTGAGTCTGTATTTATAAAAAGTTCAAATCAGGAAATTTGTTAAATTAAAACTTCCTCTGTACTATCCTGATACATTTACTAAAAAACGGTTGTTCAATAAATATACCATTTAAAATGTACTCTATCATTACTCTACTGGTGGCTAATGGTAATGTTATAATCTCTAATTACTAAATTACTACTTTTACAGTCCACCATGTCCTATATTAATTGTTGCCGACAGTGTTATGTGTGGTATGCATTTTAAATGTACATTCCTATTGAAGGGTAGCCACTTGTGCACCAATGGCACCTTACAGTAAAACTAGGAAATGAGTGCATGAAGTACTTTTGGCCATTATTCTAATAATCGTTCATTTTAAGCTCTTCTCAGCAGCTCTCGGTGAGATCTTTAGAGGGAATACAGTATATAGCTGTAACAACATGGCCTTGTCTCACCACCCACACTCCAATGATTAACCCAGCTGCAGCACCATTTACTCATCTCTAAACATGACTTTTGGTACTGGTGAATACTTCAAAGGCAACCTGAGAGGCTGTAAAAAAAAACAATTAAAAAACAAAACAGCTTTCACAAAGATCGTCGCAACGCTGTCACTATTTCCAATTTAGAAGCAGAAAGCGGTTGAAGTAATGATACTACCAGAGGAGCTCGAATTTGTTAATGGAGCTAACGTTAGCGGATACGACTGCAGCAGATTCAATATCCGGGGAGCAGCGACTGTTCAATCTGATAACTATACTGACGCTATCTGTCTCCGACGTCAGCTGGTAGTTTATTGTGAAAAATCTAATAATATGATGTTATTGCACGTTAACTAGCAACCGACCTAGGTAACGCAGGAAGTTAGGTTTAGGCCACAGTAGTTAAGAGTGCGAGTGTTTGGCCTCAGTGTAGCTTGACAACGTTAGCTTCATTGAAACGCTAAGTGGAGAGAATGCAGTTATAAATGAAGCGAATTAATGTCAGATAATACAAAAACAACTATAACGTACAGCAGCGAATAAGGTAGGAATAAGCTAGCGCGTACTAGCCTCTTTGGTCGTAGCAAGACGTAGCCTGATAGAAGCTAACGTTGGCTAACATGTTAGCCAGTGTTGGCTAACGCAGAAATTCTCCCATACATACAGTCATTCATAAACATAGCTAGCTAATTTAACAAACAAATACGTGCAAAGTTTAAAAAAGGTGTTTACGAACCTAAACAGATTATTTTTCTCCCGCTAATTTTCCACCTTGGAATAAATTGTTCTCATTTTCTTCGTCTCGTTTTCCTGCTCATCTCTTTTTCTGTGGATGTTTGGCTAACCAGCTGAAAAGCCTCGCCAGTTACCGTAACGTAATTTGCGTAAATGGAGATAAGTACGGCGCCGTAAACGGAAGCGGCGAGCGTAACCTGCTTTGAAGAATATCGACAGAAACTCTTGTGTGCGCGCGAATGTGTGTCTGTGTGAGTGTACGTGAGAGAGGGTCACGCACACTTTGATTTTAAAAAAGAAGTTGTTTTTTCTTTTCAATGAATTTAAATGAACTAACATAATTAACATATTCATGTAGTGTGCAGATGTTGGCATGGAGACTTTAAGGGCTGGCAGAAATATCTGCTGATTTAATCACAATCACAGTATTTTCTTTAAAAAGCCCCCAAGTGAACATATTTGAATTCTATAATATTACATTAGTGTGGCACATTAGTAAAACACTGAATAGAAAAATCTGAAAGTGGCATTAGAAATCAATGAATTGTTTTATTTTCAAATCTTCAGACATTCATCTCTTTTTATATTGAACTTAAGCCTTAGTCTATAATGTGGCCACAACAGATCATTAAATTAAATTCCATTTTTTAACATGGTAATGTGTTAAATTTGACACCAAACAGGGTTGACAGCTGGGTTTGCCAGGCATCTTTTACTGATGGCAGTGGCCACCCCATGGTGCCCTTCTAGACCCGCCCTTGTAACATACACCTCTGCTGCAGCCTTCAGTGCTTGCTTGTATCAGGGGTTTTTGCCTTCAGTTTGGTCTTCTTCAAGTAAATCACATGATTTAGATTTTATTGTCCCAGAGGGAGACTTGTTGTCACTACCAGTACATACAAATATAGACAATACGTAAAATCTTCATGTCTACATTCATTCTTCCCGGCTCACGGCAGAGTCAGCGAGCCAGTTTGTTCAGGGATGCGATGGCAGAAGGGAAAACTAATCTAAATCTTACATATTTTTTTATAACACCTCCAAGGAAGTTTAGCAAGGGGTTTCATTGTGTCAAAACATTTAAATAAATTACTTATGTGTTTATAGCCTATAGAGTAGAGGAACAAATCCCTCCAAAAAGGCTTTAATTTCTGAGATACTGCTCGCTGAGGTAAAACAAAGCACAACCATTTCTTTTCATGGCTTTGATATGTCTAGTTGTTGGAATCCTGTGTAAAAATATTTTACTGCAAAATCTCTTTATTTGGCTGATGTTTGGATCCTCCACAAACTGAAAAAAGTGTTCTCCGAAAGGGACAGTGTCTGCCTTATCACATGTATGTCTGGATGTTCACAGACAGTTACTGCATACAATAAAGCAAAGAGATGTGATTGGCCCCTTATATAATACACTATTAAAATCATCTTATTGATAACTATTTGCTTGTGTCTTTATTTGCATGTTTGGTGTTGTGGTAATCAAAAACTAATGGAAAGTAATCAAGTTATGTTACTTTAATATTGCAATACTTTGATTTGGTTACTGACTACATTTTTTAACAGGTAGTAAATAGTTTCATCTGAATACATTTTTAAACCCTTCCTAAACCTGATTAAATATAGTTTTTTGGTGTGTGTCCTCAGCATACATTCAACACACCCATTCAGGAGCTGGCTGCAGTAGTTACCTGTTAGGGGCTGGTGAAATCAGAGGATGCAGTGAATAATGAAATAACCTACATTTATGACAAGATAACAGTCTTTGGTACATATAAATGATTGATATTATATCGATTTTTTCAATTTTGGGGAGGAACATCAGCCAAATAAACTGATATAAACCTTGCTCTACCTCAGGTAAGGGAGTGTCCAGAGAGGGGGCTTGGGGTGGCCAATCAGATTTCAGGGGAGACCAGGACCACCCCATTATTCTTACTTCTTCCACTCCGCACTCTGGGAATGTGAAGTTGAAGATTAGATAGAGATAGATGTAGATAAGATAGATACATGTAAATAGGATAGGGATTAGAGTAGATAGAGTAGATAGATAGATAGATAGATAGATAGATAGATACTTGTATTCATCCCCAAAGGGAAATTCACAGTTTCTCAGCAGTATCCACAAACTGATAATAAATAATAATAATAATAATAACAGAGGAGGTCAATTTAAAGAACTAATAGAATAAAGTAGAATAAATAGCCAAATAACGAGCATGGGGCTAGTGTCCTAAGGTGCACTGCGTCAGCGTGGTATAGTTAACTAAGGCAGACATATTGGATGGAGTTGAAGAGCCTCATGGCGTGGGGGAGGAACGATCTCCTCATCTTTCAGTGGAGCAGGACAGTGACAGCAGCCTGTCGCTGAAGCTGCTCCTCTGCCTGTAGATGGTGCTGTGCAGTGGATGCAGTGGGAGGT
>NW_023339796.1:20393413-20402373 GCF_004916995.1 Morone saxatilis | reverse complement strand
AAGGATCTATTGGCAGAAATGTAAGATAATATTCATAGGTATTTTTTCCTTAGTGTATAATAATCGTTATGTTTTCGTTACCTTAGAATGAGCTGTTTTTATCTATAGAGGGAATGGGTCGCCTTGTTAAACCAGAAGAATGGACAAACCAAACAGCGGCTCTAGATAGGACCCTTGGAATTCTTTGCACGTTCTGTGGCCACTGTAGTTTCTCCCTTGAGGTTGGAAAGGGAGGGTGAAATAAGGGAATAGCAACTACACTACTAGATGCCACAAAAACTTACACACTGGTCCTTTAAATGTGAATTTAAAGGTGAAATGTGAACTGTATAACCAACGAAAAATGTTGAAACTGATTACATCAAAAATTTTAAGTAAAACACAAAAAACATTCTTGATCATGTAGCTTTAGTCTCCTTATTTAAAAAAATCGACTTAATCAAGAATGTTTTCAATTGAATTTGTGTTACCGTAATTCAAAATTTCGATGTTATCCATTTGAACAATGTTTTTTAGTTAAAATAACTGACTGCATTTCAGTGTATGTGAATTCACCTTGTCGGATACAGTCCCTGCTCACCACAATAACACCTGTTTAATATAATGTAATGTAATGTAATGTTTCTTCAAAAAATAATGGTATCATCACATTTCGTCTCCTAGGACGAACTGTCCCTTGTCAATTTGACCTCCACCTGCCCCAATGTGACTGTGGTCCTGAGTATCAGCTCTGCTACAGAGACAGACACTGGTTATTACTCCTGCATGACCCAGCCACCTAATACCCTCAGCCACGCAGTCTGGATACAGATAGCAGGTAAGGCGCTGGTGAACAGGAACAGCATGGTCCTTTTGAAATGTCTCATGTCACATTTTATTTCACTTTTAATGGCAGTGTGTTGTCACTGGTCTTGTCAGCGAATCTACATCTTAAAAGTTCACTGTGTATTCATAGGTATGTTTTCATTAGTGTATAATCACCTGTAATTAAGATTTGTTGTGCTTGCTTTACCTTAGAATGAGCCATTTCATTTCTTCCTTGACTTATACGTTCAGACTATTTTATATTATTTATTTAATAATGATGAACCGTCCCCTCCTCAGAGAACCTGACAACCTCTACCCTGATCACACCCAGCATGCCACAGTGTGGCAGCACCCAACTCCACAGCAGTGCAGCAGGTGAGAGGTCACAGCCATGTTGCAACTTCTCAGAAGGGGTACTTCTCTGAACTGTAAGCTATGCAAAAATATTATATTTACAGTAAATTTAATATTATACTTCACATCTCAAGCATAGACAAATTTCAGTGCATCCATTTAAACTCCATCACTAAATGCCACCAAATCCTACACACTGGTCTTTTAAACTAAATCAGGAAATGTACATCATTTAAAAAACTACATTTTTGATGACACTTTGACCAACTGTGTTGGAACACCATCCACAGCTGAGTGACACTGTAGTGTTACTGGGTGGGAATCGTGTTTTGAAAATTACCCAATGATTTCCAACTCATGTGGCTTCTAATTTCACTTTAGAGTAAATAAAACCCCTTATTAATAAACATGTTATATATAATTACATTTTAATTTCATGTCTGTCAAAATCATCTTTACCTTGTCTTTTTTTTCTCTCTGCCTCGTTTCATCTCTGTTTATGTCCCTGCAGCTTTGCTTCCGAGAGATTGTATGTAACTAACAATAAGCCCATCTCACATCTGTCTGTGTCCATGTAGGTGTGCAGGGTCAGATATGGTACTGGATTCTGCTGGGAAAAACTGCCATCCTCCTCATTTTTTTGGCCACCCTGGCTGCAAAACACAAGAGAGGATGAGAAGAGAAGGATCCAGATATCGCTCTCAACTTCGCTTTTAATTTCTGCATTCTTCAGTCCTTGCATTAAACATTTAATGTCAGTGAAGCAGCTCCGGTATTCATCTGTACCAGAGGTTAATAATAGTGTTGGTTTTCTTGGTTCTCTGGAGAAATTTTATTGTTCATTGTTGCAATCAATCAATTTATTTAGCAGGCTTTCAGTCTATCTGACCTTTATCAGAGCATACCTGATGTATGTAATCACATGTAATGTTCTTTTAACATATTTATTTTTGGTATAAATATAATCTGTAACTTGGTAGTAGTGACACAGCAATGTTGACCACAAAAACTGAAATTGACTTGTTGAGAAATACAATTAGAATTAAATGATTCGTATGGTTCTTGTTGTATAATCGTATATAAATGCTAAAGCCTGACTGATTTAATGGTTGGCTGATACGGGCATAACATATAGATCTATCCCAGATATATTGGTATTGGTGTATATGTTTTCCAGTATGCACCCACTTTAAAACTGTTTTTACAGAACACATAATGCAGAAAATGATGAGTGGGGTATTTTAGAAATGTGTCATTGTGTAGTTTGTTCAGCAGAGCGCTCTACAACTCCACTGTTAACAATACTGTCAGTCAGCACTGTCTGCAGCACATGAAGCATCATGAGTGCATCACAGCTGAGCAGTGTCAAGCAGTGTCTTCACAGTAAGTAGTTTGTGATACTGAATTATGTTAAATTAATTTAAGATGTTAGAGAATATTTCACTTAAATATACAGCAGCCATCTGGGGACCTTTGCATATTCATATTGATGCAAAATCCACATTGAAAGGTCTATTTTCATTCAAGTTCAGTTATTCACTATATTGGCCACCATATATGACTTGTTTCCCTCTCAAATCGGTATCTGTCTCAGAAATCACATATTGATCGGGCTTTTATGATTGAGTACCTATAATAATACATGTTTCTTATGTCTGTATTACAGCTGAGAAAATTCCAATGCAGAGCATCAAACAGGGCCTACTCAAAGTCAGGTGTAAACAAAATAATAATAAAAAATAAATAGCAATGACAGGTATGTAGGACAACACTGTATACATATGTGTTGAAGGGACCTGAGGAGGAGTATTCTAAAATTGCACGCAAATGACACATGACAGTTATTGTTAAGACTTATTTAAGGCAGTATTTGTCTGGACATATTTAAAATGTGCCTGTAAGTGACAGTTCTCATTTCTAAAGGTAATGAGCCGGAAACTGTCAAGTAGATTAAAGCAAAAACAAATAAGTACAAATAAAAAAATAATAAAATGCAGCAGATATTATGAAAAAATAATAGTAATAATAATGAATAACAGAAGTATTACTTAGGACTAACAGGAAAAATAAAGAGTGTTTAGTTGTTTCCAGTGCCCTGCCCATCTACTACTACACACTCCAGTCCAGTGGGGGGCGGTAATGCAGCAGAAAAAAAAGTCACCGAAGAAGTGAGAGAATCTAACATGGCGGCGCCCTACAGCGGCATTCACTGACAGGCAATGACTCGGGTCAAAACAACAGCTTTAATCTTGAAACCCGAATAAGAAGAAGGCCCAGGAGCTAATATGTTTTCAGAAACGGCTCAGTGTTTAAAAATGGCGGCTCCGTTGTTTCCTCACACTGTTTTCTTGAAGGACTTGAGTCGGTTGTCCGCACATGGAGCTGCCGGCTGCCTCCAGGCCCGGAGACACTTCGGTGTCAGCCGCAGTCTGACAGCCAAGGTTCTCCCTCCGCGCAAACCCAGGGAGAGAGTGGCGATCCCCGGCCTGGAGATGGTCACCTACGGGGAACTGATGCACCGTGCGCCGGGGCTGGCTAAGCCCGCTAACCCACACTGGGAGAGGGACTACAAAGACCCCAGACATTACAGATCTCCTCCGACCCAGGAGATGCCGCTGTACAAGGAGAAACCGTGCTATGTGTACAACCAGAGGACCAGCGCACTGGAAGGTAAGCTGTCTGAGCCGTGGAACAGCCACTGCCAGCAGCTGCAGTGCATCAGTGGCACTATCACTGCCGAGGCTCAGTATTCTCATTTCCCCACCAAGAGTCAAAGATGTATTGAGTCATGTTTTCACAGCTGTGGACCTTCACTAATGATCAATAATTAAGTACATAGACCTAATTAGAAATGAGGTTAATCATTTCATGTTTTAAGAAACAAGTAGAGTGGTTGAATGATATATAACAGTAGACAGTCAGACAGACAGACAGATATTGAAAACCTTATTGAAACAAGTATACAGCAAGTTCAAAGCAGCTTGAATCTATTATCACAAATAAGCCAGGGGGACTAAAGTTAATAACAAAGACAAAAATAAAATAAAAAGTGAATAAAATATCTTGTAAAGACAACACATGTATGTTTTAACATCTTTTAGAAAATGTCTATATTACAGCACAACACAGATTCATATGACCAATATTAAAGTGAAGAAGTTTAATCAAAAATGCTTAAAATATATAAGCGCAATGCCAATATTATATCACAGTTTCACAGAAATGGATGAAGTCAACAATGTTGAATGTAACTTCATTCCTATGTGTGTGTTTTATCTGCTTGAGGTTGAATACTAATATAAATATAAAGCACATAATGGCTTTGACAGATGGTGTGTTTAGTCTTCTATGCTCGCTGTCTCAGAGATGCACTCTGTCCACACAGGATGTCAGTATTTCTAAGCCAATGATATGTGAAGGCATATGACAGGATGCAGTTTACCACCATAAAGTTCACCTGCTGAGATATTTCTGTCATTTTCAGATGTCATAGAATCAGCCTAAATGTTCACCCTGCACTAACCTTGGCAGATGAGCCTGAATGTATGTTTGATAATTGATATTCAGTACTATAAACTGTTAATGTGTTTGTTTGTGTTAATTCTCTCCACTGATTTATCACACAAAGTGCAGTGTAGATCCAAGCTGCAGGTTTCAATCATTTTTTAGAACCTCATGTTAGATTTTCATCTGTCTCTCTCTCTCTCTTTCAGGCGTGCGTCAAGCTGTGTGGTTGACCAAAACCAAGCTGATCTCTGGTCTGCCGCCTCAGCTGCTCTCATTGGCGGAGAGTCCTACCAATCAGATACCAGATCAGGATGAACAAGTACAGAACGCCATCAAACACGCCCGCTTTTGGGACACAACAGAGGAACGGCCAGACAAACAAAAATACAGGTAGTGTGACACAGCAGCGTACGTTTGGTGTGTATTGTCGACAGATGAATGAACTGTTAAAGCTCATTTTGTTGTGTGGATACTGCGAAATAATTACAGAATAAAAGTTTTTTTTAAATCGCTTAAATTAATTAAAAACAACAGAAAAATGCAAGTTGCCTTGAATATTTTCAGGAAATCTATTGCAAATTCAGTCTTTCTGAGTAGAAATAAACCAAATCAGGATCGTTCCAAACGTGCCAATATTTTGCACTAACGGGTCCAGATTTGGACAATCAACAACACTAGTAAATACCCTTATACATAGGTTTTTAGCAGGGGTTTAGTTTACTCTTTAAACCATACATGGGTGCCGCTAACTGGAGGTTAAAACTGATATAGGTTAATATATATAATATAACTTACTTGTTCTACCCTAGAAACTAGCCTAACAAGGACTGTGTGTGAATTATGGTTTTTTTATAGAACAGAAGCCGGTGTCTGAGGAAAAGACAAACCCAGTCATAAAGACGGGATTCGGGTGCATGAAACTTTTTTTGTGTGTCAAGTGTCATCTCATTGGTTGTCCATTGAAAGGTCACCGACAAATAAGTTTAAAGTGATTGAGTGTAATGTGGGAGGCAACTCACCTTTGCTAATGTAGTGTACTTTAGTTGAGAATCGGCAGCCGATGGCAGCACAGTGCTTGTTTGTTAAAATAAACAACTGTCCTCTCTCTCCCTGTTTGTGTATGTGCGTGTGCTCCCTCCCTAGCAACACTTTGCTCTTCAACCTGCTCCATCTGTGTGCCACTCTACAGCCCAGCCACCCAGCCATCGGTAGGAGGATCCTTGCTGAGAAATACTCATTGGCAGCTACATGGAGAAGAGGTAATGCACCCTCTCGGATTACCTGGTGGTAATGTTGGGTACCCTGTAGAGCTTTTGACCACTGCTAGTGCGGAGGAAGTGTCAGAGGATGACCAAAGTTGCTGGGACTCATTCTCCTGGGAACATGAATGTACAAAAATTCAGTGCAATCCATCCGTAGTTGTTGGGATATTTGAGTCTGGGACAAACTGGTGGACTGACTCAAAGACAGAGCCACGCCACAAGCATAGCTAGACATTAGTCTTGAAAATGTGTGAATGCTGCCTGAAATAATAACAATAATAATAATAATAATAACAATAAAAATGAATCTGAAAGTACAGAATGCATTCTGATGGACTTTCCACTCCATATTTGTTTATCAGGTGAGGATCTGTTCCAGATTAGGGGTCAGAATGGTTTGCTGCATAACTGCATGGACCCTCTCCCAGAGGTGTCTGGAAGACAGGAAGTGGCCGACACGGCCGATCACGTCCTGGAAACCTTCTATCCTGTCTCCCCCACCATCGACCTGCAGAAAGTACACGTATACAAAGAGAAGGTGAACTGCTCAGGTGAGTCCTCTCTCATGTCTCACAAATCCTGGTCCTGAAGCAGTAGTTTCCCTGAGGCTGAGTGCCACTTTGTCCAGAGTTCAGTAGGGCTGCAACTAACCATTATTTTCATTATCAATTAATCTGTTGATCATTTTCTTGATTGATCCATTAGCTGTTTGGTCCATAAAATGTCACTAAATGGTGAAGAATGTTGATCACTGTTTCCCAACCCAAAGATATTCAGTTTACTCTCATAGAGGACTAAAGACAGCAGAATATACTGAGATGTGAGAAGCTGAAATCAGAGAATTTTGACATTTTCTTCTTACAAAAATGTCAATTTATCCATTATCAATCAAAATAGTTGACACCTAATCAATTAATCGTTAAAGCTCTCGTGTTCAGACCAGTCAGTTATTAAGTGACGTCTCTGTTATTCAATCAGGTTTCAGGGGCGACTACCCTTACCCTCATGCCCACACAATTTACTTCTTGGAGGATGCTGATGCTCGCTGTAAGCTCCGCCCAGACCAGTTCAGAGCCAAAATGGTCATGTTCAGCTTTGCAAACGCTCTGGCCCGTGCACACAAACTGTATGGGGTAAGAATATATATACGATATATGTCCTTATGCACAGCAAGTGTGAACACACTGTATCACCATAATTATCCTTCTCTCTGTCTCTCAGACCCAGCCCCAGCGTGTGTTAGACCGACCTATAACCGTACAGGCAGTTGGGACAAACGGTAGAATTTTCCAGTTTCTGGTTTTCCAGCTCAACACCACAGATCTGTCAGGAGACGACGGCATCAAGAACCAGGTGCGTCATTGTGATCTGCTCCAGAATATGCAGCAGTGACAGGACTAGTGTTTATTCATGGGTAGACCAGCACAAAACAGTACAAACTACCTGCAGTAAATAGTATAAAGCTCCTGTTACAGCTCAAACAAATAGCGCTGTGCGTGTGCTTTAATGGAGCTCTGAAGTCACTTCTATTTATTTAAAGTCTCAAGGCACCATAAGTCCAGAAGGTGTCACCAAAATGCTATGAATGAATATATGTGACTCTTATATGTGTATCATTTTGAACAAACACCTTTTTATTTTCACATGCATTAGTTCTTTCAGTGCTCATTTTCATAGTCAGTACAATTGTGCATGTGGCATTGAGGTTATTAGGAAGTAATAAATACACAGGTGATATCAAAACAAAATGACAGAATAAAGAACTGTTCAAATACAAAATAATCTCCTAGTGTGTATCGTATCCTCTCCATATTAAGTGTGTCAGTCAGATCCTCTAGCCACATCTGGGCGGCTGTGGCTCAGAGGAAGAGCGGGTTGGTTGGTTCGATTCCCAGCTCCTCCCGCTGCATGTCGAAGTATCCTTGAGCAAGATACTGAACCCCAAATTGCTCCCGAAGCTGTGCATGTGAATGAATGCATTAGTGTCTGTTTGATGGGCTTTGCCATCACTGAGTAACTGTGTGAATGTGCGAATGTGGCACGTAGTGTAAAAGCACTTTGCGTGGTCGGGAGACTAGAAAGGTGCTATACAAGTACAGGTCCATTTACCATCTTCAGAAGTAGGAACGGTTGTGATTTTCCATACTATGAGAATGAATTTCTTTATAAGGCAGTAAGACAGACAAGGCTGCTGTGCTGCGTTAAGCTTTCTGAATGTATTGTAATGAATTTAAAGCTACTGCCAGCAGCCAGTTAACCTAGCTTAGCATAATGACTGGAAACAGGGAGAAACTAACCTGGCTCAGTCTGAAAGTACCAAAATCTGCCTACTGGAGTCTGTGCTGTTTGCCCAGCGATCTCTGCAAATACTGACTCAAGGAAGTTTTTGCTCCCATGACATAGTCTGGCAAGTAACCCCCATAAAACCTAACACGACATTGCCAGACTAATTGAATTAGTCCAGAACCTCTCAGTTTATTTGTAGTGTTGTGTGTGGTGTTATCAATGGGCGCAAACCAAAATGCCTACAACCAATCAGAACAACAAAACATGTGACGATGTAACATAATCACATCGTTCTTATCAACAATAGCTTCGAGTGCAGTTGTTTTTTGTTTTTTTTTCTTAGAGAAAATACACTGTTCAGTTTGTTTAATGCTGATGTAATTTACAGGAACAGTTCCACACAGCAGCAGCCATCTTTGTTGTTTCCAAAAATGCCTTAACAGCCAATAAGGTCACACTCCTCTATACAGTCATCATATAAAACCCGACCAGGTCCAGGACTGGTGGAAATTTGTCTGAATGTGAGGGTGGCCAGACGCCTCTGCCAGAGTAAATAACATATGAGCTCGCAGATTTGTCTTTTTTTGTCGGTTTTTATACAGATTAAACAAACAAGATATAACATGTTAATTAGTTACCTTAAAGGGTTATGGCAGTTTTTAAACTTAGGACAGAGCCGGGCTACATGTTTTCCCATGTTTCCAGTATTCATATGTTGCCACCTGCCTCGAGCCAATCAGTCTT
>NW_023339796.1:20391526-20393389 GCF_004916995.1 Morone saxatilis | reverse complement strand
TGACGTAAGAGTGAGTTTCCTGCCTCTCTTTGTTCACTGCTGTCTGCTGCCTGCAGGTGTGGCTGGATGACGACGTGGAGCTCTACGATTTTGCAAAAGTGCGACCTCTCATCAAGAAGAAACAAGTGAAGGTATGGCTATTGTCAGATTCTGTCTTTTGGTTACTGCAACTCACTCATATGTATCTTATATGTACTCTCATATGTATCTTTAATATATTAGATTGCTGGCAATGCACCGAGGTGTGTATTGCAGCTTGATTCGTTAATAGTATTGATGGATGACTGTGATAGGACAAAAAAGACAATTGAAGAAAAGAGCAGCAGTGTAAAGTTTAGTGATTCTGATGGTTGCTGTGTGTCTCCCTGTAGGTACCAGCTGGTCTGGCAGGATACAAGCCTGAAACATTCAGCAAGTTCCTGGCCCTGTACCTGCACGGAGCTGTGTAGGGCTGTGTATGTGTGTGTCTGGGATCTAAAGTCATCAGAAAAGTCCTCCTTTCCTTTGGAACAGTCAGTGATGAGGCTTCACAGCGTGTTCATTTGTTTGGATCATTTGAACAGAATGAAAACTACAAAACTAATTTCAACACACCCAACGCCATCACTCCGTTTGTTCTCACTTCTCTCTCTACTTCTCAAGAAATAAACTGTCATTCTGAATATTTACTGTGTGTGAGAGTGTGTTTTGAATTTCTTTTTTTAAATGAGCCACTCTATTCTGTACCAGCAAAGAATGTTCAGAAACCTGGATAAGGCGTTTGCCAGCATATGACGTTTACATGCGCAAAATGTAACCAGGATACTAGAGCGCATGTAAACACACTCTGGGAATAATCTGGGAAAAAAACAAAACCTTATTTAGATAGTGTAACAGATGTTGCTTCAAGACAGTCGAGCCATGCCCAATCAAGCTGTAGTGACGCAGTGGATTTTTTTCTGGATTTTCTTTGTTTATTTCATTGCTATATGTAGTTATAGACATTTGAGGTTAAAGCCTGCTTCTATGAAGGTGCAAAAGCATGCATTGCACCCTAAAACTTTGCACCCTTAATGCCAAGTGCACAGACTGTATGGGCGTTTCCATGCACAACTTCTGACTTGGTCCATGTATGTTCACGAGCGCAACCTGCAAACGGGCTGGGTGAAGGTGAATATAGATCACAGGTGGTTATTATTAAATACTGTAAAAAAAATGTATATGGTAAAACTGCTTATATGATTATAACCGATTGGACTGATGCTCTTTTAGTAATAATTCTAATATATCTCACCTTGTACATTGCCATCTAGTTTAGTAATTAATGTTACACACTGCACTGCAATGATGTCAAGTGTTTGTAATTTCTTTCTGCACCATACAGGCCTTACAAGATGAATGCATGTGGTCAGGAATGTATGAAGCTATGGGCGAGAGGAGAACATACTGAAAATGTCAAGGATGACAGAAAAAGATTATTTCCAATCTCTTTCCAGGAAGACAAATTTAATAATCCATATTTTTATTGTATAATTAATTATTCATGAATGAAATGCTTTATTACTATCTCTGTGACACCTGGAGTCCTCCATACTGAGCCTGCTGACAGTAAAAGAAAGAACAGGTCAAGACACACGACATGAAAACAACACCTCGATATTATTCTACACACACACTGTTATTAACTGAAGAGAAAAACAAAGGGTTGTTTCTGTATTAAATGCTTTTAAATCTTGAAAAACCCTTCTCACTCAAAGGATACTTTATCAGTTGTTTTGATAACTGTGATATCAGGAAGACGTGTATGTTGAGCCCAACTATGTAACCTGAACCAAAGGAGACTGAACCCATGCCAGACCATTTAATAGTGCTGATCTTTTTATG
>NW_023339796.1:20387451-20391516 GCF_004916995.1 Morone saxatilis | reverse complement strand
TTTCATCCACAGTACTTTACATTGCTCTCGCTCCCCGTCCCCAGCCCCTGTTCTCTTCTCCCAGGCAATGTTGTTTTCTTCAACTCCCCGGACCTGCTGTTTCACCCCAATCTTAGGCAGCCCTATGGGGTAAGTAACACACCACCACTGACCCTAACCAACCACATAACCCAGATGAAAGTCAAGATGAAATGGTAAAGGAAGAAAGGTTAAAGAATTCAAGGATTTTACTGTTACAATTAAATTCAGACTGTAGATGAAGAGCCATCAAATAGTGAATTCCACTGTTTACGGTAAGATAAATATCGTACAATGAGCATTGGACTACAAGAGAATGGCAATAAAGAAATGTTCTAAAAACAACCTGCTGCTTTGCATATTCTGTAAGGAAGGTATGTGACACAACAATTGTACAATTGGACTGGTGCACCTGAAAGCCCTCAGGGTAAATAGATAGGCCAGCTCACTGTGACAGAATGTCATACAGGTACATTCTTAAGGATGATGATTGACATAAGCCCTATGCAAATAATAATAATAATAATAATAAATGTGAAACTTCTTGATAAATAATGTCAACATTAACAACAATTAACATAAAAAAACAATTTCTTATATATGGAGGACCAGAAGTGTACCAAAAACAATAACAACACTGAATCTAGATCAAAAACACAACAGTAACACAAATCCCAGGCTGAGAGGCAGCAAGACCAGCAGCCCCCTTCCCAGCAGCCTTACCTTTTTCAGACCTCTGCTTTGGCAACATGTTTGATTTAAAACGTCATCCCAATCAAGACAATTAAATTGAAATTGAGTGGACACCATTAAATGGTGATCACATGTCACCTGACAAAGGATTTCAGGCCATTTTAACAAGAACATCTCCACCTAATGTGTCTTTAAATGTCTCGAATTTAAGTAAAACTTTGAAGGAGAAAATAATGTAGGCTAACTTACATATAGATCAAATATTTTATCTCCTAAATGAAATTTAAAGGCCTAAATGATATTTCATCAAGACTCTTTGAGAGGATTTCTGTAAACAGAAGTTATTTGGTCATCATTGGGAACTCCTAAAATTGGAAATTGACAAATATATTTGATTAGATGGCAGCAATTTAGCAAAAACTAATGTCTTTGTAACAGTGCCAGCAGCTACTGGAGAGGTGTCTGCTACAGGACCCCAGACTTATCTATGATCCCATGTCCATCACAAATGTCCATCACAAATGTCCCTCCACCTGGTCCTCCTAGCCAGACCTCAAACCAGCTTGGATGGGGCCGTTAAACGAGGGGCCGCGACTCACCGACTGACATTGAAAGAAAGCGTTGCGGTCAGCAACCTCAACACTGCCTTTTCCTTGCCCTCACATCTGGAGCTACATGGTACTTGTGGTCTGAGAGTGCCAAGGTCCCCCTCATGTTGTAACACAAAGATTGTGACGCACTTACAGTGTTCCATTTTCTTTGTATGAAGAGTGCCATACAAATAGTCTGACTGATCGATTGGGTGTTGAAGCTTTTTGCTCCTGGGCAGATCAAGAAGTTTGATGAAGAACTTTTACTCCCCAAACTGGTTTTGGTTCAAGCAGGCCATTGTGGTGCTTCACTTTTCTCAGCAATTAATTCATAAAATGATGCAGTAAGCTTTACATACTCCCATTAGCTGAAATTGCCCAAAGTTTTAAAGTCAGGGTTTTATTGCAGTGTCTGTTTGCTTCTCTTCAACCCACAGACTGTACGATTGAACTTCAGATCTTACTTTTTTAAGATAGCTTCTAACTCTCAGATACATATAGGGATCTCTGTCTCTCTCTTTCTCTCTCTCTCTCTCTCACACCCACACCCACACACACACACACACACACACACACACACACCGACCGGATGAAGAGAAACCAAATCACACAAATAGAGATCTTTGAGCTAGTAGTGTCATGTTGAATTAAAGATGTGGACCCAAAGACGCAGATTCAGATTTATTCTGATGTTTAGTAGATTTTATTCCTCTGAAATTTGACATCGCACAGGACTGTCTTTGGACTTACTATATTGACAAAACAGACAGAATAACTGGGCAAATATAAAACGACTCAGCACCTGTTGACCTGCCAAACTTCAAGTCCAAGTCAAAAATAATGTTACCGAATATGTGAGTCATCATCAGTTCCGTGTTTTTCATTGTTAATGTTGTTCTTTTAAACAAAATAAACATTTCAAAGACATCATGTGGCAAAGGGAACTGCAAAGTTTATATCTGAAATATTATACATATCATGAGGCCTGTGAAACTTGCAAAAACTGCAATGCAGACACATGGCGGTTCAGCATAAAAATGTATTACCAAGCTCATCCTATCCGATTTTTGTAGCACTAGATTTGTAGATCCTCAATGCTTCTATACTTAATATTCCTGGTTCAAACCAAGTAATGCTGAAAATGTAGAACAGACTTCTGGGTAATTTCATCCTTTGTGATGAACTTCTGACAGCTGTATGTCACATATCACTCTGTTATTAAGTTGAGCTTTGAACCCCCTGGTGCTTCCTATAGAAACAAAGGCTGCTTGAAATTCACTTAATGCCATTCATTCTATAATGGTATTAAAAGCATAATCTCTAATGTGATGCTTGATGAATCTTTAACATCCTAATATTTCTAAATGGGAATTCTTGATATTTAAAATGAAAGAATATTCTATTAATTTTGGGAAATCTCTCAACAGAAGTAACAAATGATCACAGTATGAAAGAAATAAAAGCCTGCTGCAATAAGACATCACCAACTGACAGCGATAAACAAAAGTGATTAATCCTGCAAACTAAACTCGATAAATTCTACCGTAGAAAAGCTGCAGGGGCAAACAGAGGAAAGACAGGGCAAAAATTATTTTTGTCTTTAGCTTTCACTCCCTTTTCTCTTTTACCTCCTTTTTTCTTTCTGTCTTTCTACATATACATAACAATGCATACTTATGTTGTATATCAAGTCTGTTTAGATTAATTAAACATATGGAGTTTGTCTTACCATTTTTTACTTGTTTGGGGGGCACTTCTTTGCTTTTCATGCTTTAGGATGTGCTGTTTTTGTTGTCGTGGTTGTTTTTTGTTTCAAATAAAAGTTTTTTAAAATATTTTATTTGTTCAATCATTTTTTCTCTCTCTTATATTTACATCCTGCCTTTGTTCGTTTGTTTGTAAATGCACTAATTGCATTAATGGACGAAGGGAAAACCAGAACCATTTGATGAATTCAATATAGATAAAATAACCCTTCTAGTAATGTTTTCACTCAATCTACAATGATTATTATTCATGGACATTTTTAGGTAGACTTAATCTTACTGATGGCACTTTAAATATTTCATAACTGTCATGTTAAACATTTGAAATTGCACTTGTGTTGTCTTGTGTTGCATGCACTGTAAAGACAAATTGTAAAAAAAAAATTTCACAAATTTTACCTAATTTTAGAAATTTATTAAACTTAACTATATTTACCAGTTTAATCTATTAAATAAAATTTGAAAAAAGAAATTTTCTTTAAATAAACTGTAATTTTATGATTATTTAAAGTTACAGATTTTCCATATTATTTTACATTAGACATGTACATTCATACATTCTCAGGCTATTTTTATAATGTTTTTAATATGTATTTTAAAAATATGTATTTTAAAAATATGTAAAATAAAACCTTCATAAAATTAAGAAATTAATTTTACAAGTGCTGATGGCTTTACAAAAATGAAGTTTAGAACAGATAAATAAAGTATATTTGATCCTTTTTTTTTAACTGATAATAACCATCCCTTTACACCAGTGCTTACTAGTGCTGCAGGGTCCTCGCATGGTTTCATGCCTAAAAGCAAAAATGTTACTCTTGGGCCCCAATATTGATCACCCAGCCCCATCTACCACCCTCTGTATCGTTCTCTTAAGTATAGATTTTCACACATGGCTACAAAATTATTAATTATACTGGATTTTGTACTTTGGACAAACAACCAAATTACACTGACATACAGTGGAACTGCCAGCACAAACTATGTTAGTAAAACCT
>NW_023339796.1:20386979-20387426 GCF_004916995.1 Morone saxatilis | reverse complement strand
GAAAAGTTTTAAAGTTACCTTCTACTACAGCTTTAATAAGGCTTTTATTTTGAAAGGCACTGAAAGGCACCACCCTCTACTGATGGTGTTAAACGGTATCAATGGTTAGCGTGCTACAGGTTGCTGTCAGGTCAGTGACTACGTTTTAAAGTAAGCTAACATGTTAAAAAAAACTGCTAAACTCTCATTGTATTCTGTGTTTACGTGAGGAACGCTAGCTTAGTTCCTATCAATTGCTATTAGTTTTAGCGTGTAGATAATATAAAGTAGGCGGTGGAAGGCTTCTGAAGTTCGCTGAAGAATAACAGTTCTTGTGCGATATGTAGCTATTTTATATGCAAATGTTCCTTGGCAATGTTTGGTCTGAAGTAGCTCTTCCATAACCTGTAACTTTATCCAGTTTGTTCAGAGTACATGCACTTTCTGCTGTGTGTGTTCAGTCTCAGA
>NW_023339796.1:20386685-20386889 GCF_004916995.1 Morone saxatilis | reverse complement strand
TCCGGTGGTAAACACACTACTGAGCTAACTCACTGTTCTCTTTAGACCTACACGTCGAAATGAGTGTGGACAATACAGTGTATAGAGGACTGAAGAGACTTGGATAAGGGTTTCTGGTGCATTTGTGATCCACCATGCAGCTTTATAGGGAAACCCATTTCCGCCAATGTAACATCATTATAATGAGGAATTTTCTTAAAATAT
>NW_023339796.1:20386289-20386644 GCF_004916995.1 Morone saxatilis | reverse complement strand
TAGTATGAGTCAAAATATTGCGAGATTAATTCAAAATATTGAGATTTTTTTTATTATTTTGAGATGTCAAATAGAAAAAGAGAAGTCCAAATATTTTGAAAGTTTCACATTATAATGACGTAACGTTACATTGTGTTTTTTTACGTCACATTGGGGGAAATTGGCTTCCATAGCTTTATGTGTAAGCCAGGTGTCTTGGAAAACTGACGGTGAGAGAAACTTTTTGATCTTAGAAGAAAACAACGTGCAGTTGAAAATGAGTCATTGTACAGGAAGCTGTTGCACTGAACTGTGTCGCCATCATTGGCTGTATGAGTGCCACCTGCATGTAACCACTGAACTAATGGGACCTGAT
>NW_023339796.1:20385475-20386265 GCF_004916995.1 Morone saxatilis | reverse complement strand
TGTCATGGATTGACCACGTTGTAGATTTCAAAGTTTACTACTATATTTTATGCTACATGCAAATACTGTATGTTGGTGTTTACAGTACATACCCTGCAGACAGATCTTAGAAAATATAGCGGCACTCAGCGGATATGTTATGAACCTGAGAAATAGTCTGATTCATTTAGTCAAAACACAGAAGTGGATGTTCCTCTGCTAAACAGCCGACAACTGACCTTTATATCAATTCACAGACAGGACTGCAAGTATATGTTGGAGCTTTTCTTCAGTATGAACTTATTTGCATTATAATCAATTTGGTAACAAGGGTTGTGCATTGGCAGGGGTTTGGCGACACAATACACACCACAGTACACAGATCAGTTTAAACAAGTAAGAACAAGTCCCAGATCTAAACAAATCTGAAGCCATTAATAGAGCCTCTCTCTGATCTCTTCCTCTTGCTCCTTTTACCAGACAGACTGAGAACTGTGACTGACTGAGAGCTGGCAGGGGTTGGAGTCTGTGTTGTTGGAAAGTCTTGTGTCTGCACATACTGAGTCTGGTGTTTATTCCTATTATATTTTTCTTCATAATTCATAGTATAGCTGCACAGTGCAGTGAGTTAGTCAAGAATCCACTGCAAAATGTGCCAAACATTGGGTGAGCATTTCTATGTATAGTTATGCTTTACAGGTTTCCTTTGATGATTCTTCTTCTTTTTATTTATTTTTTTGACAATTTCATTGTTTTCTCCTCATTGCTCTTCGGTTGAACGTTTCTGATGCAGGACCAAGCTGTTTATCAG
>NW_023339796.1:20381956-20385460 GCF_004916995.1 Morone saxatilis | reverse complement strand
GAATATAGCTTGTGTTCAGGTCTCTCTCAGGTTTTTAGTTTTTTTTAGTTTTTTAGCCTAGTGACCCCTCGTGAAGCTTTGGGGACAGCCCACGTTGGAAACCACTGCACTGAAGAGGAGTGTCAGTTTGGATCTGCTGTGGCAGGATTTTTACACAGCCTCTCTTCATCTCTTCAGCATACAAAGAAAACAGACAAAGTTCAGATAGCAGCACTTTGGCTAATTTATGGTTAAATGTCGCAACCTCAGTGCTGCGAGGGCGCCTTTTATGTGTCCAATCTGTACGGTTGGTAAATCCCTCAGATGAGCTGAAACATTTAATGAGGTTGGAAACATTTAAGGATCTTCATTGCTATGTTAGTTCACTGGTTATAGATACAACAAGAGATTACAAAGTTAATCCAAGTGTGCAGCTGTGGAATTCAAACATTATGACATTTCCGAATACATTCTCAACAATGTTAATGTCTTCAAAATCCTTGGCAACCTTAAATGTATCTGTGGTAGATGCAAAAACATCCATATGCAGGAAAGAGCTGCAGCTCCAGCCCTGTGGTCGCCAAAACCTTAACAGTACACGTTAAAGAGCATTATACCTATTTTTTTGGCCTTTTCTCCAGTTTCTGTTCCTCCCCTGTACATGCTCCTCTGGGTCATGTTCTTCAGCTGCTTCCACTGAATGTCATACCCACTGTTATGCCGATGACACACAGATCTACTTTTCTGGCGAACCAATAACGCTGCAGCAACTCCATATATGGATGGCCAGCTCTACCGACTGAGCTAACCGGGCGCCCAAGAACTTTTTTTAAGAAACTCTTCTTCTCCCTTAGCTTTAAAGATGAGTTCCAGAGTGTCCGGTGATCTTGAGAAAGAGGAGGAGGAGGAGGAGGAAGAAGAAGAAGAAGAGAGCTTCAACCCCACGGAGGTGAAAATGAGTCAGATAGTGATGCCCTGTCACAGCAACCATCGGCAGGAGCTGAGCGTGGGACAGCTGCTCAAATGGATGGACTCCACCGCCTGCCTCTCTGGTAATATGTGTGTGTGTGATTCAGTATTAGTCATGTGGTGTGTGTGGAAATGCTTGTATCTCATTTGTGAGTGTCCAGAGGATGTTGTAACCACTGACCAACCAGACAGGACGTGACTCGTGTGTTTCCTATGTGCAGCTGAGAGGCACGCTGTGAGTCCCTGCGTCACTGCCTCCATGGATGACATCCACTTTGAACACACCATCAGGTAACAGGAAGTGTGTGTACAGAGGCGTGGGCCCTTCTTAATTCTGCTAGTGTGTGTGTTTATACAGTATACACTAATTTTTGTCTGTATCTGTATCTGTGCAGTGTGGGTCAGGTAGTGAACATTAAGGCAAAGGTCAACCGAGCCTTCAACACCAGCATGGAGGTCAGATAACACACACACCGTCATACCATTATACCTGCTGTTTCTTATGTAATAAACGTATAACCAGTCTGTGCAGTAAGGCATTACAAATAATATCACTTCCCCAAGTACCTAGTAGTGTAAATTATTACTAATACATTTAAGTAATTCTATTACAGTTACTCGTTCTTATCCTACTGATCTGAAGTCCAACAGTCCAATCACATCCTTGTAGTCGTGGAGGAAACTTACATTCAGCAGCTGGAGATATTCAGTTACTTTGAGTTTAAGAAAACAAAACTGGATTTTAATCGCCATTAGTCGGAATTTTCAGGTGCACAATCACCAATTTTGTGGGGAGTATCATAAAAGAAATATAGCTAGTAGTGTAACTAAAAACTGTCAGCAATGAGTAATAAGTAAAGTAATAATGTTACTGAATTATTGAAAATAGTAAAGAGTAATATATTTTTGAGTAACTTGCCTGTAGCATGTAGCGGTGTGTTTGCAGATTCCAACTCACTCCTTTCATCCTCCCTTTCAATCCACGAGGGAGAAACTACGCTGGCCCTGAAAAATGATAGCAGCCCTATCTAGAGCCAGTGTTTGGTTTGTCCATTCTGGGCTACTGTAGAAACATGACAGACTCCATGGAAGGTGACCCGTGGTTTCTGCATCAGTTTACCCAGATTACAACAAAACATTTTATCAGCTGTACTGTATATTATACCCTAGATTTTCAAATAATAGCCCAGGCCTTTATTTACACTCTTTAAAGCGGGTATTATTGATATTCTTATTACAACAGTGTATCAAATGACTTCTTGAAAGGAGTCTCTAGTAGTGATGAACCTACAGAGAGTTCTCAGCCGAATCTGCATCTCTCTTTGGATTTACCGAGCTTGTGAGTGAGTTCAGACTTTTGGCTTCATCGTTCCACAATTCCCAGCACACAATTTCAGCGGTTTGGTTCACTCTTGCTGCTCTCACAGTGTCATTTTCAGAGAAAAAGTTGTAATCACCTTCTGTTTACTACCTGCTCAGCAGCAAACAGCAGACAGACACAGCTAGTGAACACAGTAGATGATCCCTAATATATTCCATCTCAGGTGGGCATACAGGTGAGCTGTGAGGACCTGTTCTCTGACCGTCACTGGAGGGTTTGTCTCGCCTACGCCACCTTTGTCACCCAGCGCACAAACACAGGGAAAAAGGTAGGGACATCATTCATGACCATTTGGACTGAGCTGACACACGGTTCAAGTCGTGACAAGTGTTGGTGTGTGTGTAGGTGTTGATTTACTGACATTACCTCACAGGTCATCTTGAAGCCCATTGTGCCTCACACTCAGAAAGAGCAGGTTGAATACAGCGTGGCGGCTGAGAGACGGCGGGTCAGGATGGTACACGATGACATCATCAAAGAGCTGCTCTCCAACGGGTCTATCCAGCAGGGTAGGTTGAACGCATGCTGCTACATCACAGCATCAGCAGACCACATCAAATGTAGCAGTTTTCCCTGATTAAGCAGAGTTTTTGCAGATGTTTTGGATGGTGTGCCCTGTTGCAGAATGCTGTTGAGAAAGTGAAGGACAACAACTGAATACAGTGTATCAAGGCTTTAAACACAACGAATAAAAAAACAAATATGATTCTGGTCAAATAGACTAACTGTTGGCTTGCACAAATGCCATGCACGCTAAACTTAAATGATTAAAAACACATCAGTTGAGCCACAATGTTGCATTGGGTGACATGTACACTGTAGTTTATTTTGACCTAATCACACATACACCATCCTGCTGTCACAAATAGTACCCCGAACGGTACTATGCAGGGGTTACTTGATAATTTACTATAAGTTCCATAAACCACATTTTATCTTCAGTATTGCTATTTTCAGTGCAATTGTTAACTGCTGTCAGCTGCAGGTTCCTCCCTGCCGCAGAGGACAACAAACAACTTCAGTGAAGCACAAGCAAATGTTTCTTATTAAAATGGAAGTGCAACTTATCAAAAAGGAACCCCTGCACTAGAGCACCAAAGGTGGATTAATCGGCCACTGAAAATAGTCCCCAACAAATTCACTGTCACTGTTCATGAAACTATATATTTGGGAGC
>NW_023339796.1:20367141-20381929 GCF_004916995.1 Morone saxatilis | reverse complement strand
CAGCCACAGGAAGAGTAGGGAAGAGAAACACATTGTAGGTTTGGGTCTTTTCATGGGATTGGTGAAAATTTATAGAATAACAAATCCCGTTTTTGTGTGTATGTTTGTGTGTCAGCTGACAACTCGACAGTGGGCAATGCGGTACCAGCAGAGAGGACCAGGGTGGAGAGTGTTGAACTGGTTCTACCCCCTCATGCTAACCATCAGGTTATTTATTTATGTCTCTGTCTGTCTGCCTGTCTGTCCATTTATTATCTAATATATATATATATTATTTGTACTATTTTTGGTACTGTATGTCATAATCTTTATGTAATATTGGTAGTTTTTGTCCCATTAACTTCAGTAAAATATTTTGTCATGTTGCCATCATGCAACATAGCATAATAATCCATTCATAAATATATCTCTGAGGGTCTAAACATCAGTTTTTCAATGAATTGAAAGGCTTCTACTATTCATGCACTCTATATTCGATCAGTGTTGTATCATTATTATGCTGAAGGGTAAGTCGACTGTATCATCCTCTCTGATCTGATCTGATGTCTGCATACCAGGTGAATACATTTGGAGGACAGATCATGGCCTGGATGGTGAATGTAGCTATGATTGCTGCCAGGTACAGTCACACATACACACATTTTAAAAGCTTTATTTGAATCCACTAGGGTTATAGAGGTTACACATACATAAACACGCACTCACAGTCATACATGTGTGTGCACTCACTAGGATATAGGATGTTAATTACCTCATTGGCACACAGTGGACATACAGATACCAAGATTTTCTTCTTTTTGTCACATATCATTGGATACTGATACTTGGATTCTTGGGTTTTGAGCTGCTTGAACAAAAACAAGACATTTGAATCTGGGAAGTTGTGACTGGCATTTTTTGATGTTTCATTGCCTGAATGATGAATTGATTCATCAGTAGGGTTAGGTTGATAACCCTAGTTTGATTGATAATGAAAAGAATCATTATTTGCAGCCCAAGCTGAGCCGAATGTGCCAAAAAATTGTGAATAAAGAGAAGTCTACCAATATGCTTGCCCTGTTGTGATGTAAAGGCTTCCCTGACTGGAGCTACTCAGTGTGTTTTTATTCATTTTATTTAGCATCAGATGTTTGACCAAATCAAATGTGCTAGTGGGAAACAGCTCTACTAATAGCACACTGTGAAACCATCCGCACTCCACCCTTTACATGCACACTCTTGTTTTCAACAGCAAAAACAAACAACAGCGGCTATTTAAATATGAAGGAAACACCAAATACTTGTTTTTTGTGGGGAAAAAAACTTAAATCTAAAACAAAAATAGATCTAAAACATTAGTACTGTATCAGCCTACAACTGTCTAACACAGATACACTCATTCTTGCAAGTGTGACAAGGAAACACAATCATTCTCTTTCTCTATGCAGTCGTCTGTGTCAGGCTCACCCAACTCTGCGGTCTATCGACATGTTCACCTTCAGAGGACCTTCTCAGATTGGAGACCGACTGCTGCTGAGGGCTATAGTCAACAACGCCTTCAAAAACAGGTATCAGTGTGTCCAGAATTAGCCATAAAGATACAGATGCAGATAAGATCAAACGTATGTGTTGTGTGTGGAGAAAACAGGTCGCAGTAACAGCTCTGTATGAAATGAATTTTTTGATGACGTGTTTCCTGTAGCATTGAGGTGGGGGTGCGTGCAGAGGCCTACCAGGAGGAGGGACATAACCGACACATAAACTCTGCTTTCATGACCTTTGAAGTGCTTGACAATCACGGGATGCCATGTACGTTGCCGCGGATACGACCGGAACCCTTGGTGAGTTAGCCATCAGCATTAGAAGTGCTGATGAAGATCACACTGGTATTTTCACACTAAACATGAACACAGGTTTATTTGTGCTTACTTGATTTTGGTGTGATTTAATCCCAGTAAAAAGATAAAAAAGATTGTGGAAATAGCTACATCATTATGCTAATTTGTAAAAAGGTTGAATTTATACTTTGTTGGGTCAGTCTGCAATATGATGAGCAAACCACTTTTAAAATGCTTGTTTTCTGAACAGAGTTCAGATCAATCAGGGCTATGCTAACTTAGGTCAAAGTAAAACTGATAGCTGGAATCAAGTAACAGGCACATATCTTCAGCACTCACCAGGTAGTCCAACCTCCTCGCTTATGTTTCTCCAGACAATCTCCTTTTTTGTCTGGTTTCTGTATACATATGAAGCAGTATTACAGAGCTCTGGCTGCACACACACAGATACAAGTCGGGGTGGCATCTCCATGGTTGGCAGCAGACAGGTTGGGAAATGAGCGAAGATAGATCCACTTTTTAATTCTAAAAGTTTTAAAATATTAACTCTGAGCTTTTGTCTTGTTGGCAAACAGCTCCAGATCAGAGGTAGCATGAAATATAACTGACTTAAGCTGACTCTGACAAAAATAAACAGACAGAGACAAGAAACATTGCACCTCCTTGTGAGGTGGCATGTCTTCCAGAGTTCTTTATTTATATTCACATTATGGGCCGTTCCTGGTTTTGAATTCAGGTGTTATAAATGTACCAAATGAACATCAGACTAATAATAATATTAGTAGGCAGTTAATATCTTTTTAAATCAAGCACAGTTCATTATGCCGGGGTTCTTTGTTCCCCATTGCTGTTTCCCCTCATTTCCTGTCATCTCTACTGTTGCTTTCCAACAAAGACTAAAATAGGAACTGTCTCTGGGTTTGTAATACCTAGTCATTTGATCCATTGTTGATTTTTATTAGTGCAGCCTTAACACTTTTATCTGGATTAGAGCTCTGGCTGTAGCTCTAGCTCAGCAGCAGACCTACTGCATCATGCTAAGATAACATTTTTTGTCTAATAATAATCAGTATAACTTCTAATCTAAGTATTTGTATAGCCAGCCAAACGCAGGCAGGGCACTTTGGCGGGGAAAAACAAGTATGAAACAGTATTGGACAGTATGAAAAAACTCCTTTACAGTGGGAGAGGCTGGTGTCAGTGTTGTGTAACATTCAGAAACTGACAAACTGTTACTAATGCTATTACAACCACTGATAATAGATTGAATATGGAAAAGTTACGTGGCCAATCATTTCCCAGTTGTTACTGCTATAAACTGCAGTCATATTAACTTCAAGTTGCCCCCATGCAGCCTCTGTTTTCCAGAGCGGTATGAAGGCTCAGCTGAACAAAGATCAGAGCTATAAACTTGACTTGACTCAACAAGCAGAAAGAATGCTGGGGGAAAAATGTCACCACTCATAAACCCTTTGACGAACCGGCCTGTGTTCCTTGAAGAAGCTCTTATCACAGTGTCCTTCTCCTACATATATGAGTGCTGTGTTTATAGGGTGACATGTGAATTGGAAGACTAGAGTACTATAAACAAAAACAAACACAACCCACCCATACTGCAGCCTTTATGGGCCTCTACACATTGTGATGCAGCAGGGGTCAGATGTATAAATGAGTATTTGCATCTCAGGCAGACTGCAGACCAGCGCACACACTGGTAAACAACCCACAGAGTCTGTAAAAAGCTATTATTTACAACCACGCCTTTTCCTGACTGATCAGAACTTTTATAATTTAGTCAATAGAACTTACCTCTATTTATTTATTGACCCCTTTACTGCCAGATCTATCAACACAACACAACACAACATAACCCCTCAGCTGAGTGTGCAAGTTCCTCTATCATTGTGCTCGCATTGTTTTGTAGTGGAGGCTAGTGATAGCATTGCAATTCTCAGTTGACAATGAAGTAGCCAGCCGGACAGGCTGTTTGGCCGCCATATGTCGCTTATGGAAAGCTATGTGCTATGCACATTTCTGTCTTTGTGCGTACGCGCAGCTTTAGTTGTGAATATATCTATCACAGAGTTGTATGAATTTGGTTCCTGGTTGCATTCAGTGGGAAATTGATCTTTGATGGCTTTATGGTACCAAATGTATGCTGTGAAAGGCCAACAGGACCGAGTAGAAGGCCATTCAAACCAGCATCTTGCAACACTAGAAAACCAAGCAGGAAACCTTTGTCTGTGATAGGATGATTTCACCTCAGGCTTGAAAACTGTTACAAACTGGGCGTTGAGTTTGAGGACTATTGAGTTGCATGGTGGGAAATGTAGGATCCAGTGTTCTTGGAGATGAACCAATAGTAGAGATTCAAAGTCAGGCTGTATCACCCTCTGCTGTACACATTCTGACCACTCTTTTGTTCATCTGTCTCTTATGAGTTCCACAACTTGATGGAAGTGCAAAACCTAAACACTGGAGTATCCTGTAGGACATATAGCACCTTGACTTGACTTGAGCCAGTTCTGTCTGTCTTTCATTTGCAGGAAGGTGAGAGGCGGTTTCAAGAAGCCATAGCCAGGAAGAAGATCCGACTGGACAGGTAACCTGTTCATTCCTGTGATGAGCACATTCTCCACTTGTAGATCCATGTTCTGTGTGCCAGAAGTGATACAGTTTGTATGACATTTTCTAGTTTATTTGAATTACAAATAAGACATATTGAACATTTTGGGCAACACAGCTACCAGTATTGTGTGGAGGTGTGTATGACACAGTGCTAAATATGCTAAAGGAATACATTTAAGATGTAAATATTGGTCTACAGTGCAGGTCTAATGGTCAAACACTACATAGGATATGTGTGTTTTGTTTATAGATTGATTGTCATGTATTCAATCAGTGATGTTTTGAAAAGGTTTAATCAGACCGAGGGTTACCATGTAACCCCTCAGTTTTAATGCAATTGTGCCATGTCGTTCACTTGACAGGGTCAGAAATTCTTCTAATTGCTCTCTTTTGTTGTTTCAGAAAATACATCATTTCCCGCAAGCAGAGTGAGGTCCCTTTGTCTGTTCCCTGGGACCCCACCAACCAGGTGAGGAAAAAGCTCAGGAATCAGTCAGGACTGGTGACAACTATATCTACTATGAATAACACATTAATGGCAACTAATTTTGGTCCACATGGAGAGAGACAGTACCGGACTACATTTAAGGGGGGAATATTCAAAAACTAAAAGTTCAATGGCTGAACAGCTTTTTTTTGCCGACCTCCACCGCACCAGTTGGTCAACAATGTCACCAAGCACCGAGCTCTCTCAAAAGAAAAGTTTCATTTGCTATGCACTTATGGTAAAATAAATAACTAGAAAGCAGAGGGCGACAAAAAGTTGGCTTCTTTAAGTGAAAAGTTTCAGCAAACATGACAAAAAGTTATTTTTATAAAATGTACCTACTGCAGCTTTAATGGTGTAAGGACTTGACAAAACCTGTCAATGTGCACAGCCACACTGCAGTGTCTTTCATTCTTGAATTCAAAAGAATTAATGTATGGATGAATTCATTAAAACAGGTCTCAATCACACTTATTATATATGTTATTTAGGTTTAACTGTAGAACTATGATTTGTTTGAAATAATGACATCACATTATGACCACCCTGCAAGATACGGTTTAATCAACACCTACTTTATCAACACTGAGATAAACATTGAAAACACTACTGATAACTAGAGACTTGTAGCTCTGTATTCAATAATTGCCTCAGTCCAATCGCTATTAATATTGCTACTGTGGTCAAAGGTCTTTGGAATATTTGAGAGAGCAGTATTAATGATTCATAATTCAAGGACCATGCTAATTCTTTTCTTCAGTGCAATTCACGTATGCTTTATATTACTATTATTTACAAAGCATGTGATAGTGTTTTAGTTGATGTAACATGCTTGCTTTTGCTGAGATTGATGTTGATCAGTTAAAGTACAGCAGGTCTCAACAGTAAGAACTGTCCGATTGCCCGGTCCCGTCTATTGAGAGCTGCACAAGTGCAGTACTGATCGGGCACTCGCGAGAAAATGGCGGCAAGTAAAGACAAAGACAAAGACTTTGGGCAAGTAGTTTTCTCACCCACTTAGTCAAAACAAACATTAACATTGGCCCCTGTGAAACAATGTAGCTGGAAGGCACGTTTATTGAAATCATTATCTAAGTGAGAAATTGCTCTTTGCTTTTCTAGGGAATGTTATGGTTCAGTTTCCATATGTTTTATCAGACTCAGAATATTTGCTCTGCACTATAAAAACAGACAATGTCTTTACTGTGATGTGTGAACTATTCCCTGTAATTTGACTGGCGGTAAATGTAAATTCCGAGGTCTTTGCCATTTTAATACCATAAATAAATAAATAGAAAATCTGCCTCCATCAAAGTTTTTGACATCTTTCACTATTGTTGGTGTTAAGACTTTTAGAAGGTTGGTCAACTCAGTTAAACTGGTTAAAATACCCTATGCTCCACACTGTCAAACCAAAATACATTCCAAAACAGCTGTTTTATGGTAGGATCATATTTTTCGCAGTTAAATCTTTATTTACACCATCACTGAGACTCTTCAATCTACAGATACAATCTGCACACACGTCATTTACTCAATAATGTCATTAACTAACCTGTGAAGGTTTGCCACAGATGGACACAAACTGACTGTCCAGGTCCCTCAGTTAACAGATCTCTTCTTTTACTGGTCTTCGCTCTTTTGGGAAGTAAAGAAAATCGTTTTTTAATGTTTGATCTGCAAAATGCCACGCAGCAGCTTTTAGGCATGATGCCAGCAGGCGCCAAAAGTGGCGTGGTTGTTCTGAAGAGAGGAAAGCGACATATTACTGCTCTCAATTATTGTGTCTTCTGCTCCATTGATGTGCATGCTTATGTGTTTGCTTGCTAACATGTATGCTTTGTGTGTGTGTGTGTTTCCAGGTGTATCTGAGCTATAACAATGTTTCAGCTCTAAAGATGTTGGCTGCTAGAAACAACTGGCGCCTCAGTTCTGAGAAGGACAAGGTACCTGCTGTCCTCTCCTTGAAAGGGTTTTGCATAGAAGTGTTTTTTATATTCCCCTGTGAAGAGCTGGATGTTCCAATTGACTCTTTGTTCCCAGGTTCGTCTTTACACCCTGGAGCAGAAGTCCATGTTGAGTTTCAGGGTGGAATCAGAGGTGGATGTTCCTGCTCACAGAGCCTTTTGTCTGCTGGCTGAGCTGGGCAACAGGCCGAGCTGGGACACACATTATCAGTAATGTCTTCACACACACACTCACGCTCACACTGTGTAAACGTTCAGCAAACTGTATCCTCACTGCACGTATAAAGGTCAGGGTATATTGTACGACCGATTTTGCAGATTGACAGTCCTTAAATGTTTGCCGCCAAACACAACACACGTAAAGAAGGACACATGCACAACCACATGATATAGATAGATTTGAGTTAAGCTGAGCTGTAGGAGGCCTGTCCTGTAAAAATCTCTGCTTAATTAACTTTTCACTAGTATTGTTGCATGCAGCTACGATTAGTGTTATATATTTTGTGGTGGCTAGATGAAATGTAAACACATATTTTAGGATTCAAGGTTTGAATGGTTTATGTGTCACATTCACATAAACACATACAGATACATGTATTTGTAGTGATAAGAGTTGGAATAAAGACCCGTAAAAAAAGTGGAGCGGACAGAGTTTGCCATCCTGATGAAATGATCTTTTGGTACCCCTCTGTAAAACACTTCAACAACTTAAAATGCTTTTTGTTTGCAAAACTTAAACATATTACATATCACAAAGACCTTCATCTGGATGTGAAGAATCCAGATAGTACGGTTTGGTTTAAGTTCGTAATCGGTGCAGAAGGGATGAACATTGTATCCAACACAAAGTTCACTATGTACTGAGCCCAAATAGCATTTTTGTTTAATTTAGTCTGAACTAAATTAAACAAATCATGGACTTTAGTCTGGATTTCTGGCAGGCAGCTATAAGAGTGTGGCCAAATAGAAACACAGGTGACACTGAAAAGTAATCCATACATGCTTTTTGTCTGGGTTGAGGTATGTTCAGCAGTCAGACAGAAGAAATAGTCTGGGACGAAACCCCTTGTAAAACCATGCTCTTTTCAGGGTCTTAAAGTCTAAAATTCAATACTCTGATTTTAGACCTTAAAATGTCTTATAATGATTTTTACTGCTTTTAAAAACTGATTGGATTAATGAAGTTAACGTTACTTTTAAGTTCCATTTTTCAATTTCACTTTTAAATGTGTTTTTGGGATGAGAGTAGTATCAATCTTCAACAATGAAGTCAACATCCCTTCACTTTATTTCAAATAAGCTGCATTTGTATCAACATCCTCAGCAGCGGTATCTCTCTGTGTGCTTTCCTAAATCAGGAAATGCGAGCTGATTCACCGAGTGGACGATGATGACTTCCTGTATCGTGTGGTGACTCCATCAGTGCATCACCGTGGAGTAGGTTCCACTACTTCAGCCAGTCCGGATGAGGGAATTCTCCAGGACTTTATCTTGTTGGCCTCCAAGAGGAAGCCGTGTGGCAGCGGGTCAGTAGAGTGACGGGTTGTATGTTCTCAGTGCCAGTTCAAAGGTCACACAGCTCTGTCCTGCTGTATTTACTGTCAGTACTTGTTCTTTTCCTCCCTAGAGATCCATACGTCATCGCCCTGCGTTCGGTGTCCCTGCCCACTCACCCTCCCACTGAAGGATATAACCGAGGAGAGGTTCTGTGTGCTGGATTTACCATACTGGAGACCAAAAACAACATGTCACTGGTAAGACAAATACCGGTTTTAGCTGATTAAATGTGCATTTGTACATATAATCCTAACACACTTTCATTACTTGTATCTTTTTCCAGATCAGTTACTATAACCAGGCGTCTCCAGAGGTTCTTCCCTACATCTCCACAGATATCGCTGGCCTCTCCTCCTCTTTCTACCACATCTTCTGCTCCTGCAGCCAGTACCTGACAAGGAACAAAGAGCAGTCTGGCTCCGAGGAGCAAACCGGCCAGTACCAGGCCACGAACACAGACAGTCCCACCTGTGACAGTGAAGCTGACAGTCTGTCGGTGGGCCTGTACAGCACCCACCTGTAGACCACCAGCGGTACCTTCCAGGCCAGTTTACATCACTAAGTGTGGTGAGGTCAGGCTGCTGTTTATACAATATGGTACTAATAACACAAAAGATGTTCAAAAGATGATAAAACAAAGCTTCTGGAAAAAGTTTTAAAGATTACAATAAAGTAACTAAGAGACTAGGGCTGGGTATCTTTCAAAAAAATGTACGATATAGTTTCTGAAAGTTTTTTCTATACCAATTTTATTATACATTACAATGCAATTACTCACTTGAAAGGAGGAAGCTGTTCAAAGACCTAGGAGTAGCTGGAGAAACTGTTTTCACTCAACCTGGATAACTGATAACCGTTTCCTGTGTAAAGTTAGACAGCCAATCACTAGCATTATCAGATCTTGGTACAAACGTGCAGCGTAGCTCATTGGCGCACTGATGCTGATGAGTCTTACTTCGTTCATATCCAGATTTGGTACCGAATGACAAAGCATTTTTTGTTGTTGTTTGTATTACTCGTTAGTAACAAAGCAATTCAGGTCTGTGCCATAAAAGTATCAACGTTCCCAGCCCTAAAATAAACAATGGGCCTCATGCTAGAACCACTCATATAAACAGATTTGTCTTATGTAGCTTGTACAACAGATTTTAGAGAACTTGCACCAATCACTAATTTTCTCTTATTCTAAATTTTCTCTTATTCTAAATTTTCTGGACCACTCGTAGGAGTCATGTCCAATTTGTCTGCTGTCATCCAAACACACGTTTTTCACTAAAGCACTGTACAGTATACTGCATAACTATAAGGAATACGAGTTTGGTATTTAAATTACACTTAATAATAATAACTAATTATGTGGACATCATCCGGTTTGCCTGTACAGTTGGAATTATAATATAGTTTTAAATGTGTCGTATAGCTTAACAATATCATCATGAATTTGAATCGGCTTCGGGTTAGAGTTCTCTTCACTTTAAGGTGTATGGAGGTCCCTGTCCAGGGGAACATCCTCTGTCACAATGCCTGACAATGCATTGTCTTACTGTCGAAAAAAAGTGAGACACACAAGATAAGAATACGAAAATGTTTTTGCATGAGACCCAATGCCTTCAACACTGTATGTGTTCACACTGCATCGTACGGCTCAACTCTACTCGCTTGTGGTACCTCTACTTTCCACTGCATATAGTACTTCGATAGTACCCCATGTAGGCGCAGCTGATCATCAGTTTATAACTAAACTGTACATTTACTGCTAGATGGACAACTTCACTGCTCTCTTTTCCTCACATTCAGCACTCTTTCTCTCTTGTTCAATCACACACTTACTACACACATAAAAAGGAGCTCTTATAACAGAGAATATGAAGGGATGGTGTTCTTGATACATGTGCACTCTGTCAGTTGACCTCCGCATAGTTTTACAGGCTGCCATTATTGTGTAAATGCTAGGTAGCCCTATTAATGCACACATGTTCAACCTGAATCACATGTAAGACATAGACCTAATTTCAAAATAAAGGCTAATTCAGCATTAATTACTATGTTTGGACATAAATGATGCATTGTAATCTGTGTCACCAGTAGTCAGTTAAACAGATGTTTTATGTTAAACGGTAAAACGTTAATTTAATTGTACATCTAACCACGTGTGGGGTCTATAGGAATGTAGTTTTTTTTTTTCATAAACACTAACAGCATTAAATGGTGAGAGAACAGCAATGTGCACAATGTTACACATTTCTTTTGATGAACAATTGATGTTTTGTATAACACTTTCATAGGATTTTAATAAAAAGTTTTTTGTACAGAATATAAATGTCTGTGTTCCTTCCAATCAGAATTCAATGGTAAACTACAGAATATAATTGTATTAAGCCACCTAATGTAGTCCATCATTTTGCTCTAGACTATTTATTTACAGTTTTCATTCAGTGGAGTATCTCAACATGTTTTCCACAGAATGAATCCTACTGACTTTAGGGGTCCCCCAGCTTTTCCTCTACCGCTATCATGAGGTTGAGATTTTTCGTTTTAATAGAGCTATCTAACTATTAGATGGATTACTTTGAAATTTGGGTCTGATATTCATGGTTCCTAAATCATATATTGTAAACTTTTATCTCTTGACCTTTTATCTAGCGCCATCACCAGGTCAACATTTCTGCTTGCTTTATGACCACTTACCTACAAAACTAATGACCTTCCCATCATCATTCAGAGAACCAGGGTTATAGAATGTTAGCCTATGTTTTATTTCAATTCAGTGCAAGACATGACAACTTAGGCACTCTTTACGGCATTATCAACCATCAACCATAAGCCAATAAGCTGATTGCATTAGCGCTCCAATATATCAGTCAGGCTCTGGTTGATTATAACATCCTTAATGTTGCACTGTAAAAAATAACAATTTGTTGTGTGTTTGTTAATATCCATCCTCAGTTTATTGATCAGATATCACATACAGGTTTGTGTTTACTTTGCTTGAACGCTGGGTCATTAGCCCTGCGAAGACAGTGAAATCTCTTCTTTTTGGGTCCCCCTCCACTATAAGGTCATATCTGTCCATCATTCTGATTAAAGAGTGAAGTGCCTCCTGTCCTCTTGGCAGTGATGCTATGTTCAGATGTAGAGCCACTCGCTGAGACAAGCATGTCACTGTTGCTGGGATCAGAGGACGCCAGTTCTGCTCTGTCAGGACGAGGGTGACGTAAGGGAACAGCCTCTCTACTGAAGATACAAACTCCTGAAAGAGAGAGGAGGAGGTTACAAAAAAGGGTTAACACTTCTGTACTGTGTGGAACAGAAGCACAATTAAAAGCACCTAAACCTAAAAAAAAAATTACGTAATACTTAAATGATGGTACTGTACGGTATCAGTACCATCATTCAAGTATTACATAATTTTTTTTTTAATCTACTGTATGTTGGCCTGATAATAACATAATTTGACAAAAAGGAAGGTCCTACAGTGTTCTTGCAAGTTTAAGTTTCTTAACTGCAAACCATATACATATATGATGTTGTTCTCAAGGGGGTAAAGGGGGTCAGGACATCAGGATCAACAGGTATGAAAAAGTGTCATCTGCAGTGCAGTGAAAAGCAATGTGCTTATGGAGGATGACCCCTAGTGTTAACAGACTGAACAGTAATAGACCCAGAACAGAACCTTGTGGCACTCCATATGCAATGTCTATTCTTTCTGATAAATAAAACAACATTATTTGCCATTGTGATTTAACATATCTATAATTGTAGTAATTGGCATCAGCTTTGACACTAAATACTGGATTTGTTTATTTCTAATGGCTGACTAGAGAAACCTTACCAGTGCGCTGTGACAGGATTTGAATGAAACCTGCCATTGGGTTCTTAAGAAGCTGCTAACACAGCTTTTATACTCTTAATCTAACAGAATAAACTGTGGGAAAATCTGACTTTTGATATAAAATCTGTAGAAATTCAAGTATCGTGTATCTAAAACCAATGTTGGAGAAAGCAAATCAGTGAGACAGGAAGCTGCATACCTTTGTGTTGTTGCTCTGCAACCCTTCCATGCTGATCCAGACAGGTCTGTACAGCTCCTCCCTGCTGTAGGCTGAGTGCAGCAGTTTGAGAGAAGCTTCCAGAAGCTGCTGAGTGTGAATCCGCAGGTAAACACCCCAGGGGACATCAGCTCTCTGCCCGAGCAGCTGCAGGACGTCCTGCCAACACATACACACAGATAGCCTTATTTATCCACATGCACATTTGTGGTGTTTAAGTCAATGACGCAGCAGAGATAATGGAAATACATGAGGTGCACAAAACTACTAATAAGACGACAGAACTGCAAAGGAAGACACCAGCTCAGTTTGTGCTATGTGATTACACATGTGAGTCCACTAAGCTCACAGAGAGTTTTATTGATAATGTCACTTGCTAACCTCTAAAATGTGGAGTAATTTGAGTTATAGATATAAATTACATATCCAGAGCCGCCACCATGTTTTTCTGTATTGGAATTCTAAAGCAAAGACCTGTTTTCCATTAATATACCTGCAGTGTGAGGGCTTCTGAGCTCTTTCCAGAACCTTCCACCAGAGGGACTCCAGGCTGGTTGCTGTCCGAAGCCACCCGGACCACCAACATACCAGCAGCACGATCTGGACAAACACAGACGGAATAAACAAGACTGTAAAGGCGAACAGGATCACTGCTTCATTAGTGTCACTTTATGGGTCAAAAGACCAACAGTGTCCGCAAGTTTACATCTGTTTGACACTATCAGGATTTCATGACTGAACACATTGAAGCAATGCAGATACAAGTTCCCGCTTTCACAGCAAACTAACCATTTCACTGTCAACCACAGCACATGGGAAAGAAATTAATTTGCTTTATTTGAAGATTTAAGGAAATCTGAGTCATTATGTTTTTAATCATGTACCATGATTAGCTTTTCATCACTTTTGTGACACAAATATTTTTTTGTGAAAACTGCCTAATTTGCTTTGCATTTTAAAACCACTTTCAATTTTGCTATTATGATTATGGCACCTTCAAATGATGGTATTCTAGTGGCAGAAGTTTTTGTGTTTCAGTGCTTGCTACTACCACCAGATGGCCCTAAAGTAAGGCATTTAAAGACTTACTGGTGACTGAGAAAATGCATTGATGAAGCATTTCTGCATAGCAAAACAGCCTGCTATCAGTACATAATTTTTTTGAGTGAAAATACAGAGTGATGAAAGTGAATGTCTCAATGTCTAAATAAGAAACTGTGCAAAGAAGCAGTTTTTTATATCTACATACCTGAAAGCTGAACCAACAGGGAGGTCCTGTCAGTGACTGTAAACCAATGGACTGCCAGGCTGTTGCGTTGCGAGACTGTGGACTTGAAGCTGGTGTCTGACTTGTGAAGTGGATAGAGGAAGTCCATCAGGTCTCCTCCAGGATAGAATCTCCTCAGATGGCCCTGCTGCCCTGTAGACAGAATCTATACATCAATAAGTATTATTCATGGGCCCTGCAGGGAGGTAAATGACTTAATGCCAAATTTGTTGTTTGTTTCTGTGTTTTTATGATTGCTGCAGCACAAATTGGCCACTTGGGACAAATATTAAATTAACTGAATTAAATTTAATTGAACTGATAAATTTCAAACTGATTTATGAATCCATGAATTCAAAGTGTACCTCTTTATGAGCAATGCAAGTAATTTTCAAAATCAAATCCAATAAGAAATCAAGTGTGCAATATTCAAAAATGTATAACTAAGTTGCTCAAAGTGAATTGGTTATTTTTGCATCTAAAAATTCAAGTCAAGTAAAAAAATTAAGTTCCCCAAATTGGATTGGAAAATTCAAGATGGAAAACTGAAACATCCAGGCTACCAAGAATAATCAATCGAGTGAATGAAATAAATCAGATTTCTGTAATATCAGCGTACCTTCTGTCAGCTATCATCCAAACAGAAAAGTTCAGATGAACGACTGGAAACTCTGGATGCTCGAATCAGAATCTTTTTTTAGTTTGGCTTCAGTTTAGGCTCAAATGTAGTTTTTGCTACAGTAATGCAAATCCTAAATCGTAAATTTTCTTGTACTAAAATGTATTATTCGTTAATTTTTCTAAAATAAAAATAAAAAACTATAAATGAGACGCAGCTTGGTTGGTTTGAATAGTTTTTTTGTATTTTTCCTCTTTCTTTGAATGAGGTTTAGCTTGAAGGCTTATTCTCCTTTCTTACTTGCAGCCAGTTTAAATTCAGACAGCGTTGGTTCATATATATCGTAGTAGACTCTAGAAGGGTGGGTGTGCTGGCTCTCCAGCATACAGTCCTATAT
>NW_023339796.1:20360246-20367120 GCF_004916995.1 Morone saxatilis | reverse complement strand
GGATGGGACAATATACAATATTATTGCATATTTTGCGCTAAAAAACATTTGAATTTACATTATTGTGATAATCGGGATCATTGATTATTATTATTATCACATAGGTATAACTTGACTTGAAAAAGCTGTCTCTCCAGCATACAGTCCTATATTGATTTCCTGATTTATTTTGAACAAGGGGACATTGCTCACATTTTTCCAGTCATTCCAAAATCCTCATCCTATCACCATGGCTGATTGCATTTATTTTGGCCTAGATAATTGTGACATGAAATTTTCATATCGTCCCATGTCTAGTGGACGTGTCAGGAATGCCTGTTTTGAAAGTCTGAGGAGTGGGTCCTTCTTATTGATATATGATTGATTTGTAGTCATTGCCATAATACAGATGGAAGTTGTCTGAGTTACCGTGGTGACTGACTGAGGAGCCAGCTGATGTGCTGCCAGCCACTGCGAACCAACAGGGCGTGGATTGGGAATGTCACCTAAAGAGACACATTATTCCTAAAGATGCTATATTGTAGAATGTAAGCTTTTCATGTGTTTTGTGAGTATAAAGCAGGTCTACAGTAGGTGCTATATAAATACTGTGAAAGTATCAAAATGCTTAATCCTAGACACTACTTGTATTTCTGTTTCAGTTGTGAGAGAACAGTTGATACAGTTTTTTTAATTAGCTCTGGTAGCAAACAGCAAGTGGCCGAGCTAGCAAGCCCTGCAAGAAGCCACTACATCACTAAGGCTACGTACATTCACCCTGCAAGCCTTAGCACACCATTCTGATTTATTTCTCAGATCAGGTCACAGTCCTGACCTGCTTGATGAATGTACATGTAGAGTGATTAACAGTCTTATGAATTCTGATGAGACTGTTCATACTGAGGTCACATTGGCCACATATGAAAGTGGCACAAATCAGAATCACAAAGATCAGATTCTTGGATTGGACTGTTCACTATGAGCAAAAAAATCTGGGGTCACTTCCTGCTCCTTTGTGAATGGATCTCGCTGTTCTGATTTCACCAGGGTCGAAGACTAATTCAGACTCAGATACTTGGTAACACTGGATTAGCTCTTCATCCGCTGTTATTTTTGCATGTCTTTCAAAAGCTTACCATTTGGGGAACATCTTTGATCATATCATACATGTCTTTCATCATGGGCTTGGTGTAGGTTTGTTTGAAAATTGGAGGAAGATAGAGTACCTGTCAGAAATAATGCAGCTGTAAATCAAAAGCATTCATCATCACCAACAGGACTAGTCTATAGCTGACCTAGCAGTCACATGAGGCTGTAATGCTCATTTTACATGAAATAATATAATTGTTGGATGCATCCCTGAAAAATAGAGAGACATAGGCCAACATTTTCCATTCCTTTGGTTATGAACAAATACTGACAGTATTCCAATTAACCTCAGCTGTACTTTGTGTTTATTGCTAATTAGTAAATATTGGTACATGTTAGCATGCTAAATGGTTAACTTAAACAATATACTTGCTAAACAGCAGGTATCAATCAAACTTGTTTCTAACCAACTCAGGCAGAAAATGCTCTTATCCGACTCATGACGTAAAAAACCTACATTTCTAAAGTCCTAACTACATTCCTGTGTTTGACTCAAAGCAATATGTAAGAACTGATACTACTCTCCATCAGTCAAATTCATACTTCATTATAGTCTATTTGCCAACCAAGAGAGAGCCCCATTGTTGCTAAACAGCAGAATGGGCACCAGAGCCTAAGTACTACAGTGATTCCTAATCAGGCTGTAAACATGTAATACCTTCCATCCAGGAGACAATGTCACATCTGGAAACTTCTCCTGAATTAACTGCAGAAATCTGGAAAAGGGAGGAGAGAAATGTACTTTAAGTTATGATGGAGCAGTGAATAATGATAATAATGCGATACTTATTTTATTTACATTGTTTGCCCGCTACAATTCATCCTTTCTTTCATTTCTATTCTACCTTTTCTTGTATGCTATTATATGCTGAGGCATTTTCCTGATCTCCTATAGTTGATTATCAGTGTATCTAATTTGGAAATGTGGCAATAATATTTTGGCTTGTGAATAGCAAAGAACTGCAGGACAAAACACATCAAATTCGGGCTTGTTCACCTGGTTCCATTGACTACGGGCACGGTGTTATGTACGTTGGGACCGTGGATGATGTCTGCATTTAACCACACAGGCCTGTTTATTCCTCTGCTTCTGTTCTTTTGACTAAGCAGGTCCAGTGACAAACCCACGGCTTCCAGATACTTAAAATCCAACTTCATGGCTGCAGGGAGACACAGAGCATCATGTACTTTTACTTTTAATTAAAATGTACTTTGTTGGACGGACAAACAGAAAGATATCTCTTCTACTCTATGGTACCTTTTCTAGAGGCCAGCACAGCATCCAACCATTGGTCCAGAGTGTTGTCACTGTAGATGTTAGGAGGGTGGGCCATGATAGGGATTGGTTTCTGACTGGGTGTTCCTTGACCCTGCAGAGTGACATCAGACTCCAGGATCATAGCATCACCTGAGGGCATGAGGGTGGGTTACAGTTTTGTCCATTCATGAATTTACTCACTGTTACAGGTGAGTGCTATCCTTTCAACATCAATAACTCCACTGTCACCACATTAGTCAGCAGAGCTGCTGGGACAAACAACACAATCAAGAAGAATGCAGTTTTGTCTGTGTGTGTGAGTGTTAGGGAGTTTACTTGCGAGAGCTTTGTTCATTTCGTCCTTGCTATTGGCTCTGTGAAACCAGGTAGCCGACAGGCCATCGGGTTTGCTAATTTCACCCGACTGAATCAGGAAGTCCAACATGTCTCCACCAGTAGAAAACGAGGGAAGAGCAGCTGAGGAACCAGATTGGATAGTGAGACAAACACAGGCACGTTTAAATGTTGGACTATAAAAACATGGGGCTTTATATCATTCATAGAAAATCAGATACAGCAGGGAATAGATAATATTGATCTATCAGTATTTAGTGATATGATTTAGTATCAGTTTACTATTTCAATCCGCATTTTTTTTATTGCGGTAGCACTTCAGTTATTGTTTTTGCCTGATTTTCTTTTCTTTCAAGTACTTCCAAGAAAAAAAGGTACCCAAAAAATAGTTACTTACTATACTACTATAATACAATATATAATACAATAATTAATACAATAGTGTTCGTCTTTAGCCAGTGCTAATGCCATGTTCAGGTAATGTTAGCCTTGAAGTGAACACTGGTCAGCTAACGCTAGCGAGCTTAGTTTTTGTTTTTTTTGCCAGCAACAAAAAATTAAAAAAATGACTTCATCATAATTTCATCAAACTTAGTCTTTTGATGTTATTTTGATGTTAGAGACACCCTAGGGGCAGAAATTACATAGATAGAGCAGAATGTAAACTCCGCCCTAAATTCCCAGAAAAAACACAAAGGCCAGGCCTCAGTGTCCTTGGCAGCAGCATACAGATTATTGATTAATCAGTCTTAGCTAGTGTTATCAAGTCTATTCATACTGATAAACTCAAGTACAAGTGCATATAAAAAGTGTTCATTCCATGTTTTATTATCTTACAATGTTCATTATATTAATTATAACGCTGAACAATTCACACCACAGCCCATGTGATTTCATAACAGCTGTTTCACCGAATGTGACCTCAGTTACTCTTATTTAACATCACCATGATATTAAGCTTGATATTAAGCAAACACAGCTGCTGTTTTAGCATTCTATTCAAAACATTATGTGCGTCAGCTACATCATTTCACAGAAGTCTTACAGAGGAGGGGTTACTGTGTCAGGTCTCTACAGGCAGTTGATCCCTATTGTTAGTCAGGTTCTGTTCCAGTGAGAGCAGCACTCACTCACCTCTGCACAGGGGATAGAACACAAGTCTACCTCCTGGAGTAATTTAACTGAAACTCACTTGTAGAGCTTGTATCATTTCCTCTACAATCAAAAAAGGGTCACAAGCTGGTGATGGCTAAGTGGGTCTTTTAATATAGCCCACATCTCTGAAACGGATGGTCTCATTATGGGCGTACTTGTAACTGCCAACAACACAACATCCCTGCAATGTGCCTGTTTATTCTATGCTGGATCCCATCCAGACCTGTACACTTACTTTATTGCAGTGCCATTTTAAAATTTTAAATCTACTATGGTTACACAACTACAAATTACTACACTACAAATACTGTATTTAAATGAAATGTGAACAGTATAACTTCATTGGTAGAATCTTTTAGAATTTATTAGAACTTTATCTGGTTCAGACAGACTATAACTAACTCTACTACTACATATGGTTATATGTCTGAATCCAGTACCACATACAATATGTGCATTGGGTCTTATTCAGAAACAGTGCATATGCAAAAATCTGTCTGTCTGAATTTGTTCATAGCCTGCAAACAAATTTAGAACATCTTCACAAGAAGGAAGCTAACATAACTATTCCTCCAAAAAATTCTGTCACTTATCCCCATGAATTAAACCTAACTCAAAAATGAATTGGAAGTAATAACTTGTTGTTTTGAGTGCACTTAAATCTGTGCAGTATTTTAAGTGATTGTCAGCTGTTTTGACAGTTAATGTAATAATTTGCTTTAGTGGAAGAAAACATTAAGAAGATGCATTAAAGGTAGTCTTACTATTCAGATAAGATAGGATTGGAAAAGTGCTGTATATGAGTGTAATATACTTACTAGTTTTAAGTTCAATTAACTGAATTAAATTGGTACAATTAACTTAATTTGCCTAAGTCATAATTTGCCCAACAATAAATACTTAGTTACTTTTCATGCTCAAGTCTTAGAAGTAATACATTCAAATTGGTTTCCTCAAACTAACGCACAAATAATGAAAGCCTGACTGTCTTAGACAATGTAAACACACCTTTTAACTAAATGCAGAGGATATTAAATCACATTTAATAAAAAAAGGCTTTAATAGACAAGAATATTTACTAATGCACTGGCCAAATATATAACCATGAAATTGACACCCTTTTGTCCTCATCAATAATTGTCATAATTCAAATATTCAACTATAACACAAACATTGTTGTGTGCATTTTTGGGTAGGAACTATTTTCTTTCTATGCAGAAGGAAGCATACATCTGCTCATGGATGAGAGGCTTGTGCTTGTACCCGTGCTGTAATGTTAGCTCACCTAGCGTCACTGAGATTGATAACATTCAGCTACAGTTGGCGCATGTAGTTCTGTATTTCTGTGGATTATCTTGAGTAACAAGGTCATGGTGGAGACATTGTCATTAAGTTTTTCAAATGTAATTTTATGGCGCTTTGTGCACCACAACCCGAGTGCCATCTGGTTCCATTATATTGGAATAAAGGCAGATACTGTATCTCTAGGGTGGCTATCTCCAGAACTCAGTCACTCATGCCAAAACAATCTAGATGGATAAATAGCACTACAGGTAAGAGGGAAAATTTATTTTTAATTTTGGGTGAACTGACCCTTTAAGGGGCTTGTACACGCTCAAATTGATGTAGGACACCTTATCTCTGATAATTCACTCTGACTCAAAGGGCAAAATCAATGAAGCACTCTAATGAATCATACAGTATATATCAAATATCTGTAAGAATGTACCTGACTTTTTAGTGAGCACCACAGCTGGAACAATAATGACGATCAGCAGGACGACAAGTCCAACAGCCGCAGATATCATTATCAGTTGTTGTTTTGTCAGAAATCCCAGATAAAGGTCTTGTTGTCCTTTTTGTCTTGAGTCCAAACCTTGAAGGTTAGGCTGAGGCCTAAACCTAGAGGAACACAGCAAAACATACAAGGGGTGATCACATGCCTCACTGTGCATCGTCATGCATCTATCATATGAACATTTAGGAGAAATATTCTGTAATATCCTCAGGTGTGATTTGTTCAAGGACACAAATTTAAAATAAGTTTTTACTGAGTCTTAAATATGGTGAAATTGTCACAAGCTTATTTTTAGCGTTGTATGTACAGCTTGATAGATAAGAAAAGAAATTGTATTGTCTGTCACTGACCTGTTTTGTCTTTCTTCTGCCTCTCTTTGATTTTCCTCTCTTTCGGCCATCTTCTTTTGTGTGGTCTTTCACTGTCCCAAGGATTCAAAAATGAAGTCTTTATAAAGAGCTGCAGAACAATACACAGACCAACCGACAGACAGATGGTTAGCAGTTTTTCCTGTGGTTTATATGTGCCTTATCTAAAGAGCAGAGATCACAGAGGTCTGATAAGGTGCACATGTTCTCACCACTAATCTTTGTTTTTTTTCTTGTAAAATACAGATAGTTTTACCTTTACAGGGTGTCTAAAAATATTTAAAGTCCAGATGAAATGAAAAATGCCTTTTTTGACTTTTTTGAGATTACACCCCCAGTCATATTGTACCCCTATTTAACAGTGTATGCCAAAAATCAATTGCTTTGTATTAGTGTGTGTGAACCAACCAATTTCAACCAATAATATCACAACATTCACCCATCAATCAATCTTCAACTTGTAGTGACACAGAGCTAAGGTCCATTAGTTAGCTAGCTAGGCCAGGCTACACTGATTACTGTACAAAACCACAACTTTATCATTTGTACAAAATCAGTGATTTGCATGAAAACTGGATCATATTTTATGGAGAAAATATTTTCTGCGCTAACTGCTAATGTAGCAGCTGTCCGTGTGCAGTGGAACTATGAATATGCACAATTTTGCTAATTTCCTGCTGGACACAAGATGTCTCCTACTTCACTGTAAAGTCTATTCTCAGTGGATGAGCACTGGTGGATTCAAGTTTCTACATCACACTGTACAAGTTGATACTGGACCAGGACTGACTTCCAGACTATTTGTGATGTCAC
>NW_023339796.1:20352399-20360224 GCF_004916995.1 Morone saxatilis | reverse complement strand
TCCTGCTGGTAGGCCCCGCCCCTTCAAATCAGCTTTTCAATGAGCACAGAGAAACTTTCCACTTTAAGCAGAATGTGAAAACACTTTCAGAACATAAGGGCAAAGGGAGAAAATATGAGAGAGAGAGATCCTCCTTCACTTTATGTGACGAGCGATCCTTATATCCTGCACCATTCAGGCTTCAGCCATAATCATAAAAAAATATGAGTTACTATAATAAGAGATATGTCATAAAGTTTTACCACATTCTGCCAACGGACTGATAGATAGACAGATAGATACATAGATAGCTAGATAGATCTTCAGCAAGTATAGGTGAACTGATGTTATCTGTGTGATTTGTTTTTTCAAAATAAGAGACTTTTGTTACACTGTAACACCAGTGACATGACTCAAGGGGACCACTACTTTCATTATACATTTTATAATATTTATTTGACATTTATTTGACAAATTGATGTTTGAACTAGGTGTAATTTTTCAAATAATATATTTCTTTATTTAAAAATAAAGATACATTGTGTTTTTCCAGTGTAATATGTCTATAAAGGCTAGGGACAGACAAGATTCTCAGCTTTCAGTTATTCCCAATTTATGCAACTCCAGTACTGTTTATGGACCCCAGTATCCAGAAACATTTTAGTACATGAGGGGAAAATAATAATAATACATTTATTTTAAGTTATAAAAATAAGAATAAGAATACAATATTATTATTATTAGTAGTAGTAGTATTTGAGGGCATGGGCCATATTTTGATGTCAAAAATATATTTTTCTACCATTTAAAATACAATAATGTATACATCAGATCAGATATATGATGTAGATAACATAAATTAAATGCCAATTATAAAACATATAAGCCGTATATAAGTGGCAGAATGTGGTAAAACTTTATTATTATTATTATTATTATTATTATTTTCCTACTAATCTGTGTTTATAGTTTACGTTTGCTTTGGCAGTGCAAACGTCTGTTCCACGTGCCAATAAAGCCCCTTCTACAGCAGGGGCGCGTGGCGTCGCGTTGCTATGGCAACTGAGTAGAGAAGACAAACACAGCAGCGCTACAACAATGTCTTCGTCTGTGGCGAAAGAGGAAAGACACAAGAGACGTACTCTGGTGCTGAGGCCGTAAGTTCACAGTTTATTCACAGCAAGTCGTTTGGACAAACAAACAACAGCCATTCTAACGTGAACTGTTTTGCTCATGTGTTATTTTGCTGCCTTCTTAGCTCCTCTCGGACCATCAATGTGTCAGTGTCGGGCATACATGGAGTCAACCAAAGTACAAGATACTCAAATGGCGTCGTCGGTTCACCGAGCAGAAAAAGTTTCAGTCTGGGCGGTGGAAGCAAACTCCTGGAGAAGAGCGTCGTTCAGACTCCGAGACAAGCTGCTCGGGTATGCTTATGTGTTAGCACTGGTGTTGTAAGTTAACTAACGTTAGGTGGCTAGCTGTGAACCGGGTTAAGTTAACTAACTTTAACTTTAACTTAGTGATTTTAGGTCGAATGCGTCCGCGGTTGCCATGGATATACTCTTAATTTATGCCCCAAATTTTTATTTTAAAGTGGCCTGTGCAGTTTTTTTGTATTCTTTATTCCTTACTCCATCCACTCATGAAAACTGGACAACTGTGTCATGCCATCCTTCAGCTCACACTACTGAATGATGTGCAGCAGAGGGGATTTAGAAGTTGGTACTCCTAATGCCGACTGAAAAATATTTGGGTACTTTCTTTACCTGCATGTACCCTGTACTACACCACCGGTAACACCTGTGTTTACCTTGCTATTTAATGTCAGAATGACAGCTGTGAAAGACGGTTTATTTAACTTACATAAATGTTTATTATTGCCTTATTATATCCTCTCAGTGGCCACCTTGCTCCTGAGAAACACCATATGAAGACACTTCTCAGAGGACAGGTCCATGTTTTTCAACAGATGCTGTCACTATGAGCAACCATTTGGCCAAAAGTCACCAGTCATGTAATATAAGTCATCTAATTATATTTAGTATTATGTACTTTGACCTGTCCATTGATTTCTGGAAGAAGATACAATACGCTCCAACTACAGGTACAATAAACTACAGGTTATGAACTTCTTCTTCATTGGTTATCTCATCGGTATCGGCCATGAGAAGCAGGTAATTACTGGTTATCATATCGGCTGAAAAAGAACTCCTTATAGTGCATCTGCAGTGAGAGGGGCCTGAGGACTGGTCTGAAGAAGGAGGTCTGGGCAGAGCTGGTGCAGTTGGACCCTTTGTTTTGAATTATTCTCTTGTTTGCAGGTGTTCGATGAAGAAGGCAATGACGTCACTCCTCAGGTGTTGTACCAGGCAGATCCAGCAGCTGTGCAGGCTAAAGCCAGCAGGTTCTTTATGGATGAAATCTCTGCTGGTGGATCAGCATCAGACCAGACAACAACCACCGGGAGCTTCACAATGCCTTTCTCCAGGTACCCTTCTATTACACCAGCTGAAGCTGATCTGAGATGGCACGAGGGTGTGGAGTTAATGCATTAACATGTGGGAATTTAGGAAAACCACCCAAAAGGTTGTTCAGAATACGACATATGATTGTTGACCATGAGCTGCTTTGTTAAATTAAAAATCAACAAGGAGCCAATTAAATCACATACACATGGTCAAATGTATGATTTATTGATAAAAGAGATGGCGATCAGATGATAAGGCATAAGATATGATTTGTAGCCATATGTTTTAAAAGCTTTTGTCCTTCTGTGTAGCCCATTAGGGCAAGGCGTTGGACACACACATTCACGGTGGGTAGAAGGTGGCTATCCGTCATTGTTTTGCCAGGTTCGATTGTTAGGGAAGCAGCAGAATATGCCAGCAAGTCTACCATAGAAATTCGGGCGTAGAATGAGGAGATTGAGGATACATTTTCCAAACGGGACATGTCCATCAACATCCCAGGTACATTACAATATTCTTTTTTAAATTCTTTCATATGTAGATACCACTATCACTCACTGTTTTAATCCACTGTTTATTCCCTTTGATTATCATATTCATAATAATCTGAGCTCCATCTTTCATGCTGGTACATGTTTCTTTTCTTTTGTTCCCTGTCAGATGTGCAGGGGAAAAGAGACGCTCTGAAAGAACACGTGACAGAGGATATGTTGAAAGAGGTCATAGAGGTCTACATCTCTGAGACAGACAGCATTTCACTGCTGGACATACCGAGCACATTCGTGTCAGTGGCTGCTCATGATGCAGAAGCTATCATGTGAGTGAAGCGTCCTGATTTTAAAATGTGCATCATCAGTACTGGGTAGGGCTGCTTCAAGGCTTTCTCTGGGAAAGTTCTACCACTCCTAATCTTTTTGAACTGAAAAACGAGACATATAAAGACAGAGTGATAGTCTTCCTCTGTGGAACTATCCTGGGACTTACATACTGATGCAGTGTGTGACTGTGGAATAGAACTGGATTCTATCTATTGATCAGTGATTGAAAAATGTTTTCACAGACAGAGAAACAATCAGTATGCTGAGGTTTGCAGGAACAGAATGGGCAATGATAAGTACGTGGATCGATCAATGCAGACATTGAATGGAGAACCTAAGAATAAACAGGTCCAGAGCGACAGCATCGTCATGGTGGACACAGGTAAGTCTCATTGTGTTCCCTTGGAGTTTACGATCTGAAAGCTGGATGAATTCATTTTTCTTATGGCCACTTGGGGGCAGCAGAACAAGCTGAACAAAACACAGTCGCCAATTTAAACATCCAGCAGACACAAGCAAGGTATGAGCATTCATCTGGAGTCAGTTTCTGTCCCCCGATGAAGTCCTACTGTCCTTTTAGTTCTGTTTCGGGCTTCAAGAACTCCTGATAATAAAATATGGTCCTATAGCTGAAGTTCACCAGCTAGTCTCGAGCTGTGTCTGTTTACTGTTTGGTGCTGGGCAGGGAGTGTACAGTGGGTTTATAAAAGCATTTTCTCTGAAAACAAAGATGATGATGATGATAAAAAAAAGGGAGCTAGTGTCACTTGATACATTGCTATTACATAAATATTGATTAGTGCAGCTTTATGGTAACAGATTTAGATTTCTAACCACTTAAAGCTATAATAGGTAACATTTTGCATTCAAATGTCTATAAACACTAGAGCTATGTTCTATATGTAGTTGAGTGTGTTTGACCGGTCGCCTGTCTTTGGCGTCATGTCCCCTTTGTGCATGTGTCAGCGTTGTGGTTGTCTGCCAGAAGCTGTCATACATTGACTGTTTATCCAGTCTGAAGCCACATGTTTACCATCCACTGTTTAGATCTTGGTGCTTTTTAACTCTATGGATTTGAAACCGGGTATGAAGGATTTTAGTCATCAGGACTGTCTGGGATCTTAAAGTTTAAGAAATTAAGCCGAGCTAACGTTAAGCTGCAGCTCAGCTTCGTTTGTCTGCTCCAAATCAGCTGTCGGGGAAGGGAAAGCAGTGATTTTTGAAGGGTGGAACTGCTTTTATTCAGTGTCTTGTGGAGAGGAGGCAGACTCTTCTGTAGCGGATTAATCCATGCTCCCGTCTTGGATAGAAACCTCCTGAACCATGACACCACTTCCTCTTTTGTTATTGCTTCAATGTGAGAGATCACCCAGTGGTACACATGATATATTGTATGTTTAAGATACAATAACCTTTTTAACAATACGTTTTACATTCCCTCTCAAGCCTCTTAACTGTCACAGAGATACAGATATTCGAAGCACTATAAATTAAAAGTCCCCTGTTGATTGTTTTTGACCATTAGAAGTGTTATGGAGCAATGTTTTGATGACTGGGTTGCTGTTAGTTTATATTGTGCATGTGCATGAGGGCACACATGTGCAACATGATACACATTCCTGCTGCAGTGAAGAAGACTGCTAGCTACCAAACATAAATGTAAACCATGCACATTTTTTATGTTTTAGGTCCAGTGTGTAACAATTAGAGGATCTATTGTCAGAAATGGAATATAAGTATTTCATTAGGGTATGTTTTCATGTTAGTGCTTATAAATTCACCTGGAATGTAAGAACCCTCTTCTATGGAGCTATGCCATGGTGAACCACATGTTCTTCTACAGGTAGCCCAGATTAAACCAAACACGTTTTTGCTTGAAAGTGACAATTAATTGATTATCAGTTTGTAATTTGTATTTGTACCTACAAACCTAATTGTAGCAGGTTTTCTATGTAGACATAGACTGTTAAACACTGTCAATAGTGTTTGGCTTTTTTTCAAATGGACAATCGTTTTGATCTCCTTGTCCACAGCCACGACTGTTACCGCCTGGGACATGTATGACACTTATATCAGCCCCAAGCAGGATGAAACAGTGTGTACCCCTCAAGCAGAGAGGGCTGACTATCCGGAGGTTGCTGTGGACACCAGCAGAGGGGCAGAGAAGAACATGTCAGTGGGCAGTTCAACCAGTACAGGTAACAGTGAGAGGCACTGGAGAGGATGCTCTGCTTTAGTGTCGATTTTATAATTCCACTCCAAATAGCCAATAATCCTTTGCAATAACTTGCATATATAATTTCCTTGTATTCCTCTTCAGGCAGTGCTGCTAGCTCATTGAAAGAACAGGAAGTGATTGGGAATGGGTTAAACGCTGAGTCAGAGCTGCACTTGATCATGCTGTCAGAGAAATTCCAACACTTATTACTAGTAACGGAGAGGAGCATACTGGGAAATGTCTTTCAACCCAAGCTGGCCGCTTACAGAGAGCTGCCCATACTGGAAGGTAAACTCAGCCCATAATCACATGGGCTACATTTTTTCTTCAGAAGCACACACACACACACACTAGTGATAATGCAGATGTATTAAGATGCTTTCTGGACTGGTGTTATTTACGCCTCATACTGGTACACTACATACGTATTGCCTACCAACCATTGGTAAGGTCAGATAAAGTATTGATGGATACTATTAACATGTAACCATTTGAATGAATTGATTGTGTCAGACCCAGACAGTCCAATGAAGCCTGGGACGGTGGAGCAGAGGGAGGATACAGAAAGCCCCCGACCTCCAGCTGTGGAGTGTCTCTGGGCCTTCAGCTGTGAGCTCAGCAGAGGACGCAGCGTCAGCAGCATGGCCTGGAACAAGAAGTACCCGGTAACAGAGACTTACTTGCTGCCCTCTGTTCTGTCTGTACACCTGAGTCATTTTGTCTTCTATGATGGTCTCTTCTTTGACCTGTCAGTAGTGTATGTCCATTTAACAGTGTTCACTAATTATTAGCAACGTGGAAAGTATTAATCAGGTCTGCAGCATTGTTGTGGATGACAACATTTAGTTCACCCAGATCACAATGACTTTTTTGACTTGGCCCCAGTAGTGGTCAGTAGGATCTGATAACATTTTAACGGTGATCAAAGAAATATGTCAATTTAAGAGTTATTTCTGTGCTTGTCACCGTATTTTTGTTGCCTTTTTTCATGAATGTAGCTAGGCTAGCTAGCTAGCTGATATGTAAGAAGATGATGCACCAATGGAGCTGAATGGAATTTAAAGCCCCATTGTATCTTTATCTGTGTATATTTGTGGTGCTCATTTAAAAAGTTATATGTTCAAAACGGAACATGTATGTCTTGAAACAATGTTATCCAGAGTAACTAAGACATTGTTTGGAAAGATATACTACTTGAGTTTTTTCAAATGTTATTTTTCAATGCTTTGAGCAGCACAAACAAAATTTTAAGAGGTGGATATTGAAACTATCTGCATGGCTTGATAGTACTAGAGGTAAGTGAGAAAGCCAGTCAATACTGTTTTAACATGCATACAATCGACATTGTCTGACATGCAGGTACACATTAATCATAAACGAACAAAACTGCAGGAGCTGCTCTTGTTGACATTTTTAATATAATATCAGCAAACATTTACTTTTTTATGGTTCTGCTAAGTCTGAGTCTAATTTGTTTAAAGAATTATAAATACATAATATTGTGTAAAATATATAATAAAAACAATGTATTATAACATAATTCTACCTAATAAAAATGTGTGCCACTTCATCTGCTTATGCTCTGCTTTCTCTGCTAGGACCTCTTGGCTGTGGGCTATGGTGAGCTTTACTCCAGTAACCAGAAACCAGGCCTGGTGTGCTGCTGGTCTCACAAAAACCCCACTGTATGACTTTGTTTTAACCCTTATTTACCTTCCAAAACCTTCACATATTGTCCTCAGAAGCATGCAGGATGTTGAGTGAGGATGTAGTTCATGTGTTCATTCCAGCTGATGTCATGTGTCCTCTCTGCAGTGGCCTGAGCGTGTCATATACTGTGACAGCGCTGTCACTTCCTTGGATTTCTCATTCAACAACCCCAGTCAGCTGGCTGTAGGCATGCAAGATGGCAGTCTCGTTATCTACAATGTGCAGAGTCGAAACCAGTTATGCGTTGCCAGCAGCAGGTGAGGACAGTGTGAGGACAGTGCAGCTCTTACATCACGCACTAAAAATAATAGCTACTGGTGCTGCTCAACATTATTGCTCTTTACTTCTTTGTGTGTTTGGGTCACCTCGCAGTGAATGTACCAACAAGCACTTGGCTCCAGTGTGGCAGCTAAGGTGGACGCAACAAGATTTGAGCTTAACAGGAGAGGAGAAGTTAGAAGCTCTCTATACTGTGGCTGCAGATGGCAAGATTTGCAAGTGGTTCATCTGCAACAATGGCCTCGACTGCATAGGTACTGAACTCAACAACAGGCGATGCTTTACCATTGTCAGTTCTGCTTGACACGCATATTAATAAAGACCTTAAGACTATACACCTATCAGCCATA